>NC_064872.1:32476607-32787660 GCF_943734695.1 Anopheles maculipalpis
GCAACATTTAGACACAAACACGCGGGCCGACAACAAACGTGATACTTACATCCCACCCACCCACGGTCACGGGTGTCAGCCATCGCGATGCCATTACTGTCTCGGAAGTACGCCGACTTTAGCGCACCGGTCCATTATTATTGTCAGTTCGGTCGTTCGTTCCCGTTGATTGCACCGCGGCGGTGCAGCCGACGTGATTCGACATCTTCTTTTCGTTGGTATTATGCAGCGACGATGCTGCACTGCGCCGTCGACTGCGGGAGATTCGCGAACACAAGCCAAAGCATCAACGGATGCTGCGAATGGGTGAAGATTATGCATCCTCGAGCGAACCGCAAGAGATTCGGTGATGGTCGCCTTCAAACAACAACAATAGTCGCAATCAATAATGACCGTAAAATTGTTAGCTTTCCTTGTGGGATGGGAGCTGCCGCTTCGCAGCAATCTGCTCGATCAAAACATGCTCACCGAATCGGTCAGATACGAGGTTAAGACGGTAGCCAGCAGACAAATAAAAACCCAGAACCCACTAACATTGATCCTTTACGCTGATGAGATACGGTTCATTTGCTGTTTTTAGTGGCGCGCTTTTTGCAACGTCTTTTGTCTTCTAGGCTCAGTTATAGATTGTTCTTGTCCAACAGGTCATTGACAGTCGCAGAACAACGGTGTTTTGTAGATTTGGATGAAAAAATGTTGTATGAAAATTAACGACAAAAAAATCAAAAAATGAGCTGCTTTTTAAAGTAATTACACATTAACTGAACTTTATAACTTGTTTCTATTGTAGGAAAAGCATGGTACTTTCAACATAACTCATTTTCATATAAAAAATAAAATAAAACAGGTAAATATCTATTATTTTCAATGTGTACATATTTTCAATTATTTTCCTTAACCAACATAACATTCTTTGAAGTGTTTTGTCTAATAAATTTTGTTTTGTACACCAACTAAGCTTCTCCAACGGGCTAATCATGTCAGGTGAATGATACCAGACAGCTCTGTGCTTGAAGTATGAAGGCTTGCTCCGTACTGTCAACATCGCATGTGTTGACTGTTTGTCAATTAGATTATCAGGGCATTTCCTCCCAGTTTTTTTCCCTTAACCCAAGCATGCTCGGTTGAGCGAAAAAATAGAATTAAGGAAACAAAATTCTCGAAAATAAGTTCTTCTTCTCATTTTTCTTAGCTTAACGACTTCTTAGATCATGCCGGCCATCGAATGGCTTACTACTACTTGCCGATACTACGTAGTTTGATAGTTAGTTCTCACTACGGGGAGACGTTCCGGATGGGATTTGAACCCCGGTCCTATCGTTTGAAGACCGGCTCCTTCACCACCGGTCCGCTCCCATACGTTATAATTGCTTGAATTTTTTTTCAAAAATAATACAACCCATCCTACTATTAGTCTTTCTGTAGTTGTTAGCAATTTACCAATATGCCTGCGACTAATTAAATACACGTTGTTCTACGACCGCCTACCCGTGTAGGCCAAACATTGTACCAAACATTTCTTTTTCAAGGGTTAGAAAGTTAATAACTTTTGATATGCGCGTCAAAAAAGTAACTACAGGGGTATTACGGTCTTGACTACCGCCTACAAAATATTCTCCCTAATCCTTCAGGATAAGCTTGTCCCATTCGTTGAACGGATAGTTGAAAACTATCAAAGAGGATTTCGAAACGGAAAATCTACCACTGACTAGATCATCACCATGCGATATATCTTGGAGAAGATGGCTGAACAGCAGTTGAACACGTACCATCTCTTCATAGATTTCAAGGCATGAAGATAGATTTCATAGATTTCAAGGCATATGATAGCATAGCCAGGGTAAAACTTTACGAGGCCATGATCTCTTTTGGAATCCCGACTAAACCGATCAGGCTTGTTAGAATGACCATTACCAACATCAAATGTCAGGTGAAGGTGGATGGAAAACTCTCAGGGTCCTTTGCTACCACCAAACCTTTGCTACCACGTGGGGATGATGTACGGATAGGTGACCGCAAATTTGAAGTCGTCCAAATCTTCACCTATCTCGGGTCTAAAGTCAGCACCGAAAACAGCAGTTGCGCGCTAGGATGCTGGAGGCCAGGAGGTCATTCTACAGCCTAAGGAATAATCTTACCTGAAAAAGTATGTCGCGACGGTCGAAGCTGGGACTGTATCGTACCTTTATATTCCCAGTACTCACATACGCCTCTGAGACATGGACCCTGTTCAAAACAGACGAAGCCTTCTTAGCCGCGTTCGAGAGGAAGATGATCAGAAGGATTGTTGGCCCCGTATGTGTGGAAGGACAATGGAGGAGTCGCTACAACGACGAGCTGTAAGAAATGTATGACGTCCTCACCGTCGTGCAGCGAATTAGGTTCGCCAGGCTCCAATGCGCTGGTCATGTTATACGCATGGCACCGGACGACCCAGCTCAGAAAGTCCTTTTAGGCCGTCCACACAGACAGAGGTGGCGCGGTAGGCCCAGATTGAGGTGGTAGGATGGCGAGGAATCATCCGCCGTCAAGGCCGGGATAATGGATTGGCGCACGACGGTGCGGGACCGTGAGCGATTCTGGATTCTGCTGCGGCAGGCCGCAAAGCGGTTGTAACGTCTGTTAAGTAAGTAAGTCACACTAGTATGAAAATTTCAAGAAAGGTGAGCATTTTTGTTGTCTAACTAATTAAATTTAGTTGAGGATTTTAAAATATTCCTTCAATTTAATTTTCGCTTCCAAAACGGTACACACCATACATCTACGGTGGCGTATGAAGCGCCAAACATAATTCTAATCAAAGGCTTATTGCACAGTTATGAATAATGTAATCAATAGTTGTAAGATCAATTCCACATGTAAGTGAAGACTAGCAAAATATTAGCCTGTTCGAATCAGTAAGCCGATCTTGCATCGAATCTTTTCTAAACCAGCCTTCTGTTACAAGAAAAAAAACATTCAGCAGCAGAAATTAGCAGATTAGTTACCAAGGAATGTATTAATAAATATTAAAATCAGAGTGTAAAACTGAAATACAAACCAAAAAAATTAAATTTGCAAAAATTTATTATAAAATTATAGACAGGAGATATTTGATGTCGTATGCTACCTTCAACATAGTAAATAAAAAATTATTACAAAATAAATTTAACTGACTCATTTCAGCCGTAAAAGATAATTCAAGATAAATAAGTTTAACAGCATATAGTTTGCCAAAAAGATAGGAAGGAAATGCCCAGGTAACCTAGTTTATAAAAACAGTCAATACAGCATTTTTTTATTTTTAATATAATCAGTTTTCAGCTATGAAAGCGTACAATAAAAAGAAAATGTAAACAAATAAAATCAAATAAAATCGAAAAAATACAAAATTCAATTTAAAAACTTTCTTTTTACACGAAAAGGTAAAAACAAATTGGTCTAGGTGTTCTATAATTTACACACCTAGATTACCTTCCCTATCAAAAGATATTAAGCAATTAAAATACAAAACTTACCCAGGTAAGCGGTCATCCGTTCCGTTCCACAGTGCTTTGAAGGTTATCCAACTATTTCTGGAGCAATGATAATCGCGTGCTATTCAAACTTCAATCAAAACTTCTTTTTAAACTTTTTTTACTTTTTGCTGTTTATCAATTTGTTTTTTAATTTTACTTTAACTCCTCTTCTAAATCGTCTGTTTGCCTAAGTATTTTATTTTGTATTGTTGCGAATTGTTTTACAACACGTTTATCAACTTAATGTCTGGAGTTTTTCAAAATTCAAACTGATTTTATTTATTCATAATTTTCTGCATCATTAGCAAGTTTTCCGATTAAATCCCTATCGTATTGCAGGGCCAGGCCAGGTTCATTCGAACCATTTTACGTACGTGTATATTCCTCCCATATAATTGAACAAAACCTGTTTAACACTTACCTCCCCTTAAGTATATTTTTCAAACGCTATTAGTTAAAAGTTATTGCTGCCTATCAGACTTTCTTCCAATTACTAATAAACAATCCGCACTCAATTGGATGATGGGGAATGAGAAAACTAATTTAAAGCTCACATAAATATATTTAAAGCACCTGTGAACAGAAAATACCATCAATAGGTCGTACATCATACTTGGTACACCATCATATCCCGCTCTATTGTGAAATGCTTCCTACCAGACTCACAACACACATTATGCTCCACAGGAAAGCTTTAACACAAAACGAATGCAAGTTGTGTAATCCTACCGCCGGAATGTGTTGTTGTCTGTTGTCAACGTAATACTATTTTCCGGTAGCGTATGGCGAAGAGTATAACACCGGAAAGAAAAACGTTCCATTCCGAACGATGATCGCTGACCTAATTTAAAAAATCGGCGAAAGCACTAACAGCAACAGAACCAAATTTAAAAGCAACCCTGTAAATCAAAACACGCACCGCACCGTTCCCGGGCTACGACGACGACGACAACGACGGTCCCATCCTGTTGTTTCTTTCCTTTTTGGTGGCCTGATGTGAGTGAGTGGGGCGAGCTAATGAGCGTGAAGACCAATTAATTTAGCTATTTTGCCCATTTTCACCTGCACAGCCAGCGCTTTTGTTACGACGGGCGACCACTGGGTACCTTTAAGATGTGTTTTGTTTTTGCCCCTTTCAGTTTTAATATTTCCAGCGTCAAGCATTTCTTTCTTATCCCATTTTAAGGGACGAAAGCTTTTACCTTCTCCCTCGTGAAGGACCTTTTTCGAACCTTTTTTGCAGCATGTAAAGAGTTTTGAAAAAAACATAAATAAAAAAGCGTTCAGGTATAAAAATAATACTATTTGCTGACTGGCACAACCGAAACGATGTGGCGTTAGGTTTGATTTATGGTGCTTGCAGCGTTCATAGGAAGTAAGCAAAGGAGAAACTTAATTTTTAAAGCGTGTATTTGTCATTTATTTAGCCAAATATCCACCATATTCTTTAAACAAAATCATACCCAATAATACATCATAAAACACTTGGCAATCTTTTCTCTGTTGTTCAACCATATGCACGAAAGTCAATAAATAACGTTTCCCACGAATAGAAAATGGTTCAGAAATCAACACCCTTGCCCTAAAGCCCCCCTTCCCAGCTGGACCTTGATTGAGATATTCATCATGCCCGTGGGGCAAACCAAAGATTCGATTTCCCAAAAAATCACCCCAAAAAATCTGAATCCCTCCCCTCCTTGAGGTCGGCATCATCGCGCGCGCAACATAATTCCGAATCCGGCGTGGTTCGTTATCAAATCGACCCCGTTGCTTTTGAATCGGTAAACCAGTTCCTGAAGCATGGGCAGGCAAAAAAAAGAGCTAGAGAATCCTTTACGGCTCTCACCGTTGGACAATCACCAGCCCTTATCGGCCACCGAGTAATCTACGTTTGTCGTCCGTTTTGTTTGCCTCCCGGCAGCATAACTCTTGGAACCTTTTTTGCTTGTGCCCCGTCTGTTTTGGTGCCGTTTTTTTTTTTTTTGCTCCTTCTTCTTTCACACAAGCGCCAAAACATTCCACCACCGTTTATTTGTTCCATTTTCCATGCCGGTGACAACGGGATGGTTTGTCCAGTTTTCGAGAAAACTACAACGTGATGTAGGCAGCGTGGAAAGAAGAAGGAAAAGGAGCATAAAATCACGGATGTAAACAAACTGGCCTGTGCGGTACAATGAAGTCCGTTGTTTTCAGGATAGAGCATGATACCATGTTGATCAAAGAGACGCAGTTAAGGCGCGATCATTGGTAAGAGCATATGCTGAGGTGATCAACGGTAACAAACACTAACTTGTCCATGAACGTGATCGATGAAATGGATAACATTTGTATGAAATCTTTAATAAATGGATAACATTTGTATGAAATCTTTAATAAAAATAATAGTTCCATCATTACATAATGGTGTAAAATGGTTAGCAAAAAGAGTGTAAAATATGCAAAACCTAATGACAATTATCTTATCTTAGTTACTTATTTTTTCTTTAATATTGTTCCGTTTCTTGCAATGGTGTTTGCTTCAAGGTAATATTGGCTTAGTAACCTCCTTCCGATGCTCATATAAATCAGGCTGTATTATGGTGGGCTAGGCAGTCCGGGGACCGGTTCAGGTCTTATCTGGACCGTCCTCCCGCACGCAGTACCGACTAATCTGTTGCGGGTAAAATCTAATCATGGAAAGTGAAAAATAATGGCAGACCGAGCCCTCACGAAATTTCAACGCCAAAGAAAAATAAGATATTGGCGTTAAGTTTAATTTCGTTTGGGTCAGTTTAATGAGAATGCGCCTTCTTCACGGCTTAACGACCTTCCATCGAATGACTTACTAGACTTGCTGATAGCATGTTGTTGATAATCAGTCCTGACTGCCTGGGAACGGTCCCGCAAGGGATTTGACTTCCAGCTCTGCCGTGTGAACACCGGTGACTTTGTCGTCACTACCCAGGGCTGAAGACCTCAATAAAGTGAGAATCCTGAGCGCGCTCATCACCTTCACGAGGTAGTTCTTCGCACTTTTCAAGCTCATCACCCTCACAAGGTAGCTCTTCGCTCTCTTCGAGTTTTTCACCCTCGCGAGATAGCTCTTTGCCCGTATGAGGTAGCTCTTCGCCCTCATGAAGTAACTCTTTGCCTTCAAGAGGCAGATCTTCGCATTCTTCGAGCAGTTCTTTCTCACGAGGTGAAAGAGCTACTTTACACAACGCTAGTCCTAATAGACTGTACTGTCTAGATTGTCTGACGCTATTCTCATGACATGACCTGGAAACCAGAGTCAAAGATTTGTCTGGAGTAATTCCTCTGCTGAACCTTACCAGAAGCATTCAGTTTCAGACAAGATCCATGTCTCAGAGTGTTATGGTCAGCCCAGCGTTGAATCGTATTTGTTAGTAGGACTACTCATGATTTCTTGATAAGTCCTTGACTTTTATTTGACTGAAGCTGGACATGAGGAAACGATTTAGCTGAGCTTCAGATAAAGGTTCACCTGTATTAAACACATTTTTATTTTTTTAACATTTTTTAAACATGCGGCTACATTATTTAAATTTCTTTTCCATTCCTGAGCGTATATCGCTAAATTGAAACATTTTCCCATAACTTTCCCCAGCGAAAATTGAAAGCATGTGCCGCAAAGTGTAATAAATTATAACATAAATTTATTGACTACTTCCCGCGGTTATCACGGTTACTTCCCGTGTAAAAATACTCATACGTCCATTGATCACGACCATCAAATTGCTGTCCGGCCTGCACGGTTGCCTCCTTTGAATGCGTCCGAAATATTTAAATATTTATCCAACGACACAATTCCCGAGCACACACACTAAATGCCTTATCGAAGATCAACAAATCAGCTGCTGTTGCTGCTGTTACTGTTTGCTGTCGCCAAAGGCAATGACACTGTTCCCCCCGGTTGCGCTTTGCTGACCGGAAATGTGGTTATCTCCCTATTCGAACGATACTCCGTGATTGGGATCGCGTTGCTCGTCGGTCCGCGAACGGACAAATTGAACAAAACCTTTGTCACTGGAACAGCAGCAATTGCATAACAGCTGGGCGACCGTCCGACTAGCCATGAGGAATAGACGAGGCTACGTTCGACAACACCTGCCACCGCATTCGTTGTAGCTTATTCAATCCGCGGAAAGGCTTTTCTTTCTCGTGTCATCCCTTTAAGACCGTTGTGGCGCCAATGTGAATGGTTTTCCGCTGCGTTTTATGTTTTTTTTTCTGTCAAACTCCCGTCCCGCGACAAAGGAATGCCACCGATGCCACATTAGCTTTTAATCGCTTAATAGCCGCTAAATGGTACCTCATTATGCAGATTAGGGAAGCGAGAGATTTGAAAAAAGGGGGATGTCCCTATTTTGTCGTGGTCGTTTATGCTCCATTAATGTGCGGATCGAAGGGCACAGGGATTGAAGGGATTATTGGAATTGCTGGAATCAAATGATGGGAAATATGTGGAATTTTGCCGCCAACGAGGGATTCTGTGGGAGCCTCGTTCGCGGGTAGAAAGCTTTCCGTGTAATTATATACAGCTGAAGCTCGTTACAGTATTGTAATTAAAAATATTAAAAGAAGAGAGAAAGTAAAAAACCTACAGTTAGATCTAAAAGAAAATCATATCCAAGTAATCGAATCATCAGAACATTAAAATTTGTTATCAAATTCTTGTCATTTTCACACCACTTTTCCATGTAGAACTAGGTCTTCAAGGAGGAATAATTTTTCTACACACCTTTTTCACTCAAAATGAAAGTAATAAAAGATGCTTTAAGTTCAACAACCACCGGACGAACTGGGGATGAAATTCAAACTCTGTGCGGTCATCAGTCAATGCATAATTAAACAGTCCGTGCATCAATGTGTCGTTGCTGCTCTGTGATCATTTGTTTTAAATGTGATTCTCACACTATTATTTACAAATTTCTTTGTGCACGCTTTTTGGCTCATCAGTATGCTGTGCGGATTGCATACCAACAGCATTTAAATTTCTGTTTTTATATGAGTTTTTTGTTTTGTAATTTGCTCATAATAGTTTTGCATAAAGCGAACGTTACAAAGGTAAACATTGTAATCGTGACAGTTTGAAGCCAGTGGATGGCAACTTGCGACAGTTTCGTAAGCAAAGAGCATTATTAGAGTGTGGTTTATGTTATTATTGTTTGATTTTGTTATTGTTCGTAAATATTTACTTACATTTTCCAGTAATGCTTAAAGCACTCATTTAATTCAGACTGATGCTTACAATTTTTCTAAATACATTAGTCTCAAATTTGTATTTGAACAAATCTGGTTGATTTAGGGTTTGATTCCTTTATTCCTGACCAAAGACTTACTTCTCGCGTACGACGAAAAGGACTTATGGTCTTAGGTCCTTTAAAATAAGGGAAAAACTGATAAGGAAATACATTACTTTATCGACTGGTGATCGTTGTAAATCCAAAGCATCAGTCAGAGCGAAAAACCAAACTTCCATATCTGACACAAAATTGAATGCATCTATCTTAAAGTGGGTACGTCGTCGATCAAAGATAATCCTTACTGGACTCCGCATCAGGCGATAGCATTTTTGAAAAATCGTTGGACAGACATCGAAGGATCTTATCCATTAAACCTGTAAGCCAAGATAGAGGATCAAGCGAATAATAAGAATCTGTTAGAGATGAATACTTGGTACTCGTCGATCAGGCGGGGCATCGCCGGAGAGAGCAGCGGTGAGAGGCGAGCTGTGGAAGGGCATCACCCCCGGAATGAACTTTTACATTTTACATTTTACATATACTCAAAAAATATTACCTTACCAATCGGTGTTGCCCACCACTGATTTATGCAACCCGAAAGAATGAATTGTGTGTAAAACGAGATAAAAATATGAAAAACAGCAAACGATCAACCACCATCCCACAAGATTATGCAACCAACGCAACACCCGGAGTGCAAATAGTTTGTGCCGGGTCCCAAGCAGATGAACAATAAAGAGCAAACATTTAACGAATGAAAGAAAAGGCGAGGCGAGTGAAAAAGCCACCACGATGATTGTTTTTAATTCTTAGCTGCCGAACAAGTTCACTTTCTTTTACTTTAAAAAACCCCCCCGGCCTGAGTGACGAACTTTGGCCGAGTGTATAGTGCGCTTTCACATTTTTGGGGGAAAAATTATTATCATTTGCTCATTATCATCGTGTCCCCGCTCCCGCTACCCAGGTTTTGTTTCACCGCTGGACTGCATTTATCACCCTCAACGAAATTAAGAGATGAAAATTCATTTCATCTGCGCGTCGAAAACTGTTTAGATGTATGTGATTTTGGGGTAAATGCACGGAAGTGAGCGGAACCATTCCGAGACGATAACGACGTAACGCCGAAAGCATTCGATGTCGATCGATCGTTCGCATGCGTTTGCATTTAATTTCGAATGCTCGGGAGGCTTTTCCTTCCCCAAATATGTCCAGCGAGACGAGATGTTCAGTGTCCGGAAAATGATTGGTTTTACGAAAAAAAAATATATACATGGAAACGCAACAATGTAATAGGTTTGAATGGTTTTGTGAACCATTTCTCGGGCGCCAGTCGCCGTATGGAGTAGCTTCCGTTCATGACACAACATTGGGAAACATTTTTTTTTTTGTTGGTTTTTGGTTTGTTTTTTGGGCCTAGGAAGGGAGAATGCATGTTTGCAGTCTTCAAACGAGAGTCACTGATTGAGTAACCAAGGGTTGGGAATTTATTTCAAGCTCTGTTTTGAGGGAGAAAACAATTTTTTTATTATTAGTTTATCTTTTTTCTTTCAAACTTTCAACTCCACGCTTGAATGTTAGAGACGCATTTACAGCGATGTGAGCATATTGTGTAAGGGATGGGTTCAGCTGGATGCTACTGGACGACTGTGCCCAGATGTAAAACCAAGACCCAATTAGCTGATTATGTGTTTTGTGCCGAATTGGTTCAGTAAACTCTTGGATGTGGATTTTATGTGCCAGCCAGGACTTATTTGTAAATGGAAAGGCATATGAAAAACTGAATAAACATTCACTCCGTAAGGGTGTTTTGAACAGCTCACTATTGAAATGAAACCCTTTTCCAATATGGACGGTTCATAAATATTCTTTTAGATGATGTACTGTTCAAATTCTTGATCGACCTTTGAGGCTTCTTTCTTCTAATAGTAAATAATGTTCCACTTCCACTTGGTTACAGATAACCTCAGCAAGATCATAGAGTTATAGAGGTCAATTAGAAAACTAAACTATGTTTACACTGATAACGCCTCAAGTAGACATTTATGGTCATCCAGACCATATGTCTATGCTGCGTAACGCATCAAACGGGCTTCGAGGATCACCTTACATTGGGGAATGAGATTACTGAATGGACGAAAAGTCATCGCTGTTATTAACATGATCATCATAACCATATGGTAACGAGCATAAACATTCAACAAAAACACACGAATGAAAACCAAACGATCGCTAATGAGATTAGAAAAGTGGTGTTATTTGTGGTTATTATATGAAAAACGTCTAGCTAGCAGTTTTAGAGGTTGGAAGGTGTATGAAACTGAATTTCATAACCATACGTTACTGCAATGAATCTTTTATTCTTTTTGCATGCAACCGGACCATTTCGCATAACAAAACAGTAAAAAACGCAAGTTTGTAATGTAAAACGACCCATTAGAACCCAAGTCTAGAATACTATCAACGCCAAGTTTTGCCACGCGCTTGCTGACGCCAGTAAGTTCCAGGAAATAACCCGTCGACCGTTAAATTCCCCAATCTCTCAGAGAGTTTATCTAAGCGCATGGCAACCAGCGTGGCTGTTGTGGACAGCAAACGTAATTCACACGCGACGTGTTGTCGATATGGGCAAGAATGTGCTCCAACCACCGAGAAGGGGTTGGAACGATCCGATAAGCGGGAACAGACAGAAACCCGTTTGCAAATAAAACACAAGCTACGCTACCTCATCTCGCTAAGGGATGATCCAATGAGTCAGTGGGGTTTGTGTTAAAGCAGCGTGCTAACTTTAGAATTTTACATCATTTTATGTTAAGGAAAAAACTTCCCCAAACGCGTGTCGTGAGTATAACTTCAGTCTTCAGTCGTCAGTATGGGTCGGCATATTGTTTGGCGAGTATTCAACAGCTGGAATTTGTTCTAAAAAATTATGATTTGTCACTGGTTTACACATTCGGGAAAGATAGCAAAGAGTTTATAACTTACTCATTATTTAACGGTTTTTATTTATTTATTGATATATTTATATATTAATACAATGAGTCATTTAACAGGTTGGCTGATAAGTCCCCGGTCTAACAAAGAAAAACACATTTTTTTGTCAAAATTCGTTTTTATTATTCAACATAGTTCCCTTCAAGAGCGATACAACGATTATAACGACCTTCCAATTTTTTGATACCATTTTGGTAGTACTCCTTCGGTTTAGCCTCAAAATAGGCCTCAGTTTCGGCGACCACCTCTTCATTGCAACCAAATTTTTTTCCTGCGAGCATCCTTTTGAGGTCTGAGACCAAGAAAAAGTCGCTGGGGGCCAGATCTGGAGAATACGGTGGGTGGGGAAGCAATTCGAAGCCCAATTCATGAATTTTTGCCATCGTTCTCAATGACTTGTGGCACGGTGCGTTGTCTTGGTGGAACAACACTTTTTTCTTCTTCGTTCTTTTTTCGTCAAGCAACCAAAAGTTGCTTGACAAAAGACAGAGCGTCTCACAAACTAATTGACATACAGACGTCAAATTTTGACACGATTCATTTGAAGGTTGGATATAAAAATAATATGCATTTAATACTAGCGGCGCATTCTATGTGTCAGACCGGGGACTTATCAGCCAACCTGTTAGTCTAGTTTGGCCTACATAACTATCCAAATTTAACGTAATTAACGATGAATCAAATTCGGTGGATTCAAATACGAAGCTGGTCTAAGAATTCTACTAGGAGCCCGGAAGTCTATACTTTCAAGAATGTCTATGTTGAAGGGATTCGAGTCCGAATAATTGACAGCTAGTACGGTATGTGGGTAGGGTAGTGCCACGAGGCCAAAGCAGCAGATAAAAGAGTGCACGTGTCAATTTTCTTTGCACGGATTCCAGCCTGTCAATTCTGTACTGTTGCATAGGTGTCCATATAACATCAGTAAGCTCTAAAATTTACCCAACAATAGCACAATTCATAAATTTAAGATTATGGGGGTTCTTGAAATCCTTGTCTGCACGTGAAATAAAACCTAATAATCAACACACCTTAGAAATAGTTAATTCATGATTTTATTCAAAAGTTAGCCTAGAGTCTAATAGTGCACCCAAATCACGAATGACGTTTGTTCGTGGAACTGCGCTGCCAGCTAATTTGTAACCAACTACTACACGTTTTGAGGAGGACGTTGTAACAGAGCACTGTAAAACATTTTCACGCATACAGTTCAAAGAACACCAGGACATGAAACGATTTAAACAATTTCGGAGTACAGCATAGTCGTCAATATTTCATACAGGCACAAATAACTTCAAGTCATCAGCATGCAGCTGTACGGAAGTGCGTTGAGAACATCATTAATAAAAATGAAAAACAGCAGAGGTCCAAGAATGCTGCCCTGTGTTGATTTTGTGCTTACTCTTACATGTATTGTAATAACTTGACTGAGTATGCTCGGAATAAGGCAAAGAATAAGGAGGTAATGCCTTATTAATAATGTTCATTATTTCAGTTATCACACATGGTGTTGACAATACGGCGATGACCCGACATTCTTAGTAATAAATAAATAATTAAAAAATATTCCAATAACTTGCAGACTTTCTGAAGGTCAGACTCAGTTCTTTGCTTAAAATGAATCAGGAATATTCTTATCAAAAATAATTCACTCCTACCAATCTAGGTTTGCAGCAAGAGTCCTTCAAATCGTTTTGAACGACAATTCTGATTTGCAGGCATTTCCACATTTCTTTTGCTAGATTGAAAAAAGATCCAACGGCTATTGCCTTTAAGAGATTTACCGAACAGGTTCAAGAGCCACCCAAATCATCCGTAGTAGAGAATCAACTGTCCCTGTGGAAGCTTACTAGGTGTCAAGAAAAACAGCGAAATCCTCTGCTGATCTGAATGACGGCGCTGACGGTGGTGGTGGTCAGTAGGACATTTCTCTGATGTCACCCGAGGCTTAGTGTCCGAAATTCTATTAACCCTGCAATCGGATACAGCATTCCTTCTGCTGGATCATTCAGCAGGATCAGTAACTTAATCTATTTATGATGAGCGCGAGGATGAACTGTTTGAGATACTCAGTGCTGCAGAACGAGCAGATAAGACAGAAACATAAATTTATTGTTCTTAACTTTTATTCGTTTCTGGATCTGGATTTTTATCCACACAAGACATTTTTTATTATAAAAACGTTGGGCAAGGAAACAATGATGTATGGAAGATTTCAACAAATTTTTATTTATTTATTTTATTTTATTATATTATTACGACTTACCGCCGTATTGTTATGAGTTGTAAGTTGCGTAGGTGCTGCTGATGATGGTGTAAAGGTGATGGTTTTTGGACCGGAGCTATTGCTGTAACTATTGTTCCTATACGGGAAATTCTAAAAAATGATGGGAAGAAAATTTTACGCTTATAAAACATCTTATCGTATAGAAAATGTACAAATGACATCTTAAAAATTATTACAAGCCGTGAAGCTCATTAATCTTTATTACTTAACAGCTTGGAGTCATTTATGTGACAATACAATCAGCACATAATTAATAACCTGCTCAGAAAAAACATAGCCCAACAACAATTCTGTTCGGAATCTTGCATTTTAGAATTTGTATTTTACCAAATCAAACCAAAATTGATGTAGAACATTGAGAAAAATTGACCAACGAAAATCTCGTCTTTATTAACAGCGCTTGTAGTGATAACTCATCATAAAAACATAGCAAATATTGATCTCTTCACCGTTTCTTTATTCCCAAGACACACCTTCATCTGACCCGTACGCCATCAAACGTCATCGCCGAGGTGTTGTTCCTAATTACACGAGCCAAGTAGAATTATTGGGTCATATTAATCAAATTTTCCTGCCCCGCAAAGCCGTGCTCGCACATCGCACTTGCTCCTGAACAACCAACCATTCCAAGGCCAAACAATCAGCGAAGCCCCGGTGTCGCGGTTTTGATTGGGCGATTTGCAGCAGCTTTCCTTAGTCGTGGGCCAATGTCGACGCGTTTCGAACCGTGGGGGGGTGGGGGGGATAAGCTGGGTGACGATGTAATTTGATAACAGATTTCGAATTAACGTAATTTCTCAACACCACCCTTGGCACCCCGTTAGTAATCCAATTTGTCACAACCAGGTTGGAAACCCGGAGGCGTTTTGTGCGTTGCGTCGCTTCTACCTTGGAAGCTTGGCGTCGCGAATGCGTCAGATGACATCAGTGGAATGAGCTCCTCATGGAAGTTTCTTGTGACGTTGTGGTTTTTGAAGCGACGTGCCTCGAATCGTTCGTTGCCTTGCAAATTGGGGAAGGGCAGTTTCCACGAAAACGGTTCAATCTTGTTAGCGGATGGAGCGGCGGTTGTACACAATGTACTACAACGCCATCGCAACACCACGCTCACGCGACAAACGGGCATCGAATATTGATTTCGTCGCCGTATCGATGGCAATGTTGAGATTATTTCCAAATCGTTGGCATACTTTTATGCTTCCCATTCCCAGCGACTCGAGTTCCTACACTCGTGCGGCATTCGGTCACACTCTGCACCGATCGATCCTCGTTCGCGAATTTACACGGTCCACAGTGCCAAAGGTTGATGGTGGCGGTGGTTGTGGTGGTTGATAAAACCACGACCTTGTCAAACGGATATGCATATCGATACCTTGGGTACTTTCCGTGCTACTTTCTGCGGTTAGCAGCGGATCAAGCGTGTGAAAGCGCTGCCGGAGGCTGACGGGAAGCGTACCAAAGCGTTCTTTTGGCAAGCATTTTGTGGCACGTTAGTGTTAGTGTAAGAAGCGGCAACAAAATGGCATGTTAAACATGCTGCAAATGTCATGTTTTTCTTGCATGGAAATTGAATACACCCTGCGTTTGCGTCATTGAATACCGTTTGATGTGTGTTTCGGTTATGTATCCGAAAAACCCCAAAGTCAAAGTTTATCAGCGCGAATGGATGGTTAGTTGTGCGGCACTGAGAGCATGGTTAAACACGTGGAATTATAATGAACACACAACTAACACAGATTTGCTCAGAGAATTTAATTTATAATAATTCTTCTTGGGGCTTTTCTGTAGTCTCTTTCTTTCGGATATCACCAACTCGTCGAATATCATCACAAATAGATGTTTTTGTTTGAAACATTAAATCCTGTCGTCACCACTTGTTTGCAGAATAGAGATATTTTCTTTTAAATAAATATCAAGTCTTACAGCATCATCGCCAACTTGTTAACATTTTATTTCGGAAGGGAACTCCGGAATCTGAAGGCCACGAGACATTTCGGTGAAGCCCATTCCCTGTGTGCAGTTAGACTTTTATGGAGTAAACCTTCCTTGACATTTCCAGGCTGCCAGCAACATCGGAAGCGAAAGTCATAATCGTTTTATTTCCCAAAGGACCACACCTTGGCGCCAATGTTTGACTGCTTGTTTCAGGTTTCGGCAGTCTGGCGACTTGGCTTCATGATCGCCGCTAATTACCGCTGGAGCTAATGAGACTCCTGCTGCGTTGAAAGCTGCTTGTTTGTAATTACAAGCTAGCCAGATTATTCTAGTTGTCCTGGCGATGTCCCTCAGAAATGGCACTCTTTTAGGGACCTTTTAAGGATGCCTTGGGCGATTGACTTGAAGAAGAAAATTATTCAAGAATCAGAACGCAAAGCAGGTGGTGCTGGCTCGAGCTTTTATCCCATAATTTTATTATTATTATTCTATGTTCAATAAGGATTAATCTATTTAAACTCTTAAGGTAGAAATTGAGTACTAAATATAGCCCAAATTTTAACCTATTTGTTGCATAAAAGGTTATCATTGATCACAATACCAACTGACCAACATTACAGCCAACAAATTGTATATAATAATCGTCGATACCGGCACCGGATGTGATCCAAATGTACTAAATTTCACTGTTACCCTCACATTACGCATTGTGTGATCAATAAACATACTTTTCTTCTGATCGATAAACACCTCACACTATATCATGTTGTGCGAAACTGCGATGCGAAGAAAAGCCTCCGAAGCATTTAAAGGTCACGGATGATTTCGAAAACATCAAAACGGTACCATCTTTCCAAAACCGTGGCGCATCTTTAATCAAGCTAAACCCAAAAAACCGGTCGATTACGGATGCCTTTGCTACCCTTTCTTACCTCTTCCCACCTCAGCGCTTCCCATGGCCGGCACACATATCGATCGATTTGCTGACCAGATGGCTCGGTCGGTTAAGGTCATGAACCGTTTATCTCCGAAACCTTTGCTCCTTTCGTGGTTGGCAGACACAACAGCAGTAAAGTGAGAAATGGGAAGTGGGTGCAACCGCGGTTACGAATGTGGTTTTCATCCATCATCCATGCTTTAACTAAACAACGGTAGCGACCAGCTTTTCACAACCCCCGACAGGCGTGTATATACGGTCGATCACGCGCCCCATCAAAGAGTAGCCTTGTTTTTTTTTTTCTCCTTCTCTCTTTCTCTCTATCTCTCTTTTATTGGAAAGTTTCGTTTGGGGTTTTTGTTTCCTTTTTTTCTTTTCTCGGCAGCTGAATTCTGGTGCCTTTTGGATGATTTCGTTTACAACCTGTCAGTGAGCTTTTCCGATACGCTTTTCACTGCAGCCGTAAGCCTTCACCGTTTGACCTGGTTTTCGTACCGATTGTACAGCACCAACGTGTCAGAATCACACCGCATCGATTGATGCTGTTCTTTACAGTAATTTATAATTTTTGAAATCCATTTGACGGCCTAATAAAGCATAAGTGACCTCACACAGAGGGGTTTGGAGAATATTCTTGGGTGAAAAAATTGGAAAATAGGAGAATAAAAGGAAAAAAACCGATTGGAACATTTTGGAGTGTGAAATTAATATTAATAACTCGCAATATCTAACGCTAAAACTTACAGACAGAAAGAACAATAATAACTTTAAAAAACAATCGAAAACATATTAGACATAACATTTAAACTAAATCAACCTCTTCATCAGTACTTTGTAACAGTACCAAAAATAATAAATTTACTTATACATCTTGTACTTCAACTAATATGATAAGAGAACTTTTGATTGAACCTGAAGTATTCTATGCACTGCTTTGGCTTTGGCTTCCACACCTTTTGGCTGAACAACCTTCTAGACGCCAATTAGAATTAGTGATATTACGTATTTGGATAGTTAAGTTGACACTAGGGTCCAATCCGAATGGGATTTGAATCCCGTTCCTGCTTGATTTATGATTTTTTTATTTGAATAGACGGGTTACTGCCGTATTTTCATCAACAAGATTTATTTATTTTATTTTATTGCTTCGTTTAAATAACAATAGAATTTAATGAATAGGTATTATTTGTTGTGGTTGGTACGCCTGAGTCACATTGATTTAGGTTCATGCAAATGATAACTACGCAACCTTAAAATATTTTATCAAATTTACAAAACGAAATATAAATCAAAACGCACATACAGAAGCCAAAGTAAAATCAGTAAAAAATCAACTTGCAAATTCACTTAATTCTATCAGAAAATGCAAAAGTTCATTAAAAGGGCTCCTGCTCTTTCGATGTGCTCGTGTAAAATGCAATTTAAACCCTAAATCTACATCATTCCCACCGTAAAACAGGTTATTTTCACGAACATAGATATACTGGATGGGGAGGTCAAGGAGAAAGGAAGCGAAATACTTCAAATTTAAAAAGTTTTGGTAAAATAAAAAATCGTTCTATAAAAAATATACTAAAAAAATGTACCTAGCCTAGGAGTTGCATCCCTGGAATGATAGTTCAATTTGCAACGGAATGCTATCGGAAGTGCACTTCGTTCGTTACACGGTGAAGGTATTTGTATGCAGATTTAATTGATTCCTAGATCACCGTACCCGTTGCCCCTTGCCATTGCCCGATCCAATGCCAATCGTATCGGGCTAAATCAATTGGAATCAATTTAAACGCGCCACTCACCGGAGATCCCGGAACGGTATCCTCCACCCCGTTTCGGGACTGTTGGGATTTTGGGGGGGTAATAAAATCAACCCAAACGATGGGCACAAATGTATCCGAAATGGATAAAAAACAAAAAATTCGCTATTTCTTTTTTCTTTCTTCTTTCCATTTTTCGCATCGGCAGAATGTGCATCGAAGTGAAGCGAATCGGGGCGCAAGAGCGAACTATGAATCGAGGGAAATACAATTACGCGCCAAACTGCACGGATACACTGGCAAAATGGCTGGACGTGGCAATGCGTTGCATTCAGTGCAGTGTGTATGCAAATTGTCGTCCATCCTTACCCAGGACCCACGACACGAGCGACCCGAAGAGTTGACGTTTTGGTGATAAAAATCAATCTAAATTTTAAAAAATGGCCTCATGGCGTGTATCGAGCTTGTAGCTGGTGGTAGTGGGAATTGTTTCCGAAACAATTCTCACTACCACCAGCAACAACCGAGGTCCATAGCTTTTTTGATAAGGACATTGAAGCACAACATAAAGGTCCCTTTTCATGTTCATGAAGGTATGAATATCACTTTTTTGCAGTCTGACGATACTAGCAGAAGAAAGTATCGATCGTTTAACGTACAACATTCTACAGCAACTTTGCTTTGCGATAGGTTGTGAGACTTCGTGGTGCTGGTTGCATCCATCACAATATCGGCGAATTTTCCAAGCAAACTTTTCAACATGAGAAGAGATATGTTCAGAATGATCAGATACGGGATATTAACTTTCTATCGACATACATAGAACCGTCGTTAGCAGCCGATTTTTTATGCGATTTTGTTTGAATTACTGACTTATCAGGCCTCAATCTGTGTCCTACCACGCCTCCTCT
This sequence comes from Anopheles maculipalpis, assembly GCF_943734695.1. Taxonomy (NCBI): domain Eukaryota; kingdom Metazoa; phylum Arthropoda; class Insecta; order Diptera; family Culicidae; genus Anopheles; species Anopheles maculipalpis. Next base: position 32,496,166 of record NC_064872.1, read on the forward strand.
GTCTGTGTGGACGGCCTAAAAGAACTTTCTAAGCTGGGTCGTCCGGTGCCATGCATGGCCAGCCCATCGGAGCCTGGCGAGCCTTATTACAGTTCGTTTCTCTGTTTTGTCTCGCAAACCTTTACCATGAAGATAGCTTGAGCTTCAAGGATAAAAATTATATAATGAAAGTGTAAGTATATGCAAAATATAGTTCAAAAATAACATCAAGCCAAAATCTGTCCATCACTGTCACATAAACAGCTAGGATTAATCATCAAAAATGAAATTGTTGTTAGCAATGGACAAGTCTGAAGCTAATTTTTTTGCGAATTGTCCGTTATTATAGGTTAAATTGTCAAGAAAGCTTCAAATACTGTGACTTTACAGTGAGTTTACTTTGAATTCGAAAAAGAGGATGGCATGCCATAGACAAAGGATAAACATTCACAAGAAAAGGGCCTCTGCTACCTGGGAGAGCCGCAGACCAATGATGTTTATTTCATTAACCTATGCCAGGATCTGGGTTGACTTATAGAAGATGGTTCCCGAAGTCTCCACCTCCCAGTCACGGACGACCCTCTCTAGCGCCAGGTTGAATAGGAGACACGCGAGCCCATCTCCCTGACGCAGGCCTTTGGTGGTAGCAAAGGACCCTGAGAGTTTTCCTTACATGTTATTTCTATGTTATTTGTCAATTTCTATGTTATGGCCAAAGCGGCTATCGAATGGCTTACCAGAGAACTGGACTTTGTTGATGATAACCACGAAGTTTGATATTCAAGTCCTCCCTCAACTAAAGGGGAACGGTCCAAATGGGATTTGAACTCCGCCGGTCCTACTGTGTCAAGAACGGCCCCGCTGTAGCCTTCTCCACAGGGTCGCCTCCACTACCAGGGTCGCCTTTTCGACCGAGGACCAGGTTTCAAATCCCATCCGGACTATCAAACTATCATTCACTATCAAACTACGTGGCATCGGCAAGTCTAGTAACCCATCCGATAGCCGGCGTAGCTTAAGAAGATCTTTAAGCCAAGAAGAAGATATATTTATTTTCTAAATTTTCCAGTTAGAAATACGGGAAAGGTAGTCATTGAAAAGTAACCTGACTTTACAAATTTGTTATCATCAAGCGAGGCAAGGCAATTTGGGTTTTATTCCTGATTAAAAAAACATGGTAAAAGTTATAAACAGTTACGGAGAAACACGGAGAAGTTTTACAATTTCTACTACCATCTTAAATTTAAATGAAATCGGATTTGGCCCACTTGATTTAGTTTTGCAATAACTTTTTAATGTAATGGAAACTCACGAGCGAACTAAGGCGTCTTTGTCTGGTGGTTTCATCATAACAAAAATTGGTCTTTATTTGTGCTCCAGTCAGATGTCTGTGCCTGCATTTAAATGATGAAAAAGTTTTCTGAAAATGATAAGCAGCAAACACTTCGTCCTTGTGTAAGAAGAAGCCGTCTTTTGATACAATAACTCAAAAAAAGCAGATGTTATAAGTAGTTGAGCAAGAAAAAAATATAAAAGAAGTCAGAAAAAATTGCAATTACCCTCATAGTCATGTGATGCGCTGGGTTTGCAAATGTAATTTCAGGGCAAATCACTATCGAAGAAAATGATCCAGCCTTTCTCCATTCACGACAGAGAAGCATCTGATCGTTTTGAGTCTTCAAGCTGAAAATGTTGCTATAATATTTTATAGAAAATTCTCAAAAGCTAGTTCTGAGTTTACTTTTACATTTTATAGTTTATTAGGTTGATTTCCAAAAGTTAAAAATATATGTTTAAGTGACAAAATTATTAGCCCCAACTAGTGAAGCAGTTATTGAAGCGATCATTTAAATGTTTCATCACATTCACCAAAACAAATCAATGCTTCTACAGATACATGCTTATCATGATAACAACCTATGTAACACCTTAACTTTAACTACCCCTTTAGTGTCTTCCCTTCATTCAAAAACGGGTTCACAGTACTGTACATCCTGCAATCATACCGTCAATCATACCCATTTCATTCACCCTTAGTGTGTTACACCGCGCTTTGTTCGAAATTCTCGCACGACCACACCATCCAGAACCGGAAACAATCGGTACAGAATCACAGCAAAAACTTGCTCCAAAACCAGAATGCATCCGGCCGGATGTAGCAACGAAACTATTCTCCACCCCGATCCCCTGTTGAACCGATCGGAAATGGCACGCGAATTGTGGTATCTTGTGGCTCACTTTCCTAGTCAAGACGGTGATCATCATCATGGCTATCATCATCATCATCATTGTTGCCTTGTGTCGTTTGATGGTCCCTGTTCGTGGAAATGGAAAGAATGAAACGGAACGGACCCATTATGATGCGTAAAACCTCACGACAGACACCCGACCGGGAACTGTAACTGTGGGATGATGTAACGGACGGTTCTCTAGTTCGTCCATTTAGCGAAAACCCAATAATTACTACCGATCGGGTACGTGTGTACAGCTCGTTTTCGTTTGATAAAGTTTCGTCTACAGCTGGACTGCGTAATACAGAGGTACGGCCATCTCTGCTGGCCAACATTGTCACGCTCTGATAAACGAATGCGAGGAACACTAGCAGCAATTTGCTTGTCGGTCTGCCCTTCGCAGTCTACATTTAGATGGAAAGGAGGAAAAGTCTGTCAGCAAAACAACAGCAGACAAGAGTAGAATGTTTTGCTGATGCTGATGATGGTGGAGAAAATTGGTAGATAGCAAACAGGTATTCATTTGTTTGTGCGTTTTGCTTTGTTTATTATAAAAGAAAACAGTTTTTTTGTTTCCAAAAATGTTAGTTCCCTTAAAGTTGATGTTAACGTCCTTAAAGTTTTCATTTAAAAAAATGCTCCATAGATGTTCAAGACAATTTATTATTCAAGCTTACTGCACCATCATTTTTTTATGTTTATGGAACAAAAGCTGGGTAACTAGTCCTGAAAATCACTTTCTAAAGATGTGCATAAATTTATGTATGAGTGCCATAATAAAAATGGGGAGTCAATATTAGGACCTCTCTTCGATCACAATCACAATAAGTGGATGAGTTGTAACTATCGTGTGACCAGCTTAAGATGAACCATTACCGACCTTCTTATTTATCAGACGCCACAGCCAGGGCAGCTTGGCATTGAGCAGAAAACCTTGAAGCACGCTCGGAGTCTATGATAGTTATCTGACATGACCTGGACAACAATAATTCTACAGGATACTCGATCCCTCGAGGCACCCGATCTCCAACAGGCTCCACTTCAACTGATTAAACAAACGAACTCGCTGAGCTCTCCAACGCCTCAAACAAAACTGGGTGTCGCCTAACTGCCTAGTGGGATATCCGTTGAGAATTTAAATGCTAAGAGCGATTGCATCCTCCGCTCGGATGATCCAAGTCTTTTGGCCATAGAGAGAATCAGTGTGCGATATATCTCACGTTTCATATGGTCTCGAAGTCTTCTGGATCTCAGCAGACGGTGAAGGCCGTCATGTCATGTTGGTCTGCTCTTTTAAAGAGCACGTCGTCGTTACATGGTTCGGTCAACAATAGATCTTCAGCAAACTCGATCCCTGTCTGCTGCTTCCCATCGATGTAGGCACCCGATTTCCGAAAGGTTTCCCTTCACCTGATCCAGCCTACGAACACGCTCTGCTCCCCGACGCCTCGTGCTGAACTGGGGGTCGCTGACGAATACCTTCTTAGCGGGGCATGAGTCCGGCATCCTCAAAATATGCCCCAGCCATCGTATCCTGCCGATCTTTGCTACCCTTGGGATGTCTGGTTCTCCGCACTCACCGCCAAAGATGGTCCGGAGGATGCGACGCTCAAACACGCCAAGAGCGTTTGCATCCTCCGCTCGGATGGTCCAAGACTCGTGGCCATATAGAACCACCGGGCGAACCAGCGTGCGATATATTTCACATTTATTGCGGTCTCGAAGTCTTCTGGATCTCAGCAAACGGTGAAGGCTGGAGTAGGCTTGATTCCGCTGCACAATGCGTCTCCGGATTTCGCTGCTGCCATCGTTATCCGAAGTTACGATTTTCTAAAGATTGCAGAACTCTTCTACTGCCTCGTGCTTATGGATCCATCTGTATGCAGGACTGATTATCCAGCTACGGGAAAAATTAAGTCGAAGAAACCAGTAACACCAAGCATAGCACCTCTAGAGGTTAACAAGTCCAAGAAGAAGCATTATGGCAAGTTTACAGCCAGCATAAACTGTGCACTTAAAGGCAAAAGCCATCAAAGGTAAAATTAGGACTCAACTATTCTTTACTAGACAATCCTCTCCACGTGACTTACACGTCATCATAATGACACTGTTACACCAACCGGAAACCATCATTAAGTGGAGGTACCTTACTGCTACACCTCAAAACAACTTCCTCCATCAACGACCACACTAATAAAAAAACATAAAAAGGAACAGCTAGGGCTACCGAAAAATAAAAACAATCCACTGACCCAGTTTCCCTAGCCGCGCCATTTTCAGGACGGGGATCGGTGGAAGAAAATCAATCGAGTACATCATCTTTAAATGGTACGCGACTCTTATTCGGCTCCATTCCTGCTTCTACTATCTGCCACCAACCACAACGAGTACCTCTTTGGCAACCATGACGATTGGGGAACTACTCTCGGATCTCGGAAGCACAAGAACAAGCTGTAGCGGGCTGGTCATAAAAATTGATTGGCACAAAAACAAAAACTTTTACGCCCGCGCCCCACAGCACCCCAACGAAGGGAAACTGGTTTTTCGGTGCCATCGAACATTCCGCAATGTTGCGAGCATAAATCTCGCCTACAACAGGCGTGCGGCGAAAAGGCAAAAGATCGCGTCACGCGATTTCTTGCGCACAATCAAACAAGAACAAAAGGGACCCAAACACTTACACACGCACAGACATAACTAAGGTAAAACAAAAGCAACAATGAAAGCAGTGAAGGGCATTTGATGCGATTGTGGCCAAAAATAACGACCGAAAGTTTTGGGCGAGTATTTGACCTACGGAACTTTAATAGGCACGTGCCCCTTGGACCAGCAATGGCTGACATAATAATTTGTCCCGCGTCATGCTCGTAATTGGGTCACTGTCTAGGGGGAAATGCGAGCCGGCCCATCGGTCGTTCGTCAGCTACCGGAAATCAATACGCATCGAACCGGGATCGACCGTACACTGTGGGTGTTTTGGAGGACATGAGGCCACAGAAGCAATATTAATAATAATCTGTATGAAGTTAAAACTTTTTATTGCATGATTGCTAAACTAAATTAGCTGATGTGCTTGCATTTTCAGATTTAAAAATGTACATTCAATATTAGGCTAAAATTTCAGTCCTATCCCACGTTTGATGAAAAATTGTTCCAAATCCACCAACTGCACACCATGCATGCTTTTGTCGCATTTTCTTACATTATTTCGGTATGTTTGTTTTTCTTGCTGTCCTCCCAATTCGTACCAAAGAAAGACTTTAGTCCAATAAACGGAAATGAACAGGACGCTGGTTGATAGCGTCACCGTTATCACGCACCGGGCGGCAGTTTAATTGGTTTTTTGAAAAATTAAACACCCAATGCGTCCAGTGCGCTTCGGTTTAGAGGCTTCGCTGAACCTTTCGACTGGCTATTGGAAGTGTGTGTGTGTAAGAAATTCCAATTTGCTAACAAACCTGAAAGATTGCCGAGCGTTGAAGTTAACGAACAAAATCGATTCATTAAACGGAAAGGGGAATCAATTATCGTGTCACTGGTTGGGCCGATAATATTTACCATCGTTTGTTTGAGTACGGGTTTCTTCGGTGCTGTTTCTTATGATCAATTGTATGCTGAACTCAATCGAATGTTTAATAAACATTTATAGTTGTAACATTATGATTCATAAAGCAGCAATTATAGAAGTTATGAAGTTAATATCAGCATGTAACAGGGCGTCGGTTCGAATCTAGTTTTTGCCCAAAATCTACGATTATTTTCACCGTCAGAATAGCGCTCATACGAATATTTAAAAAACATAAAATCTAACAAAAATTTTTTTTATATTTTTCAATCCATTGACAAAACAATATTTTCATTATTTTCCTTTCCTTGTCAAGCTGGGCCCGAAAGCTTCTTGAATTTCTTCATTGGCACTGCAGCTTCGAAAGAGTTTCACCCGTATCAGTCAGTATAGTCAGTACTGCGGACAAAATGAGATTCGATACATGGACCAGTTGTGTGAAAGACCGTCACTACCGTCTCTGCCACACGACTGCGTAATCTCTTGCTTAACAAGTTACCGCGACCAGTTGATATTAACAATCCACGTGAGAAAAACTCAGATTAATTTCCCTATTTGAGTATAACTTGTTACTGAGGAATGGGATAGCGAATCGATGCCTTGTGGCTTGGCATCATCTATCCCATATACAAGAAGGATAAACTTGTCCCTTTCGTTGAACAGATATTTGTAAACTATCAAAAAGAATTCCGAAACGGAAAATCTACCACTGACCAGATCTTCACCATGTGGCAAATCTTGGAGAAGATGGCTGAACAGCAGTTGAACCACGTACCACCTCTTCATAGATTTCAAGGCCGCATATGATAGCATAGCCAGGGTAAAACTCTACGAGCCCGTGAGACCAACACCAACGTCACATGCCAGGTGAAGGTGGATGGAAAACTCTCTGGGTCCTTTGCTACCACCAAAGGCCTACGTCTGGGAGATGGCCTCACTTGTCTCCTATTCAACTTCAACGGCCCTCTCTAGCGGAGGTGGAGACTTCGGGAACCATCTTCTATAAGTCAACGCAGATCCTGGCATACGCTGATGATATGGACATCATTGGTCTGCGATTCTTCCAGGTAGCAGAGGCCTACCAAACGATCGACCAGGCGGAAAAAAAACCTCGGGTTGCAGATTAACCAGGCAAAGACCAAATTGATGATGGCACCATCAGCGACCCTACTAACAAATCGGGAACTACGTGGGGCTGATGTACGGATAAGTGACCGCAAATTTGAAGTCGTCCAAATCTTCATCTCGGGTCTAAAGTCAGCACCGAAAACAGCATAGAGACGAAGTTGCCGAAGTGTAGAATGGCCAGCCGGTCATTCTACAGCCTGAGGAAACATCTCACCTCAAAAAGCATGTCGCGACGTTCGAAGCTGGGACTGTATCGTATCTTTAAAGTCCCAGTACTCACATACGCCTCTGAGACATGGACCCTGTCGAAAGCCGCGTTCGAAAGGAAGATGCTCAGAAGGATTGTTGGCCCCGTGTTGTGTGGAAGGACAATGGAGGAGCCGCTACAACGACGAGCTGTACGAACTATATGATGACCTCACCGTCGTGCAACGAATTAGGCTCGCCAAGCTCCGATGGGCTGGCCATGTTATACGCATGGCACCGGACGACTCAGCTCAGAAAGTCCTTTTAGGCCGTCCACACGGACAGAGGAGGCGTGGTAGGCCCAGACTGAGGTGGGAGGGTGGTGTGGCCGGGATAACGGATTGGCGGACGAGGGCGCGGGACCGTTAGGGGTTCCGAATTCTGCTGCGGCAGGCCAAGACCGCAAAGCGGTTGTAGCGCCTGATAAGTAAATAATTTCTCTATGTTTTTAAACATACAACAGATTTTAATAAATAAATCAAATTCAAAACAATTGTTTTTCAATTATTATTAAACATTTAACCGAGTATGCCCGGGATAAGGCAGAGAATAAGGAGAAAATGCCTTAGAAATATGTGAAAATTTATTCAACACAAGCGGGGTTGACAATACGGCACTGGAGCGTAATAATCAATTGTAAATAAATAAATATAAATTTTTTTAAACATTTAAAATTATTTTGATAAAAGTAAACAAATAGTCAAAATTCAACAAAAAGTATAAAATTTATATTGCATTAAAAATTCTTCTCGCAGATTAAAAATGAAACAGGAATAATTTCTGTAGTAAAAAGCAACAATAAAATGTCTTTAAATTTTACAACAATAAGCAAATAAGAGAAATGGATGAAATCAACGAAAAACAACGCTGGAAAAATAGAAAAAAACAAAACAAAATTAAACAACTAAGATGAAACCAATGTTAAACGGACTTTACTTAAAAAATCTTCACAAATATAGTATAAAAACGGACAATATGGCGATAAGCTGCTATATTAGAATATAGATAAATATAATATAAAAACAAACTCAGTTTCATAAATGAACTATTAAGTATTAAAGTTCCTAAACTAAAACCAAATGCTGCCAACAATCTTACTGAATCATATCTTTATAATAATTATATAACAACAAGTCGAACGAGCAAATGAAAAACATATTCAAACATGCTTGATGAAAAGAAGTTTAGCAAAATTTAAAACTCAAAAATGTCATATGAATTTCCACACACTTTTTAATCACGGAACGGAACCAGCACGTAAAAAAGGAAGCATTTTTTGCCATTGCCATTCCTTACCATTAACTTTTTATCAAAGTTCCCTTGCGTTAAGAACGCGTTTGAAGCATTCCAACATTGCCTTCGCTGCTGCTGCTTACACATTTGCACAACGAGCGCCTCAGAGTGATGCTCACGCACATTCTTGACCCACTACCACCAACCGGTACACCGGTCTGCCGACCGGAAGCAGATATCAATGATGCCTCTTGCATCGTCTATCGTCTTTTCTTCCCCACAATCTTCTCCCAACCCACCAGAACCGTCCCTTATCTTTCCTGCTCAATTAATTGTCATCCAAAGCGGGACGCCATTTTCGCGACTGGGACTCGCTGCAATGAATCTGTCCACCAATCACCCCACCTCGCCGAGCAAAATTCCATCCCCCGCTGCCCATCTGTGCACGGGTCATCATTTCCTGCCCATCTCGGTGGCAGACATTGTTTTCAGCTTTTTCGCTGCTCATCAGCAGAATTGTTCGCCGTTTACTCGGTTTAGTTCTTTTTTTCTTTCTTACGAATTCATCAAGTTTTCGTCGACACCGACCGGGCCACAATGTGTGTTGCGCCGGATGATCCGGTGTGTAGGTCTCGCTTGGACCGGGATGCGACCCAAATATTTGCACGCATGCCCGTCGTGTCGTGATTTGTTGGATCTTCTCCACCGGCACCCTGTCTGCCAGGTCCATTTCCGTCATCCGTCGTCGAGCTGTACTCTTTAAGCGAAGAGCTCTTTAAGTTTTTTGGAAAATCTAATGAAGGCCGCACACCTCTGCCGGCGCAAAGGGAGTTCCGGGAGGCCGTCCCTTACTTCCTTCCAACGATTTGGTTTAAGTGATAAAGTGGAATCGGTCGATCGTTTGTGTGCATGGCTATCGATCGGATTGAATTGATCGATCGTGTGATGTGTTGATGAGAATGGGGTTGAAAACCGTGAGATTTTCCGCTGCTTCGATTAGGCTACCCAATCTGATTTGACCAGATGTGTGTGTGTGTATGTCAAGGGCTCCCGGGGTGTATCCGGAACTGGTTTCGGTTACACCATTAACGAGTTTAGCGACTGTGCTGTGAGATAAAAATGGTTTTGGTGTTGGCTGGGCGGGCATTGGGACTGTTTTGGAATATCTGCTTGGGATTTCAATACTTCCACACTAAAAATCTTCCAACGGGTAATAACTCTCGAAAATTTCATTATTAAGAGCAAAACACTATAAGAAATAGTTACACAGCAGTAAAATATTTTATTAAGATTAGGGCTCGATCCAAGGTAGGATCGAGACGAACAAAAATTCAATTTAGACTCATTAGAGTATCACTCTCCACGGAAATCTTTAGTAAAAGGCGAAAGATTTATTCGACAATTGAAGAGAGATCAGAGTACCTTCCGAGCGCTCGGAACGAACCACCGGATGGGCAGTCTGCATGTTTCTCTAGCGATGGCTACCATTATCCTTCAATTATAGTCCTTCTTTTTGCATTCTTATGCCCTGAGATTGAGGATTAAATAAGAAAGAAATCACGAAGGGAAGAGGAACTGCAAAGTAGGGAACAGAGAGCCAATAGAAGTAAACTAGGTACAAGGCAAATGTTGAGGTTCATAAAATGAATTTAAATAATTTAACCATTTTTTCATTAAAAACATTAGCAAAGTAAGAAAAGAAAATGATTTTAAACATCTTAAACACATACATAATGCAACATAATGTTTACAAAAATATTTATAAAAATTCAATACAAAACCTAAAGCCAGGTACATCGAAACATAAACGCTTGCAAGCAAAATTATTGACAGTATTCCAATTTTCAATTTTTATTATCAAACAGCTGCACAAGCCTGTTGGAAACTGAAACCTATTCCTTTTATTTTTCGTCCTTATTTTATTTTATTTGCTCCCAAAATAATGAATGGAAAGTGTGAATTCTACAGAATAACAATTAATTATCAAAAACATTTTCAAATAAATATTTTTGTGTATATAATTCAGGGTAAGGGTACATGATGCTACTGAAATAATATCGTCAAACTGCTGCCCAACCATTATCTGTACTTTGTCGCCCTTATCGTTTTTCTTAGCTCGCATGACGTTTGCAGTATCAGGTCGACGTTCGCAGTACATGCAGCGTGTGATGTATGTTCAAATCTAGGTATTCTGTTTTTAGAGTTTTTATATTTTTTTCAAGAGAAGAAATATTTAATTTTTATATCTATTTCGAATTATTTTTAAAAAAAATTCTAAACATTTCTATACCATTCCAGTTACATACATTCCTCACATAAATAAAAGCATGCAAAATCTTAATACGCACGACCAAAAATAGAATTCTTCCTGTATAAGCATTTCGCAACGGTTACCTCTCTCAAGCAAACGGCCACTTTATGGGACGGGCAGAACCAGTTGTTTCCGTTCCTTTTTCTGCCTGTTATTCGCCTGGCGCATGGCGGGGTAACGCACGGGACAGCAACCGTAGCATAAGCATACGTGTAGAACGAACATAACTGAAGCATTCGAGGGAAGCATTCGATTTATACATCGCTAGAGAAACATGCAGGCTGGCCATGCGGTGGTTCGTTCCGAGCGCTCGGAAGGTACTCTGATCTCTCTTCAATTGTCGAATAAATCTTTCGCCTTTTACTAAAGATTTCCGTGGAGAGGGATACTCTAATGAGTCTAAATTGAATTTTTGTTCGTCTCGATCCTTTCTTGGATCGAGCCCTAATTTTATATAAAATCTTACTCATCACTTAGGGTGCTTCGTAAATGTTGTGGGTAATAACATCTCTCATATTACACGCGTAAGATGTTTAAACCAAATATTCAAGTATTCATGCTTAAACACTTGATAACATTTTCGAATAAACAAGTGCAAGCAATTTGTAATAAAATAATATAGTTACCCAACACTACTTCTACATTTTTCAGTTTGACGACAGGTCCGACCATTGTAAGATATTTTAATATTGGATCAGAATATAATTTGAAGCAATACGGCTAGGCCGTTTTAACACAGAATAATAAAAGCAAAATAATTTGTAGCAATTTTGTATAAAAGTGAATCAATTTTCCTGCCTTTTTAAACTTTTTATCTGGTGAAAAAGGACCCTTCCGAAGCACCCTTTTTGGCCAATTGGTCTGACTTCTCATTGCCGAAGATACCGCAATGTGCAGACAGCCAAACAAGAAATATCCGAAATGATTTCTCAAACAATGAGCTTAAGACCTTTAATATTTCTTTTACGAAGTAGTCCGGGCTCTTAATAGCCTTCACAGATTTTAATGCTTCGATAGCGCTTAAACTGTTGGAGAATATAAAATATTCGTCTGGAGGACAAGCACTTATAATCAACAAGGCGTAAAAGATTGCGGCGAACTCCGCTGCATACATCGAGCATGGCTGGCGTAGTTGGAAATATGCCTCGGATACAATGTTATATACGCCAAAAACGATGCCCGGCTCTGATGAGGATCCGTCAGTATAAAAGTGGTTGCTGTTATAATGGCCATACTTTTCCATAAATATGCTGGAAATTGCTGTCCTGCGAAGACTATCAGGGATATTAAGTCCTTTTAGGACAACCAAATATTGTTGTTCTTGTTCTTGTTGAATTTTTGACTTGTCTCAATATATTTTTGAGCTTAACTGATTTTTTAATTCGTTCTTCTTTTTTTTGCACATCCCAATCAGTGTTAGAAAATCAAATCCGTGAATAAGTATTTGCATTGAATCGAATCGAAAAAATGGTGGTTAAATTTACGTTTTATGCCATAAAGCTTTAGTAAAATTATGTGAAATTGTATCAGTTTACACTCTGTTAATTTTTATATTTCAATCGAGCCTGCCCAGGATAGAGCGAAAGGAAAGCCGCGTCAATCTAGTTTATAAAAACAGTCAAACGTGCGGTGTTGACCAGACGGCGCAAGCTGTCACACTTAACGTATGACAGCTTTTTTTTAAGGAAGTAATTACTACCTTTAAAAAATTGCGAGACAAGAACAAAAACTTGTGGAAACGCGTCAAAAAACCTCGAGACGTGAACAAAAATATTTGGACACACAGCAAAAAACCATAGGAAAGTGTCGAAAATTGCTGGGATACTCTGTATTTAAATTACTTTTATTAAATTTTATTCTAAAACTAAGCATAGTTGAACTAGGAATATGGTGTGGCCGTAATTATGATAAAATAATTGAAATAAATTGCTTTAACTCGTGTCAAAAGTCAGTCAGTCGACAGAGAGACAATTAAACGGCCAGTAAACTCACTCTCGAGAATTTAATTCGCTAATGACTATTAAAATTCTTCAACAACCGTATTTTGCATAAGTTAAAGGAAAATTTTAACGGTCACTTATAATCTGGAAACGAATAATTCTTACTGAATTACAGTAAATAGTACCGGAATGTTAAGATTTATCAAGAAATACGATAAAAAAAAATATTTCTTCAAGTATCTTCTTCTGAAGACCAATTTTATCTAGAAAAACGCAATAAGAGTGTGTTTATTTGTTTTTTAATTTTTTTATTAATTTTTTTTAGTTAAAATTAGTTAAAAATAAAAAGAAAACGCGTCTTTTTTGTATCTGAATCGTCTCGAGCAGAAGAAACAGTGGCATAAAAACACACACATCAGTATAATCGTATCTGATCAGCTTCTGTGAGCGGTTTCATTAGACATTGGAACCCTGGAACACCATTGGACGCCACAGTGTCTTACCATTTCAACCCGGGTAAGGGTGCGAATCACCAACACCGAATGACCTGATAAGGAATTTAACTACCCTACCATAAAATCGGAATTGCTCGCTCTTCCATCTCACCCTAATCGCACCAACCGTCGTCTCTACGAGCAGGAGTGGATCAATCGACGCCAGTATATCCGATACAGGTCGTGTCCCAAACGGATGGGTAGACAATTTTCCGGATACCGGACACCTCCCTTGTTTAGCTCACTTCCACGCACATCGAACCGTAACGGGAAGTGAAAGGCTTTCGCTGTGGCACATTGCATAAGCATCCCCAGTCGAGTCCGGTCCCCAAACGCGACAAACTGCAAACAAAACACAGTTAAAAATCGTCCACTAAAACAAAAGAGACCCATCACGACGCTACCGAAAGTAGCGAATGGTGGCGAATATGGTGCGATCACCGTTAAATTATACCGCCAACAGTTTTCGCCACCAGCTCAACTGCAAGACATCGGCCCGCAAGGCCACGCTAGTGGTCAGAGAAAGTGCGAATGACGTTGCGATTGCGAACGCACTTGTTGAGAGCGATCGGCCACTTTGTCGGCGACAAAACGGACCGCAAAACGGTACGTATCGAACCGGTGAAGTGGACCGTGGTTGATTTTGCGTGATGAAAAAATGTGTCGTGGTTTGGTTTTTTTTTTTTGGCTTTTCGCAAATGGAAAATAGTCGGCCAGTGGGACAATTTTTCGTCCAAAAGCTCCACCCCAAAAGCATAGGGTTTTTGTGGTGGATGGAGGGAGAGGGTCGTTCAGTGTTCAATCGTGGTACTTATTTAATCGAGCTTGGATTTGCCCTTTTTGTGAGGATGATAATAGCAACTATTTAGCAATAAGGCAAGGCACGTTCCTTATTATAAAAATTTAAGCAGTAATGTGAAGGATAAGCCTTAGCAACATTCTTTAAATATTCTTAATTCTCTTTAGAAAAAGAGGATGTTTGTATCAAGTTAAGGAAGTCTTTGCGAATGGAATTTCTTTTCACATAATGTAATTCCTCAGGCAGATAGCAATTAATTAATATTATTGACAATTTTTAAGATTCAAAATTGCTACGTGCAATTTCAAATGTACGAGTCCAAAAGTCTTAAGAATTACCAGAAGATACGCCAACATTTGAACTATAAATGTTGCTCATGAGTGAGAGTGATTTCAGTGATTTTTTTAAGTCCCCTTGGGTCATCTTCAAGTACTAGGTGAATATTCCTTAATTGGTGGACCTTGCTTCTTGTGTGTCGTCGTGTCGACATGGCCAGGTCTCCAATTAGTTTACAGGAAACTCGATCTAGGGCTGCAGTCCTCCATCCACGGCTGCATCCGATCTCCGACACGTTTGACTCCACTTGATCACAGCCTCATGCCGAAAGGGTCCGGCAACATCATCACGTGCCCCAGCCAACGTATCCTTCCGGCTTTAACTAACGTCAGAATATCAGCACCGCCAAACAGTTCCGCTAGCTCGTGGTTCATTCTCCTTTGCCACACGCCCTGCTCGAACACAATGCCACTAAAAGTTCTTAGCAACCACCGCTCGAAAACTCGTAGCCGTAGAAGGTTGCTGGAGCCTTCTGGATCGCAGGAGTTTGTGTAGTCCGTAGTAGGCACGATTCCCCTAAACAATGCGCCTTCGGATTTCGCTGCTTACGTTGTTATCCAAAATTACGATCGTACCAAGGTAGCAGAACTCCTCTACCACCTCGAGATCGTCGCCGTCAACTGATACTCTGCTTCCGAGTCGGGCTCTATCACGGTCAGAGCCTCCGGCAAGCAGGTATTTTGTCTTCGTCGCATTGATGCTTAATCCAATTCTATTGGCCTTGCGTTTCAGTCGGGTGTACGCTTCGCACACCGCCGCAGTTGTCCGTCCGATGATGTCGATGTCATCCGCGAAGCCAAGGAATTGGAGAGATCGGGTGAAAATCGTGCCTCGGAGCCCGCGCTTCGCATGACACCCTCCAGAGCGATGTTGAACAACAAACAGGAGAGTTCGTCCCCGTATCGTAGGCCGCCTTGAAGTCAATGAACAGGTGGTGCGTAGGGATCTGGTGCTCCCGGCATTTTTGGAGGATCTGCCGTAGAGTGAAGATTTGGTCGGTTGTCGATTTGCCTCCAACAAATCCAGCTTGGTAGCTTCCGACGAAATCTGTAACAAGGGGATAGATTCCAGTCTGCAGAAGAGTATTCGGGACATTCAGGCAGCATTCAGGACTGTGATGGCCCGGAAGTTAGCACAGTACATCCTGTCGCCCTTTTTGTACACCGGGTGTATGACACCCAGTTTCCATTCGTCCGGTAGTTTTTCCTGATCCCAAATCTTAACAATCAGCCGATGCATGATGGCGGAAATTCTCTCTGATCTAGACCGTCTAGGTCTAGATCATCAGAATTGCAGAATTGCACATCATTAACATCATCAGCCGGACTCACTTACCACCTGGAAGATGCTCGTCAGTGACCCATTTAGCAAAAGACACAGCACTAAGTGCATAGCGAAAGCGCTCTAAAAATTCGATCTGAAGTTGCCTCTGATCTTCGGCAGCTTCTCAAGTAGTTTTTTTCAAAAACTCATTAATATCCTGCTTGTCATGCAAATTATCTCAAATTCTAGAAGTTAAATCTCCAGTTTCTGAACAGCAATTTATAGACTCCAGAAGCCATCATCGGGACAGGAAATAAGTCAAATGCTTGGACACACTTTTTCAATCAACCCTTACAAAGTTGCAGCCTCGAATCTTGTACGATTAACACCCTTCTTTTTTTCTCCAGTTTTCCACACAAGAACGTCCTCGTACTTCCGCCAAAACGGGCACAAATCGCGTCAGTAGCAAACCAATAGGCGGACGACGCGTGCGCGAATCATAATAACGTGACTGACGTTCTGAGAATACTAAAACATACAGCCGGGCACATATTCGAATGTATTTATTCAACGGTCACCTGCTAATGGGCACTACACTCTGCTGACAACAGCAATCATTGGTTGGCCCTGGGCTTCTGCTGTTACTGTACGTGGGGGGGGGGGGGGGAGACCAGCTGCATTCCGATGGCGATGCGCGTTGGGTTTTTACCGACCCTCGGGTAAGCTCAGGTGGATAAAAGTGGATTGCGCGTACGTGCTTCTGCGAAACCGGCCTGACCCACCGGGGAAACTACTTCAAGGTGCAGCCAGGGGCCACATGATTATGGAGGAATCTTTGCGACAGTTTACATGACGCATGTCGTTGGCACGCGTTGCAAGTCATTTGAGTAAACTTAAATCCGGTTCGCAGAAAAATTAACACTAAATCGATGTTTACGATCGATCGACGAATGGCTGAAACTAAAAAAAGTGAGGATCTACACATGTTTGGTTTTAAAATTCCGAGTGTTTCAAGAAAGACACTCTAATAGGCCATATCGGTCACACAGGTTTAATTCTCTTAATCTTCAGCTTAAACTCTTAATTTCAGTCTTCGAACTAGAGGCATCTCTCTATGCTCATTCACTTCCATAAGATCACGCACCAAACTCATGCTCACGATCGCCAACACCGATCGTTCATTGACACAACAAGCCCCAGTGGAAAAGGCACACACCAGACAGAAGGCGTTTAAACTCCGCAATCAATGCACCCGCTGTTCGGCGCATGGCTCACGTGCCCCGTTTCAATAACCACCACGCTCGATCAATGATCGTGGGCATGACGCTATCAACCGGTTTTCGGTGGGAAAGGCCACCAGCGTGCTGAGGCATGTGTAACACCTGTCACACATACCCCTGGCAAGGTTGCGAATTTTTATGAATGAAATCAGTCTCCTTCAGACCACCCCACGCGCGCCTTCCATCTGCCCACACACACACACACGCGCCTAGTTTATTCACGCGATTTTTTGCGGGATGTGTAATTTGAATGGACCAGTGTCAGTGAGTACACACCCTCTAATTCATGCGGCAGCTGGTACCGAAGGGCTGCATCCGCTACAGGTGGCAGCGCGTATGTTGCGCATTTCATTGTGGCTGCATTATGCGCTTACCGGATGTTTCCGGTCGAGCGTTGCTTTGCATCGCGAAAGTTCCGTTCAGCGGGTCTGCGGTACTTGGCAAGGCGCGAACCTACCAATTGGCGCAGAGCCGAAAGGGTTTCTAGATTGGGTGAAAGTTAAGAAAAGGACAAGCATCGGGTGGTAGTTGAAGGGCAGAACTGCAATTACACCGGTTGCCGGGGAAGTTATGCAAATTGCGTCCCCTTTACTTTTGTAAGAACCAATTGCATGCCTTTTACAACAGTTTTCATAGCATTCTTGCAAATAAAGAATGTAATTTTATTGTCGTTATTAGGCCTTATTGGATATTAAAATTCTTAAAGGTTATTCTGCGATAAGGTGATTTTGGGAAGTCTTCTGAGGGATAAAATAGTTTCTCAAACTTTATCAAAGATCAACCCCCATTTCTTTATCTTACATGGTAAACGATCGCGATCTTCCTGAAATATTAAGATGAGAAAAAAATTAAAAGCTATGTTTTTTAGCACTAAAACCTTTAAAGGTCTTCGCGTTAGCGATTGTTAATTTCACTGACCTAAATTCTTCGTAAAATTTTAAAATTAGGTCACACCGACCATCGAATAATTTACTAGACTTGTTGGTACCCCTTAGTTGGATAATCAATGTTCTCACTACAAGGAACGGCCCTGATGAGATTAGAACCCCGACACTACTCAGTGTCGTATGCTAATGTCGTGTACTAATTACAAATTTTACAAGGCATTTCTTCCTTGGATTGTGCCTTATCCCGGGAAAACTCGGTTAACTGACAGAATATCAGTTAAACAGAAGACCCATTTTTGCAGAACGGATGTTAACACGAACACCAAAACGTGTTTTGTTCTGGACATGGCCTCAATTCAGTGAGACATCATGGAACAAAACGTTCGGTGAGTATTAGAGCTTGTTCCCAATTGTTTAGCAAAACCTCTCTTTCTTCAACTGGAGGTAATTCTTCATTGAAAATGAGTGCTTTACCCTCATAAGACATAAGCGTAAGCGCTACAAAGAAGACAACACTTTCTAGCCTGGCTTCTGTTAGACTATTTGTCCAGTAGAGAACTATTAAATTATTATACAATTATAATTTAATTATAATTGTATAAATATAAGCCTCTCTAAAAAAATATACAATTTTTAGAGCAGCACGGCCCGATGGCCAAAACAAAATGATTTCAAATTTTTGGACCTTGGCAAAGGTCTCTGGGAAACCGTGCTAAATGTAGTACAAAGGAAAGAAAAAATCCTAAAGAAGGAATCTCTGGAAATCTTAAAATTATAAGTTGAATTGACAAATGTAACATCGGAAATGGTATAATTTGCGGTAAATTTTTTCAGTAATGCAATGCATTTTCTGTAACAAAATGTCATTCGCGGTTTCTGTACAATGTGATGAAAACAGAACAAAAGATAAACAAAGCATGTTGTATCTAACGTGTGTAGCTGATATAAAACATATATTTAATGCTTTTTTCCCACATCCAACGTACTCTTTAAACTTACTCTATTCGATACAAATAAACCTCATACCTACGAATCGGCTTCCGCTCTTCAAAGACGCTCAATGCGATCGTACTCATAGCACCAGAACACATTCTTACTCTCAACTTCCTTACACTCAAACTGTGGATAAAACCGCTCCGGTAACAACGGTCTAGTGTTCTGGTAGAAAACGGTTTCCAGCTTCTGCAACAAATTACCCGACGACATTGAAACGCGCCTTGCGCACGGTAGCAAATGATCCGCTTTACACAGCAACATAAACTCATCCATATCAAACTCCAGCAGATCGGACTTCCGATTGTACACCTCACCATAGCTGAACGGTTGCCGGTTTAGATACAGCTCACACACACGTCCATAAATCGACGGTACGTTAACGACACTTTCCAGCAGCAATAGATGCTCCAGCAACAGGTGTACCTGCGCCAGTCGGTTAAGCCGAATCTTCACCTCATCCTCATCGAAGTTGCTCAAAAGGATGGACTTTTCGCGTCCACGATCCTCGACGGTAGGTTGAAACAAAAGTGCGCTGCGTTGGGTACCACCGGCATGGTCAGCTTGTGGTCCCGATCCGGTAGCGTATCGAGATTTGCGGGTACAAGTAACTTGGGGTTGAAAGAGCTTCTCAAACTCCAACTCGTACACACCACTCTCGCTAAAGATCGTACGATAGTCGTTCATGAGCTTGCTAAAACCACACTCCAGCAGCAGTTCGTACGGTTCCGATCCGGTCAGGGAAGGTATAGCCAGACGGTCCTGGATCATCGCTAGTATGAGCTGCGCGAAACGAGTACCATTCGTAGGGACATTCTGGAAGGGCAAGAAATGCACATGAATTATCGGTAGAATGCTTGAATTCAGGGAATGTTTCAACAAGGATAATTTACCACAATATTAGAATGGGTTGACAAATGAAAGATGTAATCGATGGCTGCCTTCAGATCGTCATAGTTAGAGCATACTGTAAGTAGAGAAGGATTTGGAATTAAATTTCGCACGCTCATCACCAAGTCACTTTGTAGAAGCTTAACCAATCGTTCTCCCTCCTGACCCTATTTCTGCTTTTGAAAATTTGTTTCGCTAGGTTCCTATTGATGTCAAATTGTTCTCTGCAAAGTGGGCGAGATCATACCCCATTTATTTATGCTAATGGACAGTGGAATGGAATTTGGTCCTCAGAGGTTGTAGACGGTTTCGATGAGATTCTCTGCAACTTATTTTAGCTATTTTTTCCTTTTTATTAAGATTTTTTTCCTATTTCGTGTTATTTTTATCAAGAGCCTTGGAGGATGATTCCAAAAGAAACGACAAGGGGACTTTATTGACTCCTTGGGCATCAAAATACTCTCCTACTCGTAGGCCAGTTTACTTTATAAAGCAAATACTTTTCAAAGCTACTATCTTCTTCTTCCCCTTGACCTGCTCAGGGTTGAGCACGTTACGTAGACATGGCAGGGTCACAGGGGATTCTAGGAAACTAGGTTCTGTTGTCAGTGTATGTAGGAATTCCTCACTGATATGGGTATATATCTGACTCCTCTTGTAGGACTCGCAAAAAAGCCTTGCAAACCATCTCCAAGATAATCGCAATGAAAGAAGAGCAAGACATTTCAAAGCCTAGTCTTGCTGTGTCTAGTTATAAGAATGATTTACATACGCGTCAATGCATCGTACAGCCGTTCCATCACATCCGTCAGATTATGATTTTGCACCTGTCTAACCATGTCCGCGATCGAGGAAGACTGGTAAGTGGTGGGTTCTACTGCCAAAAATGTTGACAGAATGTTGTACACCTTTTGCTTCACGTACTCCAGATCCATCTCGCTGCAAAAGGAAGGACAATTATAGTATTAGTGTACTATCCGTGTTGTAAATCCAAATCTTAACTGCCAACTTACTCTACTCCACCGAGATCGTTACGTGCATAGCCAATCGCTCGGTTCGCACGAATATCCATAATCTTCTCCCTCATCAATGCTAATCGTTGCAGTTGCTGCCAGAAGTACTCCGCCCGTGAACTGCGACTAAACGCACCATTGTTAATCGGGAACTCCTGGCTCAAACGTACTCGTGCATTCCTCTCAACCGCAAACGTAGCACCTTCACCCATCGTGTTCCAGCTTAAACGAATCGTTATGTACGGACTCAACGAGCACCACTGCTGAATTTGAATTTTCGGGTTAAATTTCATTGCATCCCCGGCTCGCTCACGATGCAACCCGATAAGATGAGCCAACGAAATATTCTCATTCGCATGCATCCCAGCAAAGCGCACAACACCACGCGTAAACTGACGCTGATTGTTCGAGGCGGAGTTTATCGCCAGCTGAAGCAATACCGTCTGGTCCGTGTCGGTCCCACAGCACAACGTCCAAATGCTTCCCCGTCCCGTACGGCAATCCAGGTTGATAAAGTTCTGCAGTATAGAGCGAGCTTTTTCCGTTGCCAGCGGACCATAAGCTTCCTCCTCGGGCGCCCACAGGTTTCCCACCGTTAGTCCATTTGTTTCTTCAATGCACATACCGATATCATCATAATCAGCAAAGCTTATATCCTTCAGCGGAGAACCGGTTAGATCGAGACTGTTGGATGGATTGCTTTTCGGTGATTTCTTCACCCAATCGGTATCGGAAGGTAGGTCTTCATTCTGCAATTAACGTATTTTCACATTATCAAGCAAGTTTATCGCAAGCTAACAAACACATACCTTTCGGAAGGCGAATATGATCTTTTCGTTGCTTTCTGTAAGTGTGTGTATGTACGATGGGGGAGCGTAGTACTGAAAGTCGTTCTCCTCAAACTTACTGCGGAACAGCTGATAAACATTGGCCAAATCAGTCATTTTCACAAAATAAAAATGTTTCCTCAACGAGTAGCAAACAAAAAAGGCACAAAGCGAGGCTTCGGTTTGATTCAAATCGAAACACAACGTCAACAATGCCGGAGCGCGCAGTTTTTGTTTTTCCCAACCAACGATATTGAATGACAATTTTGACAGCAAAAGCAGCAACGGACTTTTTACAGCAGAAAGACCTTTTCAGTTTGATTCAAACAAAAGGAGATTTATAATTTCAATAGCATTAACGAAACCATTAGATTTTGTTTTAAATTTTCTTTTTATTTATCTTTAGTTTAAAAGGAATGCCACTTTTTCCCTTTTTTTTAAGCGCCAAAATCTCAACCCGAATATTATCGTTTATATGTCAAGAACGAGAACAAATTCCAACTGTCAGATCACTGTTTATCAACAAACAAGGCGGAATTTTTCCAAGTTTGCTTGCGTTCAACACGTTCGCCTAGCCACGCGCAGTTTATTGGGGAAAGTTATTTAAAAAAAATTGATCAAATCATGTTGAAGCCAATACTTGATAGAATCGGAACGAAACGGGTTGTACTTGCCAGTGGATCACCACGACGCCAGGAGTTGATACAAAATCTGGTAAAATCAATAATGAGGGTTTGAAAGATCGGAACGCTGATAACAAAAAGTCGTTCTTTCATGATACATTTTTTTTTTCGTTTCAAATACCTTCTAGGGGATATCCAAAGTCCAGCTCTGTCCATCGACATTCGAGGAAAACCTTGACCCTTCGCAGTATTCCTTCAGCGATTATGTAGCCATGACGGCACTCGGGAAAGTCCGGGAAGTATACGAGCGTCTATCGAAGGATGATGCAACGCGACCGGACGTTGTAATCGGAGCCGACACCATGGTCACAATGGATGGGCAGATGTACGGAAAACCAAAAACACCCGAACATGCATTTGAAGTGCTGCAAAAGTAAGTATACGAAAGCATTAATAAAAAGCAAACTAAAACGGTGCTCCAATGGATTTCTTCCACAGACTTATGGGTCGCACACATGTCGTGTACACCGGTGTGGTAATAAAATATCATGATAAGGAGGTTAAATTTACCGAATCGTGCCAGGTACACTTTGGCAAGGCAACAGCTGCCCAGATTCAGGCGTACGTCGACAGTGGTGAACCTCTGTAAGTGTTGTTTTGGCCACCAGTACTTGTAAATAGAACTGTAATTGATTATTTTCTTGTTACAGCGACAAAGCCGGAGGCTACGGTATTCAAGGATTGGGTGGTAACTTCGTGGAAAAGATCGAAGGAGATTATTTCACTGTAGTAGGACTACCGATGTACCGACTTTCAGTAGAGCTGTGTAAGCTATTTGACTATCACATAGAATAAAGACGTGGTAATATAGAAATATATATATTTTTACCCTTATTTAAAGCCCCAAAGTTGAATGATTGGCTATGGATTAAAAATGTTTCCGAAACGTTTCGAAACTAACGAGTCATCATGTAAGACAGTCAACAAAAATCAATCGAAATAGACCACATGATCATTGATACAAATCATTCCATAAAATTACAATATCTATTTCAGTATAATATTGTGTTTTTTTTTTTACTTTTTCTGTAGCAAGTTTCTTTACTGTTTTCCATCTGCCATTGCCCAAATGATGTTCGGCTTGATGATCTGAGGCTGGATGTGCTTTTATCAGCTATATTTTGTTTTATTTCTCTTTTTTGTTTTGCTTCATCGTTTGTTCACAGTAGAGTTTTCTTTTTTACGTTTCTTTTTTGTTTTAAGTTGACTATATCGTCGGTTTTGTTTATCTTTTTTATGTTTTCATTTCTTTTGTTTCTTTTCTAACATTACTTTCATACTCTCTTTCTCTCTGTGCCTTGTGGTATTTTTCGTACTCGTTCGTTTTTAAATTCCCTTCAGACGCCACAGAAAATAAAAGAAGTAATAAAGCACTTTTCTCGGTGAAGAGAACTGATGCGTGCTACATACAACCACACATACATACACACCCACATTCCGGTTTCCGGGAGTCCTCGATTTTCCTAGTGCTCTTAGGGATACGAAGAGATATGGCCTTTCAGCACTGTTTCTCACAATGTTTGCAATCTTTCGCTATACGTGGTGTGCGTGTGTGTGTGTACACGTGTTGTTAGTGTGCGGACGATGCCTAATAATGATCGTTTATCTGGACGACAATCGATTGATTAATTAATATAAAACACCTCCAGAGTGGAGATGCATTTTACATTCATTCAACTAAATCACCGCATCATCATTGGCCAGTCCAGGGCCCATTTCAACTACCGGTTACAAAATAATACACGCCACACACACCACAAATGAATTACATTATTATCCAAGTACCGCAACAGTTAAAGTGATCATTATCAATATAGGCGCATATGGGCGCGCCCCCTTTTTTTTTTTTTTTGCTTCGAGTTTTCCTTCCCACGTATCAACCAAAACCGAAATTTCCTCACACAGATTCTTTCGAGTATCGTGAATATAGTGCCTCAAACAGAAATCTAAACACCTCGAAATTGGACATCTGCTCAATTTTGTAA
This sequence comes from Anopheles maculipalpis, assembly GCF_943734695.1. Taxonomy (NCBI): domain Eukaryota; kingdom Metazoa; phylum Arthropoda; class Insecta; order Diptera; family Culicidae; genus Anopheles; species Anopheles maculipalpis. The sequence continues at coordinate 32,520,250 of NC_064872.1, forward strand.
ATAATTTTCATGATAGCATTGATTTCTTTTCATAGCATAGGTAATCATGATTTTATTTTTCGCAAACATGAAAACTGATAGAAAAACGGTTACCGAGCGTCCAAAAGCAGAAAAATTTGTAAAACACTGAAAAAAATTAAAAAACAAGAACTTCTAAGTATCTCATTAGAAACCTTTAAAGAATATAAATCATTTTTAATAAAAAAATCTGGTTTTAATCCCCAAAGTTCAAAGTCGAGAAATATTTCAATTTCAAGGAGTCCTTACATTCGTTCGAGGCACTCTGTATCCCGAATCTTCATTTCCATTTCCATTTGTCTCTTTAAATGGTAGAGCTGTCGGTGTTGATTGAGTTTGCGGCCTCTGGTTAACGACAACGCTTGTAGCAGCATCATTTTCTTGGTATTTATTCTTTTCTGGTTTTGTTGTTTGCTTGTGTATATAAAATATGAATACGATCTTGTCACGCGCGCCCTTCCTGCCCGCGTACAGTACTGGCTGCTGCCACCGTGCCGGGGAGGGCACCCTCGGGAGGAGAGATTATATATTTATTTTTACTTGCGGTTTTCACCATTATTTAGTGCTTTTGTTTGTATAGCTTTTCGTGTATGTGTGTGTTTTTTTAGTATTAATTTCTATTTTCTGTGTATAGACTCTAGCCATATTCGATCATATATGACTATTAATCAATACATAATAGTAGAGGCTTTCTTCTTTTGCCATATGATGTACCACATGTTGGGGCTCGCTTCATCCTCATTTTGCTATATTAATAGTAGGCAGAGTTAAGTAAATATAAGGATTTAAGTAAAACAAAACAAAAACACGCACATACAAAATCCATGTTTTTCCCTCGGCATTGGAACTTATACGAAAATTACTATTGCGCGCCTTAAGGACGCTGCTGTTCGGTTGCATCCTCCCTTCGATGATTTTATGTTTGAAGAAAAAAAAAACTATATTTCTTTTCTGTACCTCAGATTTGATTATCCAGATCAGTTATCTTAATGATATACTCAAAATTATACAAACGACGTTTTTTAACCTGTTCATCCTAAAAGTATGCAATGTTGTGTCCACGTTTCAAGACATTACATTCGTATCCGTATCCGGTACACCCTCCCCTCCGGTTTAGTTTATGTCGATCCTTTTTTGTCCTCTTTTTCGGTAGTCTCGCTCGGTTCGCTCTTGTTTTTAATAGTTATCACAGAAAAAAGTGGCCCACATTCATGCGCTCACTCATGGTATTACAGTGGTTAGAGCATAGCTAAAAACCGAGGGCATATGCAGTAAAGCGAACAGGACGCGCTCGACATAGATTAATAACACAAAAAAAACCCATCTTTGTATCCGTTCCATTTTAGGGTACGCATCATCAACGCTAAACCACATTTGCTGCACATATCATGTCTTTCCTGGCCGTACGTTTTTTGGTGGGGCTGGAGGTTCGTTCGAAATCCGGTACGAAGGATACGAATGAAAGTGGCGTTCATAAAATCATTGGCAATTATTACCGCGGGAAAAGCAAACATTCACACACTCATATCATCGAAGGGAGCGACACGCTTCACTGTTTATCGGGGGTTCGATTGTAAAATGGGGGAAGAGATCGCTGTGCTTAAACTTTTTAAGAAACACGGTTGTTCATCACAGGCGTTAATACACACGCACACACAGGTGGACTCTGGTTAACTTAAAACTTAGTTATCCTGTACAGATGTAATTGCGGCCGGGGGTTTGAATTTGGTTTGTTTCGTGGGCAATGGCGACGTGCAAATTCATTTACACGGTGTTTAATATAATTTAATACATTGTCTGGTAGTTTTACCAAAACTGGTTCTGCAGATTGTTTAGACTAAACAATAAATAATTTATTGATACTATGTAGTGTTCGTAACGATTGATTAGGTTCTTTTTTACATGAAACAAAAAACAAGGAACAAAAAACTCTGGTGGAATGATCGACATTGATGTAGCATAAAACAAAGGCTAATTGTAAAAACAAAATATCCTCATTCCAAACAAAGGTTCCTTCCGTACAGGTTCCGCAATTTAACGGAAATATAATTGAACTATAATTCTTGCTGAAAGTGTAGCAGCATTTGATTTCATCTTAAACTAAACCATATCCTATTGTGTAGTGTTAGGATCATATCGCTACGATCACAGTTTTTCACTGAGTTCTTTGCGCGTGTTGTGCAGTGATAGCTGAAATGTGGGTGGGTGGTGAGTTGGTGGTGGGTGGTTGTAGCAATTTAAAGACTATACTGCCGACCACATAATTAAATAGACAGAACAGAACTATGTACTTTGCCTTTGCGGATTATTTTACGGCCATATTGCACAATGATTTTCAGTGTCGCTAATAAAGATGTTAAAAGTAACAAATAAAACTATTGTAAAAATTTGCTATTGTTCTTGTACGGGTTGATTAAATATCCAAAACCACACACGCGGATATCATCTTCGTACTGTGTGTGTGAAGGATATTTTTGGTTTGGTGTAGAAAATATAATGTTTTAAATATAAATTATTCTGCCGGTCGCCGGATGCCCGGATGCGGAAATTATTACATATAATAGAAAGAATTATTTAAAAAAACCCTTATTCATTTCGTATTAACGCCTGTGAAGAGTCCCGATGTTTTAGGATACAGATATTAGGCCCTTTTACTTTCTTCCTCTTTGAATGCCTGTGTCATTGCGCTATTGTTTTTTTTTTGGTTTTGGTTTCGATCGTTTACATATACAAGTGTTTCTTGACGTGTTTTTTGTTTGTACGATATTGTAATGATTGCAGTATGGTTCGTCGTAAATTTTAATAAATTAAAAAATAGATGCAATTGCCTTCCACTGTTTTCCGCGGAACAAATACAATAAATCATTGTGTAGCTATAGTTGCACAGGTAGGTTGTTCCCACCACAAGCTTGATCGCAACGTGTATACATACAGTTGTACTATCCTTATTGACAAAATCTGCCTTTTGAAGCACTATTAAGGTAGATTTATACTGAAAACCCCCTTAAAAGTGTTATTAAGGCAATTTTGTCAGTAGCGGATGCAACAATAGATTGAGCTCGTAAAGACAAACTCATCTCATTACGGTGCATACACATACACACACAAGTAACTCTCAAAACAGGAAGGGAAATACCTATGTTCCGGATATGTCACGAGTGTCGTTTTCTTGTTTCTGCAACAATGTGTTCCAAAAAAAAAGCTCAGAACATATTGAAGAGTTCTCTTCCCTCGTTGAAATATTTAATTTATTACAATATATTAATAATGATCTACGGTCACACATACACACGCACTGGGCATTGTCGGATACGGATCATAATATGTCTCTCTTTCTCTCTGTCTACGAATGTGTGAGAAGCAGCGCACAACGGCGCTTCCAAATTGCTGTGTACGGCACATAAAGGATGTCCGAGTTACATAGCAAAAACAAACCCCGCAAGAAAGGATAATATGTACTCTGGGCTAGTAAAGTCGACACACGACTAAGCTCGAACAGAACAAAAAAAAAAGCTTTTTTATAAAACTTACAAACCTAAAATCAGCTGTCTTCTGTGTATAAGAGTTTTTTTTAGGGCTAGGTATGGGCCTCATGTACTAGAGCGCGATGATTCTGTTGTTTTGTGGAATCGATATTAAATTTGAAAAATAAACACACATGGAAACATGAAACAAACGAAGAAATGTGCAAAAAAAAGGCACTAAAAAAACGGTTTTTTCACAACTCAACCAACCAATCGTTCTTTGTTTAATTGTTACTAAAACCCGAAAGAGTATCTTCCTTTTCTTTATGTTTCAAGCATTTTTCGCTACTTCTTAGCTCCATAGGATGTGGATTCCTCCATGGATTTCTATCGTTCTGACCAATTTCATCCGGTTGTACACTGCGATGTTATCCGGAACCATTCCGAGCATTACGCTCTCGGTACACTCGACCCAAACCCCGGCCCATTCATTCGTGTGCTGTGTGTGTGTGTGTCTGATTTGTTAACGTAAAGCCTACCGTTGTATGTTAGGATGTTGATGTATCATCTTGTTTTGTTTTAAACATTAATGTTTCTCTTTCTCTCTCTCTCTCCCTCGCTCACTTCTCCTCAATAGGTTCGGTTTTCGGCTGTCCTTTCTCGTTACCTCGTTCACCTTCGTCTCTTGCTGTCACTTGCTTAAAATGAACACTTTAACTGGTGGGAATTTTGATAGTTTTATTGCACGCAGCACGAGTTCTTGTGGCCATTTTTGTGCTTTAACCGTGACTTGGGCCTATACTTTTCTAGGTATGATAGTTGTTTGGCATTAATAGCACCTCTTCGTTTACTGGAAAGAGAAGACATAAAATGGCAGATTAGTAAAGGAAGGTAAATCGGAACCACAATATAACCTCAATTATTGACTTACTCTCTAATCAATTCTACAGCTGCCTCATACTTAAGTCCTAGTTCAATCAAAGCTAGTGCCACAAGGACCGGCGCACGGCCCAGACCCGCCACACAGTGTACCGCCACACACGCTTCCGGATCCTCCTGGAACCTGTACAAAAAGCTTCGATTTATTGGAGGAATCGCAGCATTACGGTGGCACTGGTTACGCTACCAACCCATCCCACCGGCTACAGTACTGAACGATAGGTGACTTACTTTTGTTTCAATATCTCGAACCACTCGAATACGATGTCGTTCGGCGGGAACGTACCATCCTCGAACGCTAGATCGCGCACAATGATACCATGGTTCGCGAGCTCTTCGATCTTATAGCTTGGTTCGCACACGCGCACCACAATCGAAACGTTATGTTTTTTCAGCTCCTATAAGACAGCAATAGTAACATGGATCGTTTTAGTACACGAAATATGTGATAGAAGGGTCATTTTTCAATCACCATCCCCTACTTACAGCGATGTACGAAAGAATATTTGCATCCGATGGCCGATCGGTGATCAGGAATTTCATTCCCTTAAACTCGATCCGCGCCGGTGCGGGTCTGATGTCCTTTTGACGCATGATGACGGTTGTCATAAAAAAAAAGTTCGCCTTCACACACGCGACTCAACCTACAAATCCAGTTAACCTCCGGTGTGGTTGATGTTTGGCTGCTGGGTAAGGCTTCTTGCACACAACTGTCCTCTGCACAATCTTCTACGCCGAAAAGTCTTGCTTGTTTTATCACACGACGCACTCACCACGGCTTACACAGACAAAAAAAAAACGATCGTAGAACTTCTGGCGATTTGACCCTTCGTTCCAAGCACTAGGGCGCTCTTGATGACTTAAATACACAGTATTATCGATGCCGAGCAAAGGATACAATTTTCATTACAATTACAAAAAAGGAAGGGTTTAAAAGCCGGCCAAAAATCGCTCCAATAGCGCCAATGAAGATGGAGAATTTACTTAAACAAACGTAAAATTATCTTTATCACAATTCTCTTCGCGATGATCCGACTGATGGAACGGTATGTCTCCAAAACTCGCACGAATTTCGACACGAACGTGACTTACAGGCTTTTAACGCGAACGAGTTTGTTGTGTAGGTGGTGGTGGTGGTATAGCAGTATTATCTTATCTTCCAAACTGTCTTCTACTGTCGTGCTTTCTCCCGAGATGCGTATGCGATTTTTGTGACCGAACAGAAATAATAATCTAATATTCTTTTTCCAGCAAGTTTAGGGTTCGCCACTTAGCAGCCACTTCTGCGCGCATCCAATTCTCTCGCCCTGGTAGTAGAATAGAATTAGAATTATGCTTTTTATCTCTTCCGGTTCCTTGCTCGCCGCTTAACTGCGACGACAAATGCTGCCAAGCAAATACACACCTTTTCGTCGGCGACCAATTTTTGCTGATAACCGTGCAGATGAAGGTAGAAGCTGACACTGGGATTCTTGCTTGTTGCCTTGAGTGAGTGAGTGGATGGTGGGCCGGTAAGTTATCTTACTTTTCCTCTACTACTGTACTCACAAGCACACATACAAACACACACATACACACACACGGTTTATCTTTTATCTGATCAGATTTGTTCGCTGTTGTGCGCACCTGATCGACTCTCGAGATGATGATGGCAACAACAGATGCGCTGAGTGCTGTGCAATCTTCCGTAGGAGATGCGTAGAGTTTTATATAAAAATGAACAATCTGTCCTCCTCCTTCAGAGAGTAAAGCTTGAAACACGTATCTAAAAGTATTTCACATTCGAAACATCTGCAAATAGAGAAGGAAATAACTGTTAACAAATTTATTCAGATCAATATGAAATAACATATCTATGTTAAATATTAAAAAAACGCTTTAATATTGTACGTAGCGACGCGCCAATGTGCTGACTACGGATCGATCAGTATTTTTATAATATAAATTAGCGAGCAAGATCTTGAATTAAGTGACATTCTAACCAACAGCTTAGACCATTCATTGAAATCAGAGGTATCCTCCGGTCTTCAATTTATCCGAAATTATTCCTATCAAGTCAGAAGCATCTTCCGGTCTCATTCCGTTGAACGGCACAATAGCCCGTCTCAACTTTTTTGTTTATATTTCTATCATAGAGGCATTATTACTTCAACCTATAATCGACTATTCAATGCAGAACATTTTATGATCGTAAGCAAGATGCAGCATTGATTCGCCATCAACAAATGAAGTTTATATCAGAATTATATCTACCTGTACAAAAAAAAAACTATATGAACATTAAAGATAGGAAACAAAAAACGGCAGTCTCCAAGGATGATTAAACAAATATTAATTACCCTCAACCACTAAGACCGGGCAAACAATAAATTGTAAAAATGCTCTCGAGCGCAACATTGTTTGCATTCTAGCTTTATTCATGTACTGCGCTGATGTATGTGTGTGCGTGTGTTTTTTTCACTTGGTCGGACTGCCAATGCCAGTGAGCACTTGCTGATACAGAAATAAGAAACACGCAACGATTGAATGCTTAAGGTAGCGTAAAGAATGCTCTCAAAGGGCGATTGTGGGCTTACAGCTAGATTAGCTTACAAAAGAAACGCGCAGCCAACCGCAAGAACAAAGTAATATACATTGTGTATACTGCAACTTTGTCTAAATGCAATAAATATATACAGTGACCACTAATAAAAAAGACCACCTGCTGTTGTACATCAGCTTAAAATGAGTTTGTGAAGCTAATTTTCAGCGAATCTATTTAGTTTTTTTTTCGTAAAATTAAGTTGAACATTTTGAAAACACGTTCCTGTCATATGATAATTAATGATAACTACTATTAATCGCTTTTTTCGATTGTGCTTCAAATATTATTATTATTCTTATAATATTTATTGAATTTGATTCTGAGTTAAAACACATAAGAAGATAAAACAAAATCAATCATCAATTTAAAAATTCAAATAATAAATTAATTATAATTTTGGATATCCCTTTTTAACATTTTTCAGCTCTAGGATTGGTTAGGTGTGCCAAAATAAAAGTTAGATGTTTTTGAGTTGAAAAACTTTAAGAACTTATTTCAGGTTTTCTATGATTACACAATCATGGATGATCTTTTGCACGAAATAAAGATTCTATAGATAGTTCAGTTATTGATAATCATTCTACCATAATTTGATAAGGTTATACCAAGTAGAAATATCGCAATTAGCTTATTAGACAAGCGGACATAAAAGTTATGCTATTATGCCCGTCACTGTATATAGTGGTTTAAATTCAATTAGTTGCACAAAAGCCAACAAAACAAATTGAAAATTTTACAATTATGGACTGCCTATCACAAAAAAGCAAGTCTTGAACGCAGCTGATCGGTAACTAAAATAAAATACTACTTAATGCTAGAGTTTGTTACGAAACTTACTTATATTCATCTGAAACCCTGCTCTCTCTATTGCGGGGACTTAGATGGCTGCTCCGAATCACAACACACTACTACGGTTATTTATTTCGTTTGACTATATCGCGCCTTCTTCTTAAACATCGGCCAAAATTCGGTGGAACTGTGAATACCCTCTTTCCCTTGGAACGGGTACGGGATATAAGGGTCTTTTCAGCAGCAGCAGAAAGATCTTAGGATTTCGTTACAGTGTTATTCACTTGGTCGGGATATTGTGGCTGGTGTGTATGTGTCCGTGTACTTGGTTTTGATTTAGTTGTTTGGAGCACCTTCGGAAGGATCGCTCGCTCTTAGGGGGGGGGGGGGGGGGGGGGAAGAGTACAAAACAATTTTTACCGCGCCACAGCAGGACACCCTTATGCGGTCACTGCTTCGTTTGCTTTTGCGCTGTGCAACAGCTGATGATAATGGGTTGAGGGGGTTATACTTGTTTTGGGTACTATTCTTAATAGATCTATTTTACAATCAGTCTCAATCTGAAAAAAAAAGAAATAAAAGAAAGCAAATCGTTAGACCTCTTTCCCGGGAGTGCGCGCCAGTGATAAACAGTTGCTACCTACATATTGTTTTCTGCCGCCGAGTTTTGCTTGCAGTTGTCGAAGATATCCGATGCACAGCGTTCTTGTAGAACACGCAACGAAATGCCACACGCATAAATTAGTGAAGCGCAACAGGAAACGATGGGATTTATTCAAGCGCACACCAATTACAAAAGCATGCAATGTGTTGCTGGAAAGATGGTGCAACAAAGGACACGAATTGCACGCTTTGCTCCTTCGCAAGCAAAATTAAAATCGCTTCGCTTTTGGATATGGATGGCGGGATGGATGCAAGTTTACTACGATGACGAATCCACTACGACACCTTCACGTTCCTTTTTACGCAATTATGGTGCGTCGAGCAGGATGATGATGATGATGATGATGATGGTTTGTGTCCCAGTGATCGTCTTCTTTCGCTCGTTTATCTATCACCAAGTTCGATCGCTTCCAAAGGGGACCTTCGTACGTCCGGGTTTTTCACACTTGATGATGCTTTGCGACTTCAATGGCAATAACTAAACCGTGCGCTTCCTGGCGACGATGCTTCTCTTCGCTACTACGTGCAACACTTTCTTCTCCAATGTATGCTCCAGCTCGGGGCTTCTCATTCAAAAGCTCTCGATTTCTGTCTACGGTCTTGCGCGAGATCGCCTCCCTTACGCAGCAGTCACCATCCGTTGCTTTCGCTGGAAGATCTCCACTACTGGTTCGCTTCCTGGCCCCCTGCTCGCGCTCTCTCTCTCTCTCTCACACACTCTCCGGCACACGCACACTTTTTCTCTTTCGCGCTAATCAACGCTACAACTTTCTCCAGTTCGGTATCCTTCTTGGGAGGTACAGGCGGCGATGGTGTTGTGAATGGTGATGTGGCAGGGAAAAAGCGCGCCTTTCGCTTATTTGTGTTGTGCCTGGCAGTATTCCGCGCTGTCTAGCTGAAACTCCATAGAGGTTGGAACTAGCCGCACCAGCTGTCGGGTGAGAAGAAAGGGAAAGGAGAAAGGTAAGACATTTTCATTAGTAACACCGCTTAGACATCGGCAACTGCATGAGTAAAAATGATGAAAAAAAAATGCTCGAATTTTCTTATACAGTTTATCGTACGGAAATACTTAGCCGCACAGGGAGACACATATAACCCCATTTTTAAATTCAAATAAACGACCATGTCATAATTCAACAATTTGTTGGCATCTCTCCAACATTCCCTCAAGGTGAAAAACAAACATGAAAAAAACACCAAAATAAATGCAACACAAGATAGATCTCGATTCCGCCTTTCTAAAGAAAATGTGCCAAGGACAATCAAATTTCCCATGTGCTCATAACGAACAAGCCATCGGAAATTGAAATTGGGGACTCAAAAATGCCCTGCTTGCTGCTAAGAAGCCGAAAAGTATCCCTTCTAGAATTAAAAGAACATTAAATAAATTCAAACACCATTTTTAATTTCCTATACACACTTTCACGCTGAACTTGACATTGGCGCCGCTCGGCTGTAACTCACAAGAACCGAAGCTAATTTAACGAATGATGCAACACTTGCTGCCCATGCATCCAACAAACAAGTATTGCACCATTTACGTCTTCCTGTTGATGATCTACTGACACAACCAAGCGTCAGTGTATGGGCGATAGTAGCCCCACTCAACAGCGTTGGGAAAAAATGCACCACCATTTCCAATTACCATTGAACATTCTCTTATCGGTGCTTATAATCAAGGGCAGAAAAAGATATAGAAGAAACAAAACTGGGAAGAAAAAGCTATCATCTAACGGGGGCATTCTGTAGAAAAAGAACCGGGAATTATAGAGTCTACTGCAGTGGTCCAGAAAAACTAAACGACCTGCTTCTGGTTTCTGCAAATTCATTTGATTATTGGTTCTTGATTTTACGATTGTGTTATTACCGCTTGCTTTTGAATAATTTGATTGTAACACTCATGGCTCAAGGGTAATGTAGTATAAGATAAAATAGGTCTCAAAATTTTAATTGTTTTATTGGGTCTATTATACTTCTACGATTTCGTAATGGTTGTACCGGTGGCTCATCAGATAACTTAAAACATTCAGCATGTTTTTGACAACTTTCGAATGTACTACAGCAGAAGCTGAAATTTGAATGTCAACCCAACACAAAGAAAAAGCTATTTTCATAACCATTTCCATCTGACCCAAACCAAACCAAAGTTCTGTTCCATTTTGAGATAATGCCAATATTGTTAGGCAATGTTTTCTTACATCTCTAGGAAAAATATAAAAAATTTTTGGTGAGCAGATTGGTTGCAAACCGAAAGCTTAAAGCGTTTAACTGTTTAAGAAGATTTGGCCAAGGATCTATCATTGGACTTGCTCGAAACGAAACGTTTATTACTTCTGCTGCTATCTGCTGAAGTCCTATCAGAATTATTAAGATTTTCTATAAGATTTTCACATTAAGTTGAAGAGATTCCACTCCAACTTGAACAAAATCCTAGGTACAAGTTGTTACTAGGTACAAGTTGATCTACAAAACCCAGACGATTGAGCAATCAAATAGCATTTAAAAAATGAAATAATATATTCAACAGTTCCTCAGTTCATATATTTGCGATCTGCCTTAGATTTCAACCACACCGAAAGTGTACATCGCTGTGTTCACACATGCACCTTCCCTTTTCACGATTCTATCTTATCTCAACCGTCGTGGCCCAGGCTCGCCACCTCCAGCTAACACTCTATTTTCCTCCGCACTGGAATTGCACTAGCGATTGCGCAAATACCCGCTCCAAACCACGTACAATGTGCGTCGTTCGTGCATCGATGTGTGTATAAGGTATATGAGGGGGGTGCTTGCGTCAAATGTTGTATGTAGAGAGTGACTACTCCCCACACACCACTTGAGCACACAAAAAAGGGCAGCGAAGTGTATCTTCCAAAACAAGAAGAACTTGGTGGGTGTCCCAACGAATTATCCCTCCCCCAACCCATGATTATTATACATTCCAAAACACACACACACGGCAAGGCAAATGGGACACGTTAGCGAGGTTCTTATTGCGTTCTCACTGCTCCAAGAACGTTTTTCAACTTTTCTTATACAAATCTGCCGGCCATCGAATGGCTTTCTATTTCTAAACTTGCTAAATAATGCCTCTTATTAGTTTGATAGTCATTGTCCTTTGCCACTAACGAAAGATCTGGATGGGATTTGAAAATCGATCCTGTCGTGTTAAGACCGGCACCGCTGTTTCCGGACCACTGGAACGACACCTCCTGCAGAGAATAAAACTTTCATATGAATGCTCCACCAATTTGTTTGTTGCCCGTTCGTGGCACGTAATTGTTACAAACATACATGATCATTGTCGTCGCACTGGCCCCGTTTTAATTATCGAACAAACCACCCTCTCCCATTGGGGTCCGCCAAGGTGGCTCCAACGCAAAGGAGAGCTTGAGTGAGCCGGGTAAAGGTTGATATAGCAGTGGAAGAAAAAGTTGTTTTGCACGTTGTTTCTAATCATTCTCTCACGATAATGCTTCCAGAACCGCGCCATTGAACGCAAAGACTTCGTGTATGTGTGTACTAAATGCAAAACAACAATTCCACCGAAGCGTCTTACTGCTGTCAACGATGACTAACATAACCGATCGCCAGTGGATCGTTTATTTTAAAGCGAAAATTTGCGCAAGGAAGGTTTGTATTTTGTATATTTCGAACAACAATAAAGCATACCCGCCAAAGGGTTCTTTCAGGAAGGTAGAAACGAAAGGGAAGGTTTTCGGAAGAGGGAAGAGCATGGGATTCATTTTGTCCCCCCATCGACTGTGACGCAAATCGTAAAACAGAGTGGTGCATACGCAACTAACAACACCCTCCTATTGACGCCATATACGGCGGCAACTCCATCGTATCTCTCGCAATGGCGCGCGCGCTGGACAATGTCACGGATTCAAATTGAAAAATGGTTTGAGGGGAGGCCCCGCTGCGAGGCCTGCTCCCTCGGGAAGTCAATTACAAATGCACCGAACCCAAGAGTGGAGGAATTCTTACAGCTGCGTGCAAACGTGGGTGTGCCAGCAGTTCGAATCGAGATCAATGGCGAACGAGGAGAAGGGTGGATGGAATTTTGTTATCTAAATTCCGGAGAATTCTAAAGCAATGTCAATTGAACAGATTGCTTCCTAAGAAATTGCTATGGCATTGAATATCTGATATCAAACATAGTTTATGTAGCGATTTTTATTCTCATAAAGCATAACTTGAAGATGTATTTACACAGTTTAATATGTTGTTGCCATCATAAACTTCTGATAAGTCGATTAGGAATTGATGCAAAAATCAAATCTGACGTTAAAATTCAATTTTGTATCTCTGTTTTTTCTATCAGTTCTAATCCTTCACGATACATCCCCCAGCAGCGTCGGCAAGAATAAAAGCGTCGGCAAGAGTGAGACCATGTTTGCAATTTTCCCTGATACTCTACATCTGCAACAATGTTTCGCCCCATTGATATGACGTCATTGGACAATTTGGCATGTTGGCAATAACCAACCGAAAAACCCACACGCACAGCATCAACTTCCTGACGCTCTCACACTGAAAAACCTCACGAAATCGAAATCAACTCACACTGTGCCTCTTCTTGCTCGGTGCAATATTTGCATCCGCTCTGCCTTTTATCGCTCACTCTCATCTGCAATTGCACACGTCGCGTTGGCGTGAAGAAAATAGTCAACTAGCAGTGGCGGGTAGAAAAGATGGACGCACCATGTAATCACAACTAAAGCAGCTAAAGCAGAGCACGGGGATAATGGTGGTAGTATTTGTATCTGCCCCAGGTCATAAAGTTAACTGCCATCATCACTCTATCCATCCCCTCAGAGTTTGAGTGTAACAAGTTAGTGTCGTGTTTCTTCGCAGTCACTACAAAGTCGAGCCGCGGCGTTCGGAACAGGATTGCTATAAAAAAGCATCCTCAGAAACGTACAAAGTACAGGGCGTGCGTGATATCGCAAAACGGGAGATGAGCCCATAAAGCAAAACGGCGACAGCGATTACGGGTGATGGTGAATCATCCCGCGGAAAGATCGTCGTCACAATAGTGGTTAGTGCTTGCCCGTTTGCGTGGTGTCCGGAAGGCTCTTTGCCCACACCGCCACCATTCGTTGGGGCAGATAGAAAAGTGCGAGCTCAAAACTGCTCCAATTTAAAACTAATTTAAAATTTTAAATGAATAAAACCAATGCAGAATTATGGTGAGACTCGTTAAATGAGAACGTGGGGGATTATTATTTGAATTTCCTATTCATGTAGCTAAATTCCCACCTGTTAGAATTTAAAATTAACTTTTGCATAAATTTCGTTAAGAAATCCGAATTTATTATTCGTCTAGCCTGTCTAGCCTGAAATCATTATGGTTATGAGTATTTGAATTTTATAGTAAATCTAGAGCCATTTTCAATCATCAGTTAAAAAATGAATTGAACCTTGAACTATTGTAATGAATTATGTGAACCAAAAAAATAAATAAAACAGTAACCAACAGCACAAGATCACTGACGCCAAAGCGCAATTATCACAAGTTCGTTCCCGATCACGATCACTGAAAATCCTACACTAGTGAAGAATGTAATCAAATAGAAACGAAACACTTAATAAATCACAATATTGTTCTTCTTTTATTTGAATAATTTGATGTTTTACTTCAAAAACATTTTGGCTTCTAACAAAAAAGTGAAATCTTTCGTACAGGCCAGCTGACTAGATTTCCTGACTAGGACCTCCCCTTGGCGAGTTCATTACCCGGTGTCAAAAGCTTAATAAAAATATTATTGTGAAACTAGTAAGACAGTTCAGTTAGTTCAGTTATCAGGAGATGAGATGTTTCCTAAGGCTGTAGAATGACCGGCTGGCAGCCTGCATCCTAGCGCGCAACTCCGTCTCTATATTGTTTTCGGCTTTGACCCAAGATAGGTGAAGTTTTGGACGACTTCAAATTTGCGGTCACCTATCCGTACATCCCTACGTAGTTCCCGATTTCTTAGCAGGTCCGCTGATGGGACCACCATCAATTTGTTCTTTGCCTCGTTAATCTGCAACACGAGGTTTTCTGTCGCCTGCTCGATCCTTTGGTAGGCCTCTGTTACCTGGGAGAGCCGCAGCCCAATGATGTCTATATCATCAGCGTATGCCAGGATCTGGGTTGACTTATACAAGATGGTTCCCGAAGTTTCCATCTCCGAGTCACGGATAGCCCTTACTAGCGCCAAGTTGAATAGGAGACAGGCGAGCCCATCTCCCAGGCAGACCTTTGGTGGTGGCAAAGTACCCTGAGAGTTTTCCATCCACCTTCACCTGGCATGTGATGTTGGTCATGGTCATTCTAACAAGCCTGATCAGTTTGGCCAAAAGAGCCCATGGCCTCGAACATGGCCTCGTATAGTTTTACCCTGGCTATGCTATCATATGCGGCATTGAAATCTATGAAGAGATGGTATGTGTTCAACTGTTGTTCAGCCATCTTATCCAAGATTTGCCGCATGGAGAAGATCTAAGCTAAGACATACATTATCCTATACTGTCATATCCAGCCGCTAAAGGCCTTTTGCGCAACGGGAATCAACAGAGGAGTCGTGATGGCAGTTTCGAATAAGAATTGCATGAAGACATTGAAACGACCCTAAGCAGAAGAGTTTCAAGGACTTCTCCAGCAGATAACAGGGCGATTCTACAGCTTGATAAATAAGGGAATTCTATGAGCTAGGTATGCTGAGACGACGCCGATCTTCACCACGACAGGACCGGGGTTAAATGCCTATCCGGATTTTTCCCCTGTAGCGAGGACTGGCTATCCAACTACGTGATATCAGCAAATCTAATGAACCATCCGATGCCCAACGCAACCCAAAAAGGTCGTTAAGCTAAGAAGAAGAAGAAATGCTCAGTAAGTTGAGGAACCCTTGCACTATAAATCAAAGAAATCATTGTATACTGTAATATCTGTCAGAAATCGACAGAGGAGTCGTTATTGCAGTTTCAAATAGAATTTACATGAAGAAGTAGAAACGATCCTTAGTAGAGTTCCAAGGACTTCTCCAGCAAGAACACATAGCGGTTCTACCGCATGATAAATAAGGAAGTTATCTGAGCTAGGTATGCTGAGACGACAGCAACGCCGATCTTCACACGACAGGACCGGGGTTCAATGCCCATCCGGTCCGTTTTTCAGTAGTTAGGACTGACTATCCAACCATGAGGTATCAGCAAGACTTCTTCTTCTTGGCGTAACAACCTTCTAGGTCATGTCGGCCATCGAGTGGCTTACTATAATTGCCGATACTACATTATTGGATAGTCAGTCCTCACTACGGGGAGACGGTTCGGATGAGATTTTGAATTCTGTTTAAAGATCCTATATCCATGTCGCCTATACCGCCCCTCTATCAGCAAGTCCAGTAAGCCATTAGAAGGCCGGCTATCCCAAGCAGAAGAGCTTAAGATTCAGGACGGATGACGGTTTGGATACAGACTACGGATAAAAAATATTAAATGAAACCAGAAATATGATCTCAATAGATCGCAAGGACGACGCGCAAAATTAATCAGCTTAATCCAAATATCCTTCGCAAGCTACAAATTTATACTTTGAACGATCGCTGGTTGTTGAGAAGAGCGGTAATTGATGTTCATATTCCTGTAAGCCGTAATCAACCAACGTGCAATACCATCAAGTTCAATTCACAGTTTAAAACAAGCTCAGTGTGAAAAATTGCCTACAAAACCCTCAAAGGCAGTAGAAGCTAAAGACAAATGATCGCCTCGTCCATAATCCATCACACAGCAATAGTAAATAGTTCTCTGCATCTGCATCAACTGCACGATCGCGTTCAATGGTGCTGCAGTAATTCAAATCATTCAGCATCAATTACGTTACTATTGCGCATCTCCCGAGCCTAGACTGAGCACAACACACAACCGGCAACAAAACCGCACACTGCCATACACAAGCACTTCAGTCACGGGTGGGAGCTGTGGTTTCGGTTTGGCAAATAAATATAGCCCTCAGCTGTTACACGACCGATCATCGCATTTCGGTGGCCACACACGGCTGGGTGACAACAGGACGGTGGTGCTGGGTGCAATTCCCTAGTGTCAATGTACCTTGTATACTACACACAACGACCGTTTGCTGCACACCAAAACGAGGAGTGATCGATCCGCCCGCGCGTTAAGCTGCAAACTGCAAATCACACAGCTACAACGGGGGAGTTGTTTTCCACTTTTTTGTTCCCTACACTTCCTTCGACAACGCGCCAGACCCATATCCCGTGGTAATGACGGTGTTTGTTGGGTGGCTGCGGGCAGGTCAGAGAGGCCCGCTCAACCAGCGGTTAATATTACTAGGTCACCTTTACGTGTGATAGGCGATCCACCCGCGATGATTTGCGGCGGGTGCGACGGACGTTCGTTCTCATTCTCTCCCTGAAACGTGATGCCGAGTAGACGTTGGGTTTCGCGCACAGGATCGCCATGTCGGCGGTTCAGTACTTTGCGCTTGTGCGTTGTAGCCAGCCGTCTTCAAGCGCGCGACAGTTCGGCCCGCGAGTGGTGATGCGAAACATTGAAAATAGATCGCTAGCGAAACACGGAACCAGCAAAAAAGGGGAGCGAACAAAACCAAAAAAAAAAAAAACCCCTAGGTGTCCAGGGAAAGCCGAGCGCCGATTTGTTTTGGTTTTGTCGTGCTGCGATCTTGCTGCGATCTTGTTTAGCCGATATTTACGAACTTTGTTTTCTGAATGACGCTTTGTTGCGACTGCTGTCAGACAAAGTTGAGAGCTTTAGACGATATAGATCCGCACACCCGCACATAAAATGGCAACGTAATTCACACGCAACACAACAGAACGATTTCCCAGTTGTTTTTGTAATGCCCTTATCGGATAGAAATAGGCTCGCGGACAGACAACATTATCTCCTCCCCCTGCCGACCTGCTGCTTGATAGATTTCACACGCAAAAGGTGCGATAAAAAAAACTTCAAATCACAGCCCTATGCTAATAGATGATGCCATTTAGGGCGGCGACTTGGAAAAAGAACGATGAAAAAGAACCTCTCACAGGAGAGACACAAGATAACTCGCCTAAGGCACAGCCGCAATATGACAAAATTAACCCCACCACGCCAAGGTGTTGTTGTTCGTTGTGATGATAAAACGAAATTAAATACAACAAAAACCCTGAAGGTGATGAGTAACAGCACACATACCTATCTACCCATCACCCCACCACCCAAACCCTCAGGCCAGGGGCGCCATTGTCGTCGATATAACAAGGAGGGCTTTAAGTACAGAGATTGTGTAAATATTCGCATTGCGCAGGTGTACCCGGCAAAGCAAGATAAAGGCCAATAAAAAGGCAACGAGAACAACAACAACAAAAAAACTTTGGATATAGAAAACGCCGCGTTAAAGACTTACGGTGGATAACAACACACTGTGGCACACACGGGGAATGATCGTTCAACACAACGTCCCTCGGTGGTGTCCTATTAAATTTCACCAACTAGTCTCCTTCACCAGTACCGGTACAACGATTGAGCAAACTTGCTTAGGCTCTTACAAAGTCTTCAATCAAACAAACACCACACACACAATTGCAACAGCTCGGCAAAGGATCACACCGCGACACCAAGCACACCGCGAGCCGGGTGGTTCATGTAACGCTCTCCTTGAAGAATGCTTCCTGTGCGCAGACAGTCCGCCGTCGAATGGTTGCGTCCTGATCCCGCGGCGGAAGGACACCGTTTGGGCAGCAACCTTTCCACTCGCCACCGAGCCGAACAACGGCAACAACAATCTTCACTGCCGAGTGCAAATTCTGCTTCTTCCACTGTGGTCGCCGCGCTAGTGCGACGCGACCAATGATGACGATGGTGGTGCCGTTGGGACAGTGCCCCTTACTGTCAATCATGTAAAGGAAGCGAAGCTACCCGCTGATGATGGTGGTTTGTTTCGTTTCTTCTCTTGCCGTTTGGCAAATGTTTATCTCACGGTTAAATTATTCCTTTTGGGTTCTTCTCCTCCTCTTCCTCCTCCTGACCCTTTGGGACGTTGAGGAGGATCGTGAAAATATAGAAATAGGCACCAGAAGATTTCGCTTGAGAGTTTTGCTCTCACACGCAACAATCAACTTCCAAAAGCATATTCACACAAGCGTATGACACAGGCGACTGACATTCAATCGTTTATTCTTCGTCTTGGTTAACATTATTACACGACACACGACTGCTGTACGAATCATCAGCACTCTTTCGATCTTTCGACAGACTACTTTAACACATCACTAAGCACAGGGCTCACAAGAGTGGGGCACGGGATTTCCCCGATTCCTCACTAGAAAACCTCGTCTAATCTAGCCCAAAATTCACAAGAACTCGTCTAGTACGATCAGTCCACATTGAACTACGCTCGGCTTACTGCAGCACTTCACTTCTGATGCTTATCAGTTGTAATTTCCTGCCGTCTGATCTTCGATTGATCAAGTACGGGCGCGAAATCGTTGCTTTCAACCACTCGGAACCTATGGCGATGACTGACAGTGTGCTTGACGAAACCTGCTCGTTCAAGTCTAAGCGCGCGCGTGGGAGAATCGCACTGCTCAGCTAATGATTGTAACGGTCCGACCGACCGTACACTTCAACACAGTCAAGCAGTTCCTCCACGCACATAACCAAGTTTCCACCACCGATTCGGCGATTATACGGGGTTTTACTTTCCGGTAGAGCAGGCGCGAAACGTGGATCGCGATGTCAAGAGCGCCATGCGGATGCGAAACACACACACTGATGCGAGCCTTGAACGCGAATCCGGGTTGATGCGTGTGCGATAATGGGGCTTGGGAGGATTGATCGCGTGTATGCGCCCGTATTTGTTTAGCGCGCCGGTTTCGAGTGGATGCCCCTGGTTCGTAGTGTGGATGAGTGTTTGTGTAAGCGATACAACGATTTGCTCGGCGCGTATAAAGACGGAGGCTAGGCGCTCATTAGCACCTAGTCGCTTTCGAGCGCTAAGCATGGATGGGTCCCGAACACGCTCAACATAAATTTCCATCTTTTTGATGTCAAAACAAACGCAGTATTTGTTGGAGCTGAAGCTTTTTGAATAAACGTACCAAGTACTATACACCTGTATCTAACAACCAACAGAAGAAAACCGATCAAGTTTCACGGTCGTAACGCAATGCGGTTAGGAATCCGGGTGTGTATCAACTGGCGACGCTCCTCTATCCCCCCGTCAAGAAGGTCCCAACAAACGTTTGTGTTTGTCACACAAACGCCAATCGATAGTACTGGAATGTGGAGTACGCTTGTGCTAGGAGGGTTGTATCAACGTTATCAGCGAACGGTGACAGGAAACCATTTTCCTATCAACCTGCAAACTCTCTCTCTCTCTCTCGCCTAGAAAGAACGTTACCAATGCTGCAAGACAGATAGCAGCGGATGTGCACTCAAAAAATCCATGGAGCACACCACACACGTACACACATTCCGCCTTTATCACGGTTCAGTGCGACGTTCGACTGTCATTCCGTTCGAACATGTTCCACGATCGAGAACGTTCCCAATGACGTGTGCTACAGCACAGCAGCACTCTAAAAGCACCCGTCGAAGCATCCCCACCCCCGGGATGGCGGATGATCACATGTCTTGTTGGTGTGGTAGAGCGAAACGTTTGCCATATGGTTCATTCGGGATGGTTCATTCGGGGGTTGAGAATCCGACATCAGTTCGATTCCCATTTCGTCAATCATCGGTACCCGGGGAGGGGGTTCGAGAGTGAAGTTGAAAGCAACAACACAACCCAAAACAACGAACGCAATGTGTCCCATCGCCGTCCGTTCCCGCTAATGACGGGAAAACATCAACGGTTGATTGCTCTTGCGTTTTTTTTTTTTTTTGCTGCATCACTTTCCGGCGATGCATTCTTGGTGCTCTGGACCCGGGGATGTAAATCAAAAGAAGCTGCTAACGCGTTGCTGTCTTGCCAAAAAGATCACAGGCCAAAAATGTGTGTTACAGTTTTTCTTGGGTATTTTGCCGAGGGTTTACGAGGGATAAACGCTGTACGATGCAAAAATGTTGTATTAGGTCCGCAAATAAATAACGGCCGTTTTGAAATCGATGTGGCGTGGACCGTGGACTGTGGCGCGATTTTGACGTTTACAAACATCATAATCGTGTAAACTGACTAGTGATTATTTCATGCGAGTAAAAGTTGTTAGTTTTTGAAAATGTCTGATTTTGAGCCGGATAAGCGCCGTATGCGGGAGGTGTTGCTGTTTTCGTTTCGAGCGAAGAAAACGTCAGCCGAAGCGCATCGAGAATCGAGCGAAACAAGGTGTCGGGATTGGCTTCGACGCTTTCGAAGCGGTGCCGTCGAGGATGCTCAACGTGAAGGTAGGCCCAAAACGTTTGCCGACAAATAATTGACGGCTTTACTGGAGGAAAATCGCTGCCAAACGCAAGAAGAGCTTGCAACCGTGCTTGGGGTAACTCGTCAGGCCATATCAACACGGCTAAACGCGTTAGACATGATACAGAAGAAGGGCAAATGGATACCACACGAGTTGAAGATGCGGGACATTGTCTCTTCCTGTGTGAATTGCTGGTCCGGCACAACAGAAAGAAGTTCCTGCACAGAATCGTGACGGGAGACGAGAAGTGAATTTTGTACAGCAATCCTAAGCACAAAAAATCATCGTGATCCCCCTGTCATACCCCAGCATCATCAGCTCGGTCGAACATCCATAGCTCGAAAGTTATGCTGAGTATTTGGTGGGACCAGCTCTGCGTCATCTACTACGAACCTCTGAAACCGGGAGAAACAATCACTGGTGTACGCTACCGGAAACAATTGATGAGTTTCAGCGGAGCACTGCGTGAAAAGCGGCCAGAATATTCATCATGCCACGACAAAGTTATTCAGCTGCATGACAATGCTCGGCCCCATGTTGCCCCACCTGTGAAAAACTACCTTAATACCCTGAAATGGGATGTTTTACAGCACCCACCGTATTCGCCGGATCTGGCACCATCGGATTTACATCTGTTCCGATCCATGGCACATGGATTGGCTGACCAGCAGTTCTCCTCATATGAACGGATCCAGAATTGGTTGGATACCTGGATTGCGTCGAAAAACGTATCATTTTTCCGAAAAGGAATCCACGATTTACCCGAAAGGTGGAAGAATGTAATAAATAATAATGGCCAATACTTTGATTGGCCCAATTTCTACTAACAAAAAAATGCCACGAGTAAAAATAAACTTATGAAAAAAACGGTTATTTGTTTGCGCACCTAATAATAAAATATATTTTCAGAGCAAATGTCAAGCAATTTCTTTATTTTTCTAATCAAGAATACAATAATTGTGTGACAACTAGAATCTGCAAAGACTCCAAATTTCAGAAGCACTGGAATCACCGCCTAAAAATTGTCACTTTATCAGCATCTCAATATGTCCTCGATGGATGAACGTTCCTGATGCATTTCATCACTCTAGGACAGCATCAGTAGAATATGTTTTTGTGTCCCACATTTCTTCCATTTGCCAACTTTTGTAGCCTTTCCGAGATGTGTTTCAACGTCAACCGCGCTGATTGATTAGAGGATATGTCGGTCACGCAACCCAGGATGCGACATCATTTTGAAGCTCAAGTACACAACTTGGTTGGTATCATGACCAATCTGACTACAGAGCAGCATGCGTTAGAGTGTAGATAATTTTAATTGCTGTCAATGTGATGAAAACTACCCATATTGTGGGAAAATGTTTCATTTCTTTATTGCACTAGCACTAGAGTACTTTTTTTTACAATTAAATGACACATCCTTTATGATGATTCCTGTTCCTCAAACAGAGCAAACGAACGTGCATTTTAGCACACAAGAAAACGTACCACAATATTGGACGGATGTCTTCATCGTCATAAAGGCACCGATAGGCACCGAGCGGTGTCGCAGTCAGTCCCCGTAGATACAGATAAACAGCAATAATGCGCTCCCTGATCATCACATGACTTGGGTTGCGCATAGCGCCGTACATGTTAGTAAACAAAACCGAACCCCAGAGATCAGGTGGATACGTTACACGGTGGTAGTGGGCAAGAATTTACACGCGTTTATCGCGAAACCTTGCAATATTTGGACCGTATGAGACAAACCAGCAACGAGCAACGGTGCGTCGGTCGGTGTGGTCGACATAGCAAAGTGATAATTGTTTAAATTTAAACTTAGCAGAAGAAAAAAAAACCTATTCAGACGTCGACAGTGTGGCAAAGCAAAACAAAAGTGGCGTAGCAATAAAATCACTGTAAACAAAACACACAGTTCCTGAGCTGCACATTAACTTGCAGTTACCACAGTTGCTGCTCTCGATGGAAAATGAGAATCCCGTCGACGGGAACTTCAATAACTGCAAGCGTTACGGATTGGATGACGCATGTCTGCATAGATGCACAGAAAATACTGCAAACGTGGTCATAAAGTTGTAGGCGCGGATCGGATTACCACTGACTGAACCACATCACATCATCAAGGGTTTGTCCGTCAAAACAACAGTAACAAGACGCTGAACGTTGTCGTAGATGTTTGACGGACTTTGAACCTTCAAGTCTGCTTAGTAAATGATTATTTCTGTCTATGTGAGTAGGAAGCATACACGAGTCGTTGCAAACAAAAACGTTAGAATACGATCCAGTTGAGACTAAACCAGTTTGCAACTCAACTACAAGATTTCCTAGGCCCAGCTCTAACCTATAATCGCCACTATTATCTGTTCCTATCTACTAGTGATGCGAAATTCGTTTCGGACCCATTAGGTTCGTTCCGTTCCGTCAATGGAACGATCGAACCTAGATGTTCAAATAAGATCAGAAAATACGGTTTTTGCATCTACTACTGTGTCCGAAAAATAAAGCGACTTTGCCGATGCAATGCACCTTTTCCACCTCTTCTTCCATCCCTCGAAGCAGGTGTAAAACGCAGATGCTGGGATGACCTTTAGTTCCACCGTCGCTGCGGCTTCTATCTCCTCCATAGTGGCAAAACAGTGTTCCCGAAGCGGCCGTTGAACAGCCAGAAGTCGGTGCCAAATCTGGCGAATATGGCGGTTGCGGAACAATATGGGTGCCGGTTGTTGCGAAAAACTCCCTCAAAATGCTGTTGTTTTTCCACAAATCCGGACGCTTTCACCGGGTGGAAGGTTCCGAAAGGTCTCGTATAGTCAACCGACGATTGTTGACCACCAAATCCTTGATTTGGACGACGTGGGCGTCGTCGGTCGAGGTGGATGGTCTCCCCGGACGGTTCTCGTCTTCGACCTTCTTGAAATCAGTGTACCTCTTGTACACATTTTTCTTCAGCATAGTGTCTTCCCCGAAGGCTTTTTGTAATATCCGCAATGTTTCCGCAGCGTTTATTTCATTGCACAAATAAAATTTGCTACATGCGCGCTGCTCCACAAACTTGGACATGGTCAATATGCCGCTGTTCCCCTGTAGTGAGGATTGACTACCCAACTCAGTGCCATCAGCAAGTTTGGTAGCAAGCCATTCGATAGCCAGCGTGATCTAGTGGGTCGTTAAGCCAAGAGAAAGCAATCAGATGAAAAAAATGTATTTTTGTGGAACTTGCGGTCCTCACCAAGGAAGGAAGGAACCCTTGATCCACGATATTGTTGGGTAGACGAAAACTCGTAGACAAACCCCTTGGGGAAAGGTTTCAAAGAAGCTACCAGGATCGTTCCATTCTGTTCCGAGCAAAAAGGGAACATTCCCATCACTACTATCCATACCATACACATTGGTAGATCGTTTCAGTCATAGCTCTTATGCGCTTAAAACCTGCTTCTAACCTGCGAACATGATGTAAAACACCACCCACAGTGATGTACGTAATAACTGCAAAAAAGCTGCAGGTGTGCAACGTGCCACCCTCCCCCACCTTTCTCTACTCCCTAACAACCGACAAACCAATGTCCATGCCCTTGTCGGTACAATGTAAAGGTCGCGGACACGAGCTTCCATTTTTACGTAGCAACTCTACAGGCGCAACAGCAACAGCAAAAAAAAAAAAAAACCAAAGCAAAACCAAACGTCAGGAAATTCAACGTGATTATTATATGCAGGATATGCATACACTCACACGACTCGGTCATGCGGCTTGCCTCGTTTACCAAGACGGACTGCATCTAACGAACGATTCCCCGTAGGCAGTTGTATAATGCATCTAATTTGAGACAAAGTGATAAAAGGATGTAGCGTAGTTCGTTTTAATCAACATGCTGATGTTAAGTTTAAGCATAAGTGTTTAAATGATGCCCGATGTTGGATAATATTATTGTTACACTGCCATACTATTTTATCCTATATGTGAAAGATGCTAACGATTCTCGACACTATTTACGTGCTCAATTAGTGGCCATTAAACAGTGGTTTTAAAACCTGTAAAAGCTTGTATGCCGTTACAGTACCGCAAAGATTGCAATTGACATTGAACTACGTCGCTCTAGCGCTCACTGGTCTTGTCCCATCGAACACTGAACAGCGGCGGTTCAATCGATCCAACCCGCAAAACGTGTGCAAAAAATAGAACCCACTGCTGACAGACACTCTAACCTTTGGCTGGTTCCTGGCGGAACTTAACGGCGACCCTTAAAATAAATCAATCGACTCCCGGGGCTCGCGTGCGGCTCGTGCAACAGACGAGGCGTGGGACACACGGTTGCATTTCGTGTCCCGCGACACTCGGGACACGCGCTACCCTCAGGCCGGGATCAGGCCGGGGGAGCTGTGCTCACCGTCACCTGGAGGTCGCCACCATCCGCAAATATTGGCGTGTGCTGTCAGTATATATAGATCAGTCGATCATAAGACGAAATAGAAATGGATACTGCGACATAATGATGCGCTGTGAAAGCCCGCCCTAAAGTTGTGGCCGGGTTTTTGTGTCGCAAAAAAATGGTACAAATAAAAAGAACCTTTTGGAAACGAATTGAAATTTACACTATCAGCAGCTGGTTTAGATGCACTAGCAGATGTTTATCTGATACCTCTAATTGCTTTGCGACGCGACACCAATTTGCACTTCGAAGGTGTCGCACAATATACACAACCATCGCTGCGATGTTTACAACACGTGTTATGGTAAATATTGTTGCGTTGAACGTTGAAATTTCTCTTTCAAGGTAGCAAATAGGACATCGCAAGTTATGTACCAGAGCACCAGAGCAACATTATAAGCGTTGCAAATTATTTTAAATTGAAACGGAGAGCCACGCTTCGGTCTTGTTCAACTCATTTACCTTAGTAATGGGTTTATCTATTAGTGACCTAGATGAAGGACTGTGGCAGAGCGGATGAAAAATCTAAAAATTCATTCACGAGAAACCAACCACGGTGGATCTCTCGGCAGGAGAGTGCCACAAATTTATGCATTGCCACAGAACACAAACAAAAAAGAAACAATCGGCGTTTGTTTGTTTGAAGCAAAAATAGACCACAACGATTATTTAATTTTATCATTCGCTCATGCCGTGTAAAAACGAGATTTCTCGTCCAAGGGCACACCTCATGGGAGGTATGCAAAAAAATTTATAGTGCGATTTTTTTACGCCAGGAACAACACCAGGGAAACGCAAGGAACGCTACAGATTTGAACAGGAAATAGCATTGACATTGGTCGAGGGAAAATTAGGTTACAGTGCTGTGTCTCGAGCGTCGCAATGGGTATGAACGCTATTCGTAAATGTTAGTCATAACACTGTTTGTTGGTGAAACGAAAATATTTTGCCTTGCGGCAAATAAATCGCAAAATGCGAAACTAATGATTTTGCGCATTAAACTTCACTTTTACGATGTAATGATGTTATACAAACAAAATACTTAACAGCTAAGCCTTTTTAGCACACTATTGTTGACCAAAATAGATTGCTCACAATACACACACATTCCCACAGGATGTGACAACTTTCCCCAACCAAGGACACTGGAAAACTGTTGCCACATTTTATGCTGATTCCTCCACTGTCGGTTGCTGGTATAATTACAAGTAACACGACAAAAACTTTTACTGGATAGTGTCGCAACAATTTCTCGAGCAGTATGCCTCACGTAAAAAGGTTCAAACGTAACGTGACATGAAATTCAAATTGAAAAAGCGACAATTCTAAACCATTCTTGCTATTATATGTCCCTTACTCTGGTCTCCTAAAAATAAAAAATAAACTGCGTCAACATTTTTAATTGCAGACAAAAAAGGGTCCTATTATCTATTCCAAAACAATCAACCAACATGGTTCCTTCAGTTCTGGGAATGTCATGACACGCAAAGGACCCAGAGCGATTTGTGCGATTATCTACCAGTGGTGATTAAAAGGAGCTTGAAAAGGAAAATAAACGGTAGTCCATCCATCATTCCGGAATGTTAAAAAAAATGCAGCAAACTCAAGGTTTTCCGTCCAGTTTGAAAGTGCATGATGTAACACACCATTTGCAAATGACACGTCAAAACCATTTTCAACCAAACATGGCCTAAAAAAAAGTAAATAGCTCACTGGCTCCTCACAATAGCTCCTTGATTTTCTCCAGTTTTCTTACGGCCTTGTTTTTAGCGCGCGCACAGTTATTATGCGTCCTCTTCCCAGTGCCACCACAAGGACAGAGACGCACACAACGAGCGGACGATGCGTGGCCAACTGCTGCCGATTATCGATTTTTTTTTAGTGTACGATATTTTTATCAGTTCGCTAGAGCAAACCCAACCGAGCTCCCAGAACGCGCGCCATAACATTAAGCAGTGTACATTTGACCTTTCACGGTCCTGCACGATCCATGAAGGAAGGACGAAACCTTCGTCAGTAAGCACATGGATCGAATGACCTATTTTAGTGGGGGGGCCGCTTCAAGTACGGGAAGCCACAAGAAGAGACAGATGAGATGGCTCCGGTTGGTCCTTCTTGCACGAAACATACATTATCACCATCGATGAGTGCGTGATGGATTCCATTAGTATCATCATCCAGCATGTGAGTCGGAACGCTAAAACACCTAAACCGCGATGAACGCCGAGAAGGAATAGCGAGAAAAATTATTATGAACGTCACAAACAGCATGGTTACAGCACGTAACTATCAAATGGCTTTACTTAATCTTTATTTCTTCATCATCTAACTGACGCACGCAGGTAGTTGAAGAGTTAATAGGTCAGGGAAGAGTGTTTTTGAGCAATATTCCTTCGTATTCGCTATACACCGGGGCGGACCGGTGGTGTAGGTGACAGCGGTGCCAATCTTCAAACGACAGGACCGGGGTTCAAATCCGATTCGGACCCCCGTAGTGAGGACTGACTTTCCAGCTACGTGGTATCGGCAAGTCTTGTAAGCCTAGTAAGCCATTCGATGACCGGCGTGACCTTAGAGTTCTTAGAGTAGAGTAGAGTAGAGTGACCTTAGAGTTAGAGAAGAAGAAGCTATAAAGTATCAAGTATAAAAAGAGTCCTTTGCTAGTGGATCTTGTTTAGTTGCTGTGTAAAAGGAAACGCATGTAGAATGCAATACGAGATTGAACCTTATCGAAAGTCTCGTGAAGGCTTGAGGATTTTATTTGGCGGATTCTTGGTTTTTCTTGGTCATCTATTGTCCTTTTTGCGTTTATTTATGAACCGAAACTAGAACCGGATAGAATATCTACAATCTCAGTAATTACATTTGCTTCTGAGATTTGCATTCTGTGTAAAACTGGGCAGCTTCGAGACGACAGCACAGCCTTGACAGCCTTGACAAGCTTTATAAGGGTGGTTTTGGTACGCCGATCATGTCACAAGAATGACACCTGACGACCCAATCAGAAAAGCTATCAAAATTAATATAAGATGAGAAGTAGGGCCAAAATTGATGATGATATGGTCATAAAACAGGCGGCGGAAAACATCGGATAGCAGATTAACGAGCCAAAGACCGTATTATTGATGGTGGCACCATCAGCGGCCCTACTAAGAAACCCAGAACTACGTGGGGGTGATGTACGGATATGTGACCGCAAATTTCAGTCGTCCGTCGTCCAAAACTTCACCTAAACCTCACCGTCGTGCAGCGAATTAGGCTCGCAAGGCTCCAATGGGCGGGCCATGTTATACGCATGGCACCGGACGACCCGGCTCAGAAAGTCCTTTAATGATTCACCATAACAAATTTTGCTGTGTTTTTTTTGCGGGTGATAAAGACTACCTTTAATAGAGGCGGTGTTTGCGAGAAGGGCGTGCGGCGAAGGAGAACGACCCACAAGCTAGCTGAGACGATTGCGTCAATGCCGGAAGGATGCTCCATTAGGAAGGTGCGCGTCAGCGACATGTTCTGCACGAGACCTCAGCGATTTCGTTGGCTGGATTAAGTAAAGTCGAACCTGTCAGAGATCGTGCCGTGGATGGACGATTGCAGCCCTGGAAATATGAAGTTAAAAAAGCTTGTTTCCAATTTTCAACTCTTCAACCGGCTAGTATGCATTTTCCATATCAATTGCACCGGATTTTATATCTATTTTTGCTGATTCGCTGTCTATATCAAAGGTAGAGGATATCATAGAGCGTTAATACTTTTAAAAATTCTTAGCCAAAACCAATTTAATATCTTCTCAATTATGTAAAGCAAAATAAGTTTTACTTGAGCATATTTTTTGGACCTTGAAAAAATAAGGTTGTATGTATTGGGCCCTTGAAAATTGAATTTCCCCATCGTTGCAGCATAAAGACGGCCTTTGTTTAACATGCAATGCGAGAGCACGTTCGAAAGTATATTGACATTACATGAAAGTTCATTGTACCATCGTTGCGAAGAACACATTATGTTACGTTGCTGGGAAGAAAAAAAAAAGGGAAGAGAACAGAACAGAAAGGATAAACTCTCCACCCCACAACCGCTTCGATGCTTCATCGACGGCGTCTACCTTCGCTTAACAGATCCCACACACACACACACGATCATCGCTGATCACATGGTGGTAAACGATCGTTGAACTTTTCGCCAACCACAACCGAAAACAACACCACACAAGTTGAAAGAAGTTGCGGAAAACTGCGGAAACAACGCCGTATAAAGACATGTTTCGTTGTTGCGTCGTTGGTGCTGCCGCCAATGAGGAACCGAGCACGCACGGAACGATCTCAACCCCTAAAACAAATGCAAAAAAGGCTGCAAAATAAACGCGGCAACGTCAGTCAGACGGCCGACGCACAGATGTGCATTGCAAGAATGCACCAGAACAGCAACGAAGGAGAAGGAACACAACACAACAAGCGTCATCGCCGGTGAAGCGAATCGGAAAAGATAATTTCGATGCATTTATACATTTTGAGCTCTCGGTTCTTGGCCGTGTGCCCCCTTTGCAAGGGTTTTGTTCTGCCATTCCCACGGATCGTATTTCCGAACTATAAGTTCTTGCCTGTTTTTCGTATTGCTTCGGTCATCAGTTCGAAATCCAAGAACAAGAAACGATCGAGCTACGATGAAGGGGAGTGTCTGCGCCATTTTATCAGTGCAACGTGACCCAAGGAAAAGAGTTCATTGGCCTCCGCCAAAAGCTAGCACATGATGTTGTTTGTGACGATCGCCAGTTTATATATTCTAAAGCTAATGAAGTTCGAGTACAATTTTTATTAAAATCTTCCTATGCAGAAGGCGTGAAAAGCTTCCGGCGATAAGAAACACGAGAACCAATTTACAGACCCCTATCAAATCCTTATAAAATAGGCAACAAACTATATGCTCTTAGGATTGAAGACAAAAACGAACGCTTCAGTACTCTGCAATACTTTGGTTTCATTTCTTGAGCGACGACCACACTCAGCACTGGATTTCTTATACTGTTGCGAAAAATGGAACACAACTCGAAGTGGGCTCAACCGGCAAAGGTGAATGACTTCTGGAAAGCATGGAAAAAAGGGAGCGAAAAACATAATGCTTCATTCACTTCCCTCTTGGTTTTGCAGACACACACACATACACACAAGCAAGTTCCCTTTTTAGTCGACTGAATGCAGCAGCATAATGCTGCTCTTCATTAATGCATTTCAAGTGACCTGAGGGCTTGGTGATATTATTCATTCTTGAAAATGCATCTGCATCAAGAAAATCAGTTGAACGGAAGACGATAAATACATGAGCTGATTTTGCAAGTGTAAGGCAAGTCATAAATAGTCCAACGAGAACGATACTTGCCATTGCTAAATATTGGGAGTTCTTCTTCTTGGTTTAACGGCCTTCTAAGGTCACGCCGGCCCTCGAATGGCTTAATAGACTTGTTGATACCACGTAGTTGTTAGATGGTTTTGTTCCTCACTGAAAACTCACTTTTCCTCGCGGTGAAATGGTTCGAATGAGATTTAACGCCCGCTTCTGCATGTGTGCAGGCCGATCTACCAGCGGATCAACCCGAGACAAACGGTGAAGTATGCAATAATTTAAGGTTTAGAAAACGCCAGCAATAATTTATATAAAAAGATGCTAAGACTCTGATGATTTACAGGATTAAATACAAAATCAATGTACAATCTAGTGTAATAATCCTGGTGTGTGTAATCTAGTGTAATCGAAGGTGTGTGAGGCGTACACCCAACTGAAACGTAAAGCAGCAAGAATTGGATTAAAGATCAATGCGACGAAGACGAAATACCTGCTTGCCGGAGGCTTTGATCGTGATAAAGCCCGAGTGGGAAGCAGCGTGTTTGTCGACGGCGAGAACCTCAAGGAGGTAGAAAAGTTCTACTATCTTGGGACTGTCGTATCATCGGATAACGATGTCAGCAGCGAAATCCGGAGACGTATTGTGCAGAGGAATCGCCAACTCCAGCCTTCACCGTCTGCTGAGATCCAGAAGACTTTGAGACCGCACGAAATGTGAGGTATATCGCACACTGATTCACCCGGTGGTCCTATATGGCCACGAGTCTCGGACCATCCGACCATCTTTGGCGATGTGTTCGAGAATGGAGTGTGGAGGAGACGAATGAACCACGAGCTTGCTGAGCTATACGGAGAACCAGACATCCTGACGGTAGCAAAGACCGGCAGGATACGATAGCTGGGGAATGCTATGAGGATATGCCGTACTCATGCCCGAAGAAGGTATTCGTCAGCGACCCCCAGTTCGGTACGAGGTGTCGGGGAGCACAGCGAGTTCGTTGGCTGGATCAGGTGAAGGGCGACCTGTCGGAAATCGGGTGCCTACACGGATGAGAAGCTGCAACCAGGGATCGAGTTTCCTGAAGATCTATTGTTGACCAGGCCTTGTCACGACGACGTGCTCTTTAAAAGAGTAGTTCAATATGAGTGAGTGAGAGTGTAATGATCCTAGTATCTTTTTCTTCTTCTTGGCTTAACGTCCCCTAAGGCTTAGTATAATCCTAATAAAAATAATCCGATAGTCCTAGGATTAACAGAGAGATAACTCTGATCGTTAGCATTTTAAATTTCAGAATAAGCTTATTAAAATTGGGCTACGTCCATGAATAATTTCTGTATCATCGAGACGATTGGGATCTCCCAAACTATAGCCCTCCACGGTTGTTAACATGGCCCTGTAGGACCTAATAATAAATTTATTCTCTACTATTATAGTCAAAGTTAACAACTATATGATCAATGTTTATATTCCAACCCTGCTGCAGTTGAAACAGGGTCTTCTTGGCCCTGTTTCCCGATGGTTTCGTTGCACCGATGGTGGCCCGGAGGATTTAAACTCCGGTACTGTCATTCGAAGACCGTCGCCACCGTCGCCTGCAGCACCGGGCCACCCTAAAAATATTGGGAGGGTTTTGTTGCAATTCTATCAACCCAACAACTACCACACCAGCGGAATCAAAAACCGAAAAATCGCAACATATTGTTCCCCACATTCGCCCCTCCCGACGAACGGTGTGTTCTGTGTTCTGCACGCATAACAACATGCTTGAAGCAGAATAAAAGGAGGGCAATAACCCGATTCAAGGCCAGCACAGGCTTTTATATGCACCATTGACGAAATGATTCCTCTCTCTCTCTCTCTCTCTCTCTCTCTCTCTCTCTCTCTCTCTCTCTCTCTCTCTCTCTCTCTCTCTCTCTCTCTCTCTCTCTCTTTCTCTCTCTCTCTCTCTCTCTCTTTCTCTCTCTCTCTTTCGGGTGCTTTTTCTTACAATTCATTTGCCATTTTATTCGTACCCTAAGCAAGCAAAGGGGTATGTTTTATTGCGTTTTATAAAAGGCAATCTCACTCCGATTCTAATTCACAAAAAAAAAAACACAACAAACTGGGCTTACCATCCGCAGGATCTCTGGATAGATGGGTGGAAAAAGAGCACTTAGAAAAACTCCAAATGAAAAGTGATGTTGGTAAATGAATTCATTACACCGCAAGTATAATATACGTTTTAGAACGGAGGGTCGTATTTCCAAGGAAAAGTACCTTTTGATGAAACTCATGCTGGTGATGGGTCCAGTGTAGATAATGAAAAGAATACAGAAAAGAGGGAACTAATGCGAACAATCCCTTCTCCTCACTCTCTGGGAGGGTTGATAAAACAACCAAAATTTAATCCTTCAAAGATGTGTACACCGTGTGCAAGATGAATTTGACACATGGCCATTTCGTTTATAGTTCGTCATTCGAAAGCCACAAGTGTTTGGAAACAGTGACGAAAGTCACTGTTTGATGCAGTGTGCATCAAACACTGTGAAGGATATTCGCAAGCAGGTTGAAACCTGCAACGTAAATTTTGAGGCTGGTGTACAACGGAAGGATCATAACCAGGCGGTTGAATTGCTTACGGAACGAAGAGTTCTTGCAAGAATTGCAGGGGTGATTGCAGCAGGATCCGGGGGTCAGCATTCGGGCTCTTGCGCGTGAAATTGGTGCGGCCCCAAACACGGTGAAGCATGCGTTGAATGTGGGTCTTCGCTGTGCGTCGTACAAACGCCGCAGGAGTAAGCTTCTAACACAAAAAAAGCCGCGAGAAGCGTTTGGTATACGCAAAAAAGATAAACTTTTGTCAGGATTAGAAGCTGAACGTCCAAAATAGCAGTTCCATGGGTGCTGCAAACAATCGGAAGGGGATGTGATGCCACTACATTTCTTCTAGCAGGGCCTGAGGCTGAACGCGGACGGCTATGTGAAGCTGCTGGGCACGGTCGTCAAGCCCCGGAATAACCAATGTGGCCAATGGTAAGCCATAAATGGGACAACAGGATTCGGCACCTTGTCATACGGTCACCAAATCGCAAAAATGGTTTAAAGACAATTTTTACAACTTTACCACCCCCAATCTTTGACCTCAAAGCTCCCCGGACCTCAACCCGAAGGACTATTTCATGTGGAGCATGGTTGAAAGCGACACCAACCGAACGTCCTGCAACACAAAAGCAGAGTTATAGCAAAAAATTAAGTATGTTTTTGCGGTCCTAAACCCAGGCTATGGTAGTCCGGGCATGCTCCAGGCTCCGGAAGCGGATACAGGCGGTCGTCGATGCCAAGGGTAAAAAAAAATTTGAGTAAATTGTGCAACCAACATGGTAGCCTAAATGTATATGTATTCTAATATTTAAAAAAAAAATCCTCAATAACCTCCAGTAAATCTCCAAAAGAAACCCCCAAAAAGTGTATTTTATCCCACAAGGGACTGTCTGTCAAAGTCTGCACCCGCTCCAGGCCTTCTCATATCAATTGCGTTTTGCTCGTTTGAATTCCACCGAAAAAAAAGGGGTTTGGACTTTTGTCTGTCTCTGCTGCTGCTGCTGCTGGTACGTCGTATGCCCTTTTTTTTTTGGACCGAGACACATATTCGCAAACATTCAAAAAGGGGGAATATAATGTGCCTGAATACTCAATTGATGGAAAGGCCTAACCTGGCTTGACTGTGTGGCCCAAAACGGGGAAGCATCAAATGACCTCCGCAAAGCAGTGTGTCCGCAAAACCGGTAGAGGGAAACTTGGGGAGGGTAAATTTTGTCTAGACGTATAAAAAATTGTGTAACCTTAACACACACAAAAAAAAGCCGAACCAAAACGAGAATAGGGAACTTAAAAGGGATATCCGGTGAGCGAGAGGAAAGCGGACACACACAAGCACGTACCATCAAATGCTGTGTTGGTACGGGCGTCGAAAGGAACGTGACAACAAGAGTAAAGCCGGAAAACCCATCCAACGGGAACCAACCACCAACTGGGGCGAGGGGGGCTACACTTTGTCTGATGCGGTTCCGGTCGAGGAGAGAAATATTCCAATGTTTGGTGAGCTTATAAAATTATAAGAGTAAGATAAGCATTAGTAAATGGTTAAGGAAACATCAATTCCAGACACTGAAAATATCGAACAAATATCACCAATCCCAATCCAAAAGTTGAATTTCATTATTATCATCAAAATCTCGACCAAGAATAGAGTTATTTATGGTCACATCGCTTCAGTTCTCTTCATGTCACGCGGTCCAGATATTTGCGTGTCCTTGCAAATCATATTTTATGCTCAACGAACGTTATAAGAGCATAGAGCAAACGGATAGATTGTTTATCCAATATAAACAAACTGGCGACTTTTCCAACAACAACCACTACGGTGGCGTTTGTAGCCTCACAATCCTCCGTCTCTCTCCCTGGAGTCTAAGTTGCATAAAACGGTGATAATAGTTTATCACTTTGATGACTGATTGTTGCACGGCAATAAAAATCAAAAGCAAAACCCTATATTCAAATGTGGTATAGCAATGTTAACTCGTTATTTTACAGAATTTTAAATACTTTTTCTTCTACCGCAGAAACAAAACCCCTCAGGAAGTGGGCGAAAATATGAAATATTGTTTTTTTTTATAGAAAGGCGAGTCAAGAGAGAAAAATACATTCCCCCGCCTAAGCTAAGCGATCAATGTCCGTGGACCAAGTCAAAAGTAGAACTCTCGTTGGATACGAGTGAATACACCTTGGCAACAAAACCACAATTCTCAACGTGTCCTAGTCTTCTGTGCCCTGTGCATTCTCCCTATCGCCCCCTACCACCCCTTAACAGCATGGAGTGGATTTTCTCGAATGGATTCTTAAGAAAAGAAATCCAGGGAGAGGGGCAAGTTAAGTTGGAAATTCGACCCACCCGCAGAAGCAATCGGGGCGCCGCGAGGCTAGAAAGGAAAGGTGGCAAAACAAGGAAGTTTCCGCTGCACAAATGTAGGACACGGTACGATAGTTTTACACCGCCAGCTTCACACTGTATTCCTCCCAGCATTCTCCTGCTTGCTGTTTCGTGTTTGCTGGAGGGACGAGTTTCGCGTTTCTTGTCTCGCGCTGAGAGCCACTCTCTTTGTTTCTGATGCGGATAGTGTTTGTTGAAGGAAGGTAGCAGCAAGAGAAGTGAGATTTATAGTGATGTTTTCAATAAGCCTGATCAAAAAAACGCTCATACATTAATCAGACCAAGGTGTAAGGGTTCGGTTCAAATGTAACTCTTGCCCGCGTGACCTTTTTTTCCTTTACCCTTTAGGAACAATGCTTTTCTCAACCGCCAAATTGGTTCTAAAAATAGCTACCAAAAGTACAAATTAAATCCAAATAAACGAAGAATTAGGTAAATCGATTTGCTAGCGCCATGATACACCATTCGTTTTTTGGAGGCTTTTACCTTTCTTACTGCCAGCAGCAAAAGCAAAAGCAAAACGAAGGATCGATAATCCTAACACCAGTGTCGGTTACTTCCCAGAAAAAACAGGGAAACCCTCCTCGCACGGGAAATTGAACCATAAAATTATGTTGAACGAATACACTTTCTCGCATCCCCGGTGGCGCTCCCGCAATTCCTACGATTGTCTTACAATCAAATCTGACGCATTTTATCGGGAGCAAAACGCACGAATGGCTGTTCCATCACACTGAAACAGTACGCGTATCTTCTTGCTGTCACATGATTGTCAAAAAGTCCCTGTCCTCTCTCTCTCTCTCTCTCTCTCTCTCTCTCTCTCTCTCTCTCTCTCTCTCTCTCTCTCTCTCTCTGCAGTGCTATTCCGAAGGCGAAATATTCACGCACGTCGGATATTTCTGGAAGCAGAGAATTCGATCCGAAACAGTTGGTAACAGCCCTGAAAGATGGGGGGAAGCGGGTTAAGGGGCGCACAGCACAGAAACAACGACCAGACAAACCGGGACACACCCACAAGCTCATAATAAATTTATTCGGCCTCCAAACCTCCCGGCAAAGAATCCGGAAAAACCGAGAGAACGATTGTGTGTGCTCGTGTGGTTTTGGTGGGTTTAAGAACATGTTTTTGTATGCTGCAGGTCGCACGCAGCACGCAAAATCTAGAGACCACGCGGTTTCGACACTCACACAGGTGTGTGAAGCGTGAGGATTTTGGGAGCAAAAGCAATCGTTGCGTTCCGCTGCCACTGTATTTTTTGCAGGTGATGTCGACGGATTAATGTTCTGGTTTATTTAATCCGTCTCGGGTTTTATCGGGTTTCGCTTGTCGGATTAGTCGAGGTCTCTGCCCTTTGATCTAGTTTTTTTTTTGACAGATGTTACACAATGATTCGGTAATTTTGAGAATTTCTTATTACAACCAACGGATTCAAGTTATTTCGTTTACCAGATCCCCTGTGATTCTATTCAGTTACATCCTCTGAGATACAGTTATACGTGGAGTATCTTCTGTAAAGGATCTAGGTGGCTTGGCTTGACGAGACATTCTCTTACAACACCCACGTTGATTATGTTATTAGCAAAGCTAACAAATCACTGGGTCCTGATTGTTAGGCTATCGTCCGAAATCCGTGATCCCCTCGGTCTGAAGTTCCTCTTACTGTTGTTGGGTTCGATCTTTCTTGGAATACTCAGCTGTGGTCTGTGGTCTCCAGGTTCAACCGCGATGCCCAGACTGGAGAGTGTTCCTCGCCAATTTACGCGTGTAGCTGTTCGGCGCTTTCTTACCGGTTATCATCTGGCTCTACCTCCTTACTTTATACAAAAAATACTGAATATTCTAAGTCTCTCAATAAAGCATTCCGAATATCGCTTATTATGGCTGCCTGCTCATTGCGGGATCCCCGGCAATGAAAAAGCAGACTCCTTGGCCAGTCGAGGTGCCTCCGATGGCAGCATTTTTGAGAGGTTGATTCCCCCTCACGAGTTTCTTCGCACCCAACAACAGCTGTGCATGCCCCGTTGGCAGTGCATGTGGGATGAGGACGGGGAGGTTTCCCTGCGTCCTTGGTTTCACGGGCTCCCGGTAGATCGTGCGTTTTTTCGCATGATGTCGAGACTTCAACATCTTCAGTGTATAGGCAGCGCTGACTCCAAGGTTTGTAGCTGTAGCAACGGATACCACGACATTGACCACATCCTCTGGGCATGTGTAGAGTTCGATGCGGCTAGACCCGGACTCTTAGCAGCCGTTCGGACATCACGAAGACGATCGACCCCGGCGGGGCCGATGCGCGATATCCTGGGACAGAAGTACTACGAATATGCGCCTATTCTGTTTGACTTCGCCAAAGAGATAGGAATCGTTCTTTGATCGCAACGGTGATTTCGACATGCGCTAGACGTTATTTCGGCCAAAGAAGGGACTAAACTAGGTTTAGGAGATCTAAAGTCGTCTCGATCTGGATTCGATTCTGCAGTAACCTTACAAGGTTATTGTGGCAGTCGGCTCTTTGAGTTTTGCAAGTGTCAGGGTCGTCAGCGACAACATTAGACCACTGAACCAATTGAATTATGTTTGAACGACGTGTAGTTGTGACTGGCTGCTTTACTGTTTGCGGAATGCGTGAGTTGGATGCTACTGTAGCTTCACAAAGTTGTAGTGGCTTTCGGACTCGTGCGTTCTGCCGATGGTAGGGCCGCCAGCCACAACATCCAAATGTTGACTGAAGTATCCGCAACAAATGGGGTTTTCTTGGGAGCCAGTTGTTAGCCTCCACGTCACGATGCTCTTCCCTCCAAATAGGATATAAGTTTAATGAATTGTTAAGCTAAATATTAGATTAGATTTTAAGGAATACGGCCGTCTTTACGAAATAATAAAAAAATAAGAACTCAAGGATGCAATTTGCGTACAAACTGACCAAAGAGACTTAACGCAAGTATGAAGAGGTATCTGAAGTTTGTGGTATGATTATCACCGTGCACAAAATACTCTACCTAGGAGCTAACTCAATCAGTTGAGAGAATGCACGAGCTATCCTTGGTAGTAACAGATGGCGACTCTATATATGATCCTAAAGCCTCTCTATAATTAAATCCGTCGTAGGGTTTTGATTGCGATGCATCAACTGTTTTAATAATCGTGCCTAAGGAGACACCAGTTCCCGCAGAGTTGATAAAACCAATTTATCACAAAAATAGAAGGATATTTTGCCTTCCATTTTGGCACAAACCATTCAAAAGTCGCAAGCCAAAAACCGAGAAGAATATTTAATCTGATTGGAAAAGGAAATCACAACCTGTGGAGTTACATTCCTATTTCCTGGTTGATGAATTGATTGGAGAAATTCCTACCATTCCAAAATCTCTTTTCTACGTAAAGCAGTGAATTGGAATTGGAATTCCAGTACACGAAAAAAGCCTCCAACAAAATAGCTCACAATCCATCATTTAATAAATGCATCTTTCAGAATTCATTCATCACAATCCTTGCCACACAAAATGGAACTGCAGCAATTCAGTTTGATTTTCCAAACTTGTCGTTCGTTGAAATTCACTTCAGACAAAACACAGCCCTTAGTACGATTCCATCTGTTCAGGGTGGCATGTGACTCCTCTGTTCCGGCACAAGAGGGGGCATGAAATTAAAACCAATTCTCATGATTTTGAGATTCAACACGCGAAACACACATACACAATCGAAACTGCCCAACGTGTGAAACCCACGCCACACGACCACTTATGACCGCGACCGTCGATTGCCATTGATTATGGAAGCATACGAAAAGAGGAGGGAAAACGAAGAAGACCTTCCCCTTTCCACTGCACACCGCCATATGCCGCCGGCGGACATTCCGCGCTGTGCCGCTTATCACGGTTTGAATGAACGACGTTTAGTTCACTCTTTTTTTAAAGTGTGCAAAAAGTGTCGTGCAGAACAGTCGGGCACGAACTGTCGTTTATAAAGATGGTAACGCACATGGTCACAAACGAACTGTTCCATTTGTCGGTTTGCTCATTGAAGGTGAAATTTTCTGGCAATTTCGGTACATATTACAACGGATTCAGAGTCATATTTTTCTTGATCAAAGTGAGCTATGCTTTCGATGTGCAGCAACTGTAAAACTATGCTCCATCTTTTAGCTCTCTTTCGCTGTTGTTTCCTTTCTATTCTAAATTTGTTGGTCTCCACCCAAAAAAAAAATATGGACGATACAGGATGATGACACGTTTTGTAGAGCTAACTACTACTACTCACCACTAAAGCCATACACATTGAATTAACGATTACAACGGGATGGAACCGCGTGAGCTGACGTCGAAAAACACACGAATGTGGCGATGATGGTGATGGTGAACCGTAGTAGTTGGTTGTGGGATTGTGGCAGGCCGGGGAGACCCTTTCCCAGCACGGATCCACGAATTGACGACACACACACACGTCGAGAGGGAGAGGCTTCTCTTCTTCTGTCCCGCGTGTTTCAACCGCTTTTCCAGCTGCCGCTTCTTTGACCAGGGAAATTTAGTTACAGGCTGCACAACAATGATGGCTGAAAAACACACACTCACTGTACACCTGTGGGGCTTGGTATAAATTCCACACAAAACGGTGGCCACGCGCACTCACTCACGGTAAAAAGACCAATTTTCCCGTGTTTCGCAATTTTGCCCGTCACAACCTCACACTTTCACACGCACACACTTTGAAGAACTGACTTTTTCAAGCACTTCCTTTTTTTTATTCGCCCTCAAAAGGATTACACGCACAAATACACCGACCCGCTAAAGGATGGTTTTAGCCTCCTGTAAGAATAAACAGAAAAGTAGTTGCAAAAATTGGCTCCTATTTTCTAACCGCGCTCGTTTAGTTTATCTCGCATTTACTCGCTTTAAACACACGAAAAAAGTCGAAATTCACATCGAAATTATTACTACGCTGCGAACGATCTGACTGCACGGGTGCACGAGGTCCGTTTTACTAGATCGCCTTAAAAAAGTATGTGACAGGAGGGCCACGGCGCTAGACGACGCGAGAAGCAGCAAGACAGAGTGCGAGAGAGACAGACATTCGGTAACACAAAGGGAATCCCATAAGAACGCACACACAGCAATAACGGCAAGCGCCAGACGGTATCAAAGTAGCACGAAAGCTTTACGCACACACACCACTAGAGACGCACTTCTACTACACTGCACTACAGTGCGATGTACAATCGTTTCCGTCGCTTACTTTGTATGAAAAATTTCTCATCCCTTTGACATTTTCATCACCAGATCCGAAAGACGAACAATATTAAAAAAAACCTCAAACGGCTAAAAGAATACTTTTATCCACACGCGCGCACACACACACACACCCATTTACACACGCCCAAATTGTGAACTCTCTCGGTATCGGTGGCTGCAAAATTTCGATGATGGTGGCAATATTGGAACTTTCTCGCCCACTCTGTCACCAACCACACGCTACGAATGGCTTCGTTGACCCTTTTGTTTTTTTCAGCTCACCAAAGAAAAAAGACACCCCCGCCCCGTTCACCTGCCGTGGTCTGCTTTTCTGTTTTCACTCACGATTTCCTTCACTAACCCTGAGCACCTGACACAATGGCACTTTGGGGAAAAATCCGTGTCTCGGCACGGGAACTGCTTTCGTGAATTTGCCTTACTGGGGGGTTACGTACCCCGAACGAACAGGATTTCTTTCACTCTAAGGGTGCGTAGCGCCTATGCGTGAAATTCGGTTGCAAATTGAAGCAGGAGAAAACTTCTGCCGGGATTTTCCAGACCAAACACGAACGGCTTGAAAAGAGCACACGGGGTACACACCGTAATGTCGAGATGACACACACGCCCAACAGTGGGAAGATGATTTGTAACACGATTTTCTTTTTTCCGTTCACGACGCACGCACCCGTAGAGGAAAACTTCTTCTTCTGCGAATGTATAGATATCCCGTCCGTGGTGTTTGCGTTCGTGTGTGTGTGTGTAGCATCGGTACATCGTCTGGCGTCTGGTTGAAGGGTGCGTTTATAGTCGCGGTTCGGCTACTACCTCTCAACGGGCGCAATTGAGGTCACGTTGTATTGATGGTTTCTGTCTGTGGTGATCCGATAGATGGCGTTACTTGATCGGTGCCTTTTTTTTAAATAAAACATTTATTCTACTAAATAGAATTTCAAAATTTGCAGACAAATAGAGGTTTCCTGAGCTTTTCCCTTAAAGAACTGAAATGTTAGTTTACAGACACATACGCACCAATCATCCTTGCACTCGTACCCATTCGAATTTCATTGGCCAATTTTTAAATTTCTTTGGAAAACGATGACGCAATCCAAATTTCCCAACGCGCAATCCAACACACATACACAAGCGCATTTTATCCTCGAAAGGAAAAACAATATTGCAAAGAATCCTTGTTGCGTCATGTTTAAAAAAAATTACGCCGTCCATCTAAAGTGGGCAACTGCGCATTGCCAATAACACAATGTGACGACAGCAACAGAGCACGTGGAGCATGTGAAAAATCGTCCCAACATCCTAACTAATCAAGCGAATGGGGTGGGTTTTTTCCCCCGAATGACGTCGCAAACTTATCGATGCCATGTGTTTTGCTCTCACGTGGCATGATGATAACATGGATTTTCCTTTTCAAATGCTTGCACAAGTGAATTTCCATCAACAGGTGGCACAGATATTGAGGAAGCTCAAGATTGATGAACAGAATTAGTACCAATTGAAATACAATCTATTTTTTATTATTTCACTTCCATTTTATGATAATTATTTATACAAATTTCTGCCATTAATGCATCAAAATTATAGCTTCAAAATATTAAAAACAAGGCGTATTAAGACAAACACATCCATATGAAACATCTTAAACGACAGACAATGAGATCATTATAGCAATAGAAAGTGAAACGCACTTTGAAGGATCTCTGGAACGAAGGAAAGGAAAATATTGCGAAAGGCCATGGTCAGAGATAGATAAAAGTCCATCTGGAGTATCTATTCCCCAATTCAAGTCTAGACGCAACCGATAAGGACATGATCCTTAATCGAGATCCCTTGAAATCTGATCGTAATTCGGATTCGGATAAGGATCTGGAACCTGATTGAAATCTGGTTTCTGATAGACATACGAAGCTGAGATTGAAAGGAAGAGATTCCACACCCTTTCGCAGCTCAGAATCTACAGGTGTTTCCTTGGAACAGGATCACTCTCATCAGAGAACCCCACGTATTTCAAAGACAGGAATCCAAACATCAGATGCGGACAAGGAAATTTGGTATTATTTCTCACCCATCAGCCCATCATGGTAGGAAGAAATAGCATGAAAATGATGGTTTCATTTTTGATTTTGCCAAACTGGACCATCTCGGTGAGAATAAATGTATACATTTTTAAGAAAAAGAAGGCTTTAAGATTTGTCAGGACCCATCAGGACGAAGAAAAAGATTGCAAACGGGATTGCCAAACGCTATCGCCGATAACAGGATGCACCATTTTCACAATATACTATACACACATTGTTTTCTGTAAATTTGCAATCTGTATTTTACGTTTTATTATATCAGGCTTAGAAATAAAAACACATAACTAAGAGGGGGTTTTTTTATTTTGTTTAGCTTCCGGTCTACGGCAACCTTTTCCTCGTCGCTTCTATATTGCCCGCCGCGTTGAAATGCTGTCCGGTTGTCTGTTATAGTTTTTAAAGTGGATTTGAGGGGATGAGTTTTGGCGCTCTTGCGTTTGTCGGCAATCCTACACCTGCACCAAAAAATACGGAACGATACAGGTTATTAGCTAAGCGTGTCCTAAAACCTGTTCTCTTAAGCGATTTTTTGCGGCAAGTGATGATCCCTAAACGGGAGTGATCAAGCTAAGGATGCGATGCGTTTTTTATCTTTCTTTGTTTTCATTATATAAAACCAGGAAAGCTCGTCCGAATAATTGACAACGTGTTGATGGGTGTAAAGTTCGTGTTGGAAAGGAGACCGCAAATGCACAGAGAACAGAACATGAATTTTAATTGCGTTTGTATTATTAAGCCGAAACACAGCGCATCGTGGCGGCCTGACCGATGCTTAATTTGTATTAACGTTTACGTCGTGCTGGTACTTTCCCGAGGTGCTGGTGTTGGTACCAACAAGCTTTAAGGGCACGATTTGTGAAAAGGGTTATTTGTTTTATTATTATCTTCAGTGCACACAACACATTTAACAACTGCAACGTAAATGCGTGTGTTTGCTTTTTTGTTTGTTTAATTGTTGTTTTAGTTTTGTCTCTAGGCTATGTGTTGCACGATATGTATGATTTCGAATGAGCAGCATTGAGTGAGTTCTGGGACGTACTGGGACGCGGGGA
This sequence comes from Anopheles maculipalpis, assembly GCF_943734695.1. Lineage (NCBI taxonomy): Eukaryota > Metazoa > Arthropoda > Insecta > Diptera > Culicidae > Anopheles > Anopheles maculipalpis. Next base: position 32,564,228 of record NC_064872.1, read on the forward strand.
TGTGTTTTTCACTACTCTTGACATGTCGTGGTCTTACTTAATAATCCTGGGTTTTCTTTCGACACCGGAAAACGTACAGCGGGGAACGCGGCCTTATATTTCGCAGCTTGCGGCTATAAGAGCAGATTCTTGTATTCGAGAGCTTACCGAACGGTTAAGAGTGTTTGCACAACGGCGCAGCTACGATAAAAAAGAAACACAGAGACACTCAATTTACGAAACTTGATCTGATTACATTATGAATAGTTGTTTGGTGTGCTTGCTTAGTGACTTGGGTAGCTCGCCTAAATGCGATGACACGCCACCAAATGAAAGAGATGAAATGGATGGACGAATGTGAAACAACATCCGACTCACCGAAATAGTTGCGAATATTCAAAAAACTATCCTTTTGTCACAAGGGGGCGCTCTACAGCAATAAAAACTCACTAAACTTCTGTACGTGGACTAAGTAATCTTTTTTTTTTTTTTGTAACACTTTCTCTAATATGCGCCACACACTTTCCCAGGCTCTATAAGATCTGTTAAAAAGGTCTACCAAACGATGCTTTATTTTAACTGGTTTATGTATTGAGATTTACGGATATTCAATAATAAAACTGGAACACAGTTGCCCCTTGATCTTTGCCTCTCGATACGTTGTTTAAACTTTAGTAGTTTCCTTGTTTGGTACGTAAGAAAAAGAAAGTACAAAAACCTCACGAGTCCTGTTTCGTTTTGTGTACGTAAATTTTTTAACTGGCAGCAATTGGTAACACTACATCTTTTCAAATTTTGATCAACGATTTTTTCTACTATTTGAATGAATATGACTGTTTGCTACTGAATTTTTTTTTCTCCCTAATTTGCCTCAATAACTGGAAAGCAACTTAAAGTAATACATCAAATTTTTGTATAGCCGAAAATACCGAAAAAAGAAAACAAATATTTAAGGGGTTTGTTAGTTGATAATTTAAAAGCATTAATCAAAAGCAGAAGACTTGGTAAACAATTACCTTTTATTGTGAAGCTACCAAATGACTCCCTGCCCTTCTTTACACCTGCAGGTTACGCAGTAACCCGTGCGCTGCAAAGCAGTGTACAATTTCATTTGGTGCGATTACAATGACATCTGCTAGCTTTACAATTAAAAGAAATTTTCTACCATGTCATCTGAAACCATCACAATACCATCTAAAGTAGTCTACCATTTTATCTGAAGCGTTTACCAAAATCATTTATGGTTTTACATTATCAACTGATAAACCCTGTAAATCAAAAGAGCAACAACTAAACACGCAACCATTTCCTACATTGCGCTATTTTGGTCGGTACTTTGAATCCACACTTTGCGCTTCTTTTCACGCTTTTCTGTTTAGTACTGCGCCTACGTTCCACTCTCGTTACAGCAACGTTTGTTTTTACTACCGTGTCACAACCCACACACACATACACACATTCATCTCCTGTTCTATTCCCACAGGCCTTCGGGTTTTTTTGTAATTAATTCTCACAGCTCTTTTATAGTTAACTATGCTCACAAAATCGGATCGTGCGCCCTCCCCCCCCCCCCCCCCCCCCAAATCGTTCTCCATTACATGCACCTTTTTCGTTCATGGAGGGTAAAAAATTCCATTCCAAAAAGAAATTCGAGCAAAATTTAAATGAGTGTTGATACACTGCATTTTCCTATAAGATCACTCTAGCGAGAGTCGCAAACGGGTTTAGAGAATTGGAGATAACAAATAAGGATACTACGCTTCCGGAGCGTTTTAACTGTAAGTAAAGTAAATCCAGGATCGCTTTGTGTTGTTTTAGCTATGGTTCCATACTATACGACTATAACTGTATTCATCTAGACTGGGCTCTCCCTCTCTCTCTCTCTCGCGTCGGGAAACATCATTAAAACATCCTACCATTCCAATTGCCTGACATTCCTTCTTGTCTTTCATTGTACATTTCATTTCACTAAAATTGCTTTATCCACTTCTTCTCCTTCGTTCATTTACTATTAATCCTCTTCACTCTCTCTTCTATCTCTTTCTCTCTCTTTCTTTAGTAGCGTACCTGCAATATTTTGCTAATAATTTTGATATAAAAAATATGTTTGCTTTAGATTATTTTAACTTGGATCTCTTACCATATCATATATCCCCCTATACACAACTATTCGACGCGAGATTTCTCAAACACCTTCCCCACCATCACATCACTCACAATCTGTGCTGGACACTCTACAACCTGTCGTGTGAAAACCAAATTGCAGTAGTGTGTGTACATATTCAATAAGATTCTACTTCTATATGTATATTGCTATTACATCTGCATTACACTCTATACACTCAGTTCTTCAGTCCCATCTTCCACACCAACACTCGAATCCGGTTCGAACCCCGGGGCAAAAACCATAAGGAAATATTCCGAATTTTCTTTTGTTTTGCCAACTGTTGCCCTTGCCCAGGACAACCAGGAACTCTACAGTAGGGGACTTCTTACAAGCTAAATGCATATACACAGTCACTCTCACACGCACGCAATGCATTTCTTCGGTTTGATCTCCGTTTTCCTCCGCTTTTTCCCATTTGTCTCAAATCTCACAACGAACTTCGAAAGCGAAGGATTAGTGAAAATTAACCAAAATCCTACGGTTTACTCACTGACGCGTGGTTCTGGGGTTCCGTATCATTAGTTTATCCGTTTTATTCCTGTAATTCTTATGTTCCTTATGGAAATCGACGACATTTCCGAGGAGCGTACAGCACACACCGTACAGCAAAATTGTTTTATAAGCACTGACAGTACGGTACGATGTCTACAGATGCATAAGGACTCTGCCTTTTAAATGGATCACCAAGGTTCCCAAGGTTCGTTCCTGTGGACATTCCTTTTTAATGGACTGAAACCAATGCTAGCATTGCTTTTGGTTTGTTCTTTCCCTTTGCAAGCTAGCGGGTAACAATTCTAGGCAAAACATTGCGATAGATTGTGTCGTCGTCTCATGGAGATTGTATTACTGATTAAGCTTAGAATTTAAACGTTCAACCATTTGTTTAGCACTGCGTCATAGTTTTCTTTAATTAGAGGCCTAACGTACGCATAAATGCATCACGACAATTCTGAGAATGCCGCGTAGCTAGCCATTTGGTGCTTCTCAGCTCCGGCTAAACTTTTGCCACCACCGTTGACGACACGGAAGAGGCCGATGATGGCGACGACGTGGAGGAAGAGGCAGACGGCGAAGAACAGCAGGTCGGTTCCTCTTCCGGCACCACATTATTTTTGTCCAGCAGCAGTTGCAACGATTCCGGCTGAACACTGCCCTTCGCATGTTCCCCGGACGCGATCGTTGCTAGGCAGGAAGATACGACCGGCGGTAGTACGGATGAACTACTTCGTCCAGGTTCGTGAGCTGAATCAACCACCGGCGGCAGTATAACGGCTGCCGAGGATAGCTTGCGCACGAGTGCATTGCTTCCGACGATTGGTGCCACCGGTTCCGTGCCACTACTACTGCACGGTTGATAAGCGCCGTACTTTAGATCCTTGGAGTTGGTGCGTCGATGGCGCAATATGCTGTTCGAGTCCTCGATAAGTGATTTTATACCACCCAGAATCCCGGTACTTGGTGCACCACCAACACCTCCACCCTGCTCGACAACTCCCGATCCGGTGTGCGTCCCCGGTGCTAGGTTGAGTAGATTCAAATCACGCGAATTGGTACGCGAGTGACCCTTACCGTACTTGGACTCTAGCTCCTCATTCAGATCGCTACTGTGCTTCATGTTGTTCAGCACACCGATGTTGTTGTTCTTTAGCACCGCTGCCACATCGTGCGAGAAGGAACTTTTCCGTGACGAGCCACCCCCGGTAACGGGCGCACCGGTGGAGCTGAGGAACTTGTTGGCAATGTCGTTATCCAGTCGAATGATGACATTATTTGGCAGAAAGGAGAACTCCTGCCCGTAAGAATAGTTGCGCGTGTGGCGTTTCTTCTTCGCCGGGACACCAGCACCGGCACCGCCACTACAGCTACTGCTGTAGCCCAACTTGACATGCTCCGAACCACTCGCTCCCGGCTTCAGATGGTTTAGGATGTAGCGAATGTTGCTCGCACCGCCCGAATGTTGATCGCCCGTACTACTATGCTGCTGTTGCTGCAACGCAATCCATCGTCCGAGATGGCCCGATGAGGAGGAGGACGTTTGTTGCTGCTGATGGCGATGCTGTTCGTTGTTGTAGTCGTGCGAGTTGTTGCGCGTGTGGTGACGCATGAAGCGCTTCAGCTTCCAGTCGTGGAAGTCTACCTCGCGATTGGTAGCGGAGTTGCTGCGCTGGATTTTGATATCACAGGAATTGCTGCGGTAGTGTTTGCGGGTGGCCGACGCAGCCGGTGGCAAGCGGTAGGGCTGATGGACACCACCACCATCATCGTACCTGTAAAGACAAACATGAGCAATCAATATTTGTAATATTGGAGCGATTTCCCTTTTGATGCATCCTGAATATTCGACGATTTTTCAAATATATTTTAATTTTATTTAATTTTTTTGAAAACAACTTCGTTAGTCTTAGCTAATCACACGCTCATTTCACGCTTGTTACCTGTACTCCAGCTGAATGGTTTTAGAATCGTTCCGCTGATGACGACTAGCGACCAATATACGCTTGTTGTTCTCTGCGAGAGCGTCTCCAGAAATGCATTCACCATTGAACGGTACCATGATGCTTTCATCCAAAGTGCTCTTCTCTTCAAATACTACAATAAGAATGTAGGGAAATGTGTTTTATTAGCAACAATGAAGATGACTAAAGATCTGCTGCTGGTGGCTGCTTACATTTGTCTAAACTTATAATCGACCCCACCAGCTCGTTCGTCGACAGAGGATTCATCTTGTCCATGTTTTTTCGTCGTCTCACAAGCCACCAGTCAATGATGAAGATCACCAAGGCAATAATTTTAATTGACGCACATAATCCAACGTATCTGTGTGAAGGAAAAAGTATAATGTACACGATTTTACTTGTAAACCATAGTGAGACCATAGACCATGGATAACACTTACTTGTAACGGAATTTTTCTATATCATAGATCAAGCATCGACCACCCTTTTCACCACATGTGGATTTCCACAGTAGACAGGAAGAATCGATCAAATTGCCAAAAACGATAGGAGCCGGGATGTAGCCAAACAGACGGAATATGACAAACTGCATGCCGAGAGCGAACGATCGTTCCTCTTCCGAAACGGACCTAGAAACATAAAAGAAATGCCAGAATTTATTACTCATTTACTCCTATGATTTACTGATTTCGGTTGAATAATCTGCATACCGCAAAACAATCATGAGCAGAGGCATTTGCGTCGAAGCCACAACGAACGTCATGAAGAATAGCAGTATCAGGAAGGGATAGATCGTACGACAGGGTGTGTTGCAAACTCCTGCGGTTGCCACTGGCACAACCGTCACCTCGGCGAATGCTTCATGAGCGTTCAGGGCTTGCGCTTGTGCTCCTTCTGCGCCTCGATAAATGCTATTGTTTGTTACGTTTGCTTGTACGCCTAAGAAAAAGAAATTCAAAATAATTACAATTTCCATCTGCTGATAAAGAAAACCGTCTAGAATACTTACAAGCACAGTTAGTGTAATTCGAGCTAGATGAAAATGCCGTACACCCGGCATGACATGGGCTAAAATATGTCAACCCGTTGTTGCCGCAAACTGGCTCCACATCGTACATGTGACACTCGCATCCAAAATTGCACGCCGCCGTCAGATTCACCTGGAACGGTTCCACGTTGTGGGCCGAACTATTGTAGTACGGTATGGTGGTGCCAGCCATTTTGAGATTTTCACACCCAAGGAAGAACAACAGACCGTAGCAGGAGAGGCATATAAGGTTCGAAATTAGCACAAACTGGACAGCACCCTTTGGCTTTAGCTGGAAGCGTTTCAAAATGCAACCCCCGATGAAGATACCGATACAGGCGCCAGGGACTGCGATGGAGCCAGTAAAAACGCTTGCCTGGCTCTTTCCCAGACTGAACTGCGTCTCGAGGTATTTGGGTAGGAACACGACAAACCCGGACACAATCATCAGCTCCATGCAGGCGCCAAGACAGGTGACAATGTACACCGGGTTCGTTACTAGACGCCACATTGACTGGGGAATGTCTGCAATGGTATGACAGAAGGGGAAATTAAAATACTCAATGTCGAAACTCATGCACAATGGGAAATCTGGGAACCCTAGTTCTAAGGCCTGAAAAACGCAGCAATTAATAGCTGTGTCTTTTGGAGAAGAAAAAGCATTCTCCAAACAATTCTGAGCCCTATCTTCGAATCAATAATCTGCCAGACCAAGGAAAAACTTTTCTCCGTGCGAAAACAATTTCTGCTATCCGCACGCCAATGCCAATATCTATAAATCTACCTTCTGTATCGCATCCAAACCCCGTTTACCTTTAATGTCCTTTCCATATCCGGTGTCCTCGCCCGGTTTGTTTGCTTGCGGTGCATTATTGGCAGCATGTCCTGTTTGTTGTTGTTGAGGCGGCGGCTGTTGCTGCTGCGGCAGAGTTCCCGTTTGCTGCTGGGCCAGATTCGGCTGCGATCGGGGCAAACTGCTGGAGTTATTCGATGTTAATTGCTGCAGCTGGGGTAACCGTTGCTCGGCAATGCGTATTTTCTTCTTCTCGCGTGTTAGAACCTACAATCGAATCGGAAGGCCACGCATAAGTCGATGAATTATTGGACCGCAATAATGGGCATGTTATGCCGCTACGGTCATTTCTTCTCAGGAACAGTTTGCGAATTACTACCGAATAATTCACCTACCTTTGGGAAGGAGAAAAACGGTACCGCAACAATGATGAGCAGGATACCACACACCAAGAAGCCACCCCACCACATGCCAACCCATCGGCGATCGTCAGGATCTAACACAACAGAAAAAAAACGGCAAACAGACAAGGAACGTTAATAAGAACGGCAAAAAGGAACAATTTATTAGCGCTCCTTTTGACCATGAAACGCTTTTCTCAAACGGTTCTCTTAATGCGTTTTTTTGCACGTCTGGGCCGGGCGGAAATTGGCTTATCCAATTAACTTACCGATATGGATATCGCTGCCGGAAAAGGAATCCATATGGAATGACAGCAGATAAGCACCGAGCAGGAAGCCAAGCACGGGACCAAAGGCAGCCATACTGTACATCGCACCTGCACGACGAGAGCATAAAACGAGAGCAAATGGACGGTAACGGATTAGTTCTTCGGCAGGTGCGGGAGCGGCACGATATCTATACACTTACCGATATACATCGACGAGCTTTCCTTCCGGACGTGATCATCGACGTACGTGGTGCCGAGTGTAAACAGTGGACTACCGCCTCCTCCGAGCAATATTTGCGCAATTACAAACAGTATCACAGGCCCGAAGGTTGACGATTTGCTTTTAAGACAATTGTCTCCTCTGAGAAAAAAAAGAGAAGAAACAGACATCGTAGAAAGGTATAAATGTGAGATCGCGTCTACTTTTTCCCGTGCAGTTTGCTTACCTTAAATTGTGAGACGTGAGCGGTGGATTTGAAAGGCTATTCGAGAGCCTGCCAAGCCCCATGTCCTGCTCACGTACCGATACCAACCGACAGATGTTGTCGGACGTTTTATTGTCAATCATTATGCCCGGGTTCGGTTCGCCGGTAAAGTGGGGCACCATGAACACGAGCGAACCAATACCCATTATGACCGCACCTGCAAAGGCATGGGGAAAGACCGTTTCAATTTAGTGCGCTTTGGAAGCAAATGGTGAAATATTATAGTGCGCAGCAACTTACCGATACCGATCCAGACCGGGATGTGGCGCCGGCTGCCAAGGTAGCTAACGAAAATGACCGTGATAACGTTGCCGATTTCGTAGCTAGACGCTATCAAACCGGACAAGCTGGATGGTATTTCAAACCGCTTCTCTATCGTCGTTATCACGGAGTTTATATACCCGGAACTGAGCGCCTGCTGTAACGTTACTAGGATTGAAAGCAGCAGGACAAACACCTGTGGGTGGGGAAAGGTTCCAAGGAAAAGAAAAAGGAATTAATTTAAGCAGCGAATTCAAGAGGGTGGTACTTTACTGAGCATTTTGAATACCGGAAGTTAGATGATTATGGATGTCGGATAACCATTAACCTTTAAGGTTGCCTTAACAGCAATTGACTAACTTTAAGGGACGTACGGTTACGAAAAACGTACGGAAAAAATGGTATGATCTGATAACAAATTAAAACGGTAAAGAACCAATCGTTCGGTACATATTGTGAGAGACAAGCAGCAAGGATTAGAAAGACAAATATCTCAAGTATTTTGACATTTTATAATATCTCTCATTTGCCTTAATCATTTCTACGAAAATGACCGAGTGAAGAAGTCCTTCGAAAGGGACACTTTACCAACTTTCCTTCGCGAAATTCTACACCAAGCACGCTACCTAAAAAGGGGACAAATTTTCGAAACCTTCTTTGACCTTTAATGGCGGTGAAATTTTTCCTTCCCATACCTTTATCCGTGCAAAGTGCTGTACCGCCGATGGTCGACAGTTTAGGATTCCACAGTCTCGTGTATAATCCTCATTGATCAGCAGCACGTTCGGTAGCGGCTTTTCGCGGTCCATCATCACACTGCTGGACGGTTGTCGGCTGTGGCACTTGATAACGGTGTCGGCGGTAGCGGTGGCCGAGGTTGTCGCGGTTGTGGCAGTGTTCACCGACATCGGCAGCGACTCCGATTCGGTGTCCTGCGGAATGTCGGCGCTGCTGTCGTCGGTTTGCGCTTCCGAATACAAGCCGGTCATCGCGTACATCGATTCATTACGCCTGGAAGTGAAACAACAAGAATTTAAAATTGTACAAATGATGATAGCACAGAGTTGCTATGATAATACTGCTCCTACTGTGATATTCATTTTACTAAGGTGTCAAAATAGGATTCTGATTCGAACAACATTTCTTATTTTTAATTGTGAAATGTAATAACAAGCAGTAAAAGAAACTAAATAAATTACTAAAAACTTACACTTACCTGTGCCCTTTACGTTGGCTGTTGCCACCATCGATCGCACCACCGGACGTTGTCATTTTCTTCCAGTGGATCGTTCCGGATCAGACAAGAATGCACCGAATATTGCAGACCCGCCTGCACCGAGCGGAAGATCTGTGCAGAATGAGTAGGAAATTGGCGGGTAGGGGATGGTGCACGACGGCAGGTTCCGCTCAGGGGAAACTGTTGCAGCTTGGTACGCCCGTTCGGTAGAGCCAATGGTCGACAGGGGTTGTCGGTTGTGCCGCTATCATGTCTTCTGCTTCGAGCCGTATGTTTCTGAGCATAGAAACACACAACACTGGTGCGCCTATTGTTGAGATACTTCTGTCAAATGTGACATGAGGATGGTCTGTACTTAGTTAAATGTTTTCCTGCAAGAAACAAAGACAAATATGCATAGTTATGAGAAAAATGAATAAAAAATGAAGGAATATATTTTATTTATTTTATTTATTTATAATTAATAATGACGGTCCAGTGCCGTATTGTCAACACTGCTTGTGTTGAATAAACTTTATAATCATATTGATAAGGCATTTCCTCCTTATTCTTTGCCTTATCCCGGGCATACTCGGTTAGAAGGAATATATTTTATGAAATTTATAACGTGGATGAGAATGAGAAGACTTCTAAAGTCTTTTGAGGATTTGGCGATCATTTGTTACTCTGTTGTAGCTAAAGAAATGTTTTGAAAGCGACCTCCGATAGAATTTAAAACATTCTATTACTTCTTGCTGAGGTCAATTGGAAGCCTCTCTGGTCAGTGACGTATACATCATCAGAATGGTAAGATTTCGTAAATAATTTCCATCATTTGGAGGAAAGTCTTAGCCGTTTAGACGGATTACAGTGAGAAGACACTGATGACCAAACTTTGCCCTCTGTCGTTAGTCGTTAGTCGTTTCGTCTTTCACTAGAAGTGAGTCAGAATATGTCCAAGTATTTCAAATTTCTTCGTAGAACTCCAAATGCTTCGACTGTTTTGGCAAGTTTATTACATCGCACACCGTAACATTTAATTTCTAATCAAATCACACTTTAGAATTGTCATACTACACACCTCAAGATCCATTATACAGCAAGGACAAGAGTCAATTTTTGGAAAACATAACATTGAAACTAACCTACATTAAACTGTCATCAAGGGCACGTTTGATGGTAAAGCAAAAACGATAGGCATTCATGAGGTATACGGGACATCTTTATATTCGCTGGTCGAAACACGAGCCCAGCTAGCTTTGTGCGTCATCTCGGCAGATTTTGGAGAGCATTCAACGAATCCAGGTTAACGACCATTTAATGAGATATTTTATGTAATCTTCCCCACCCAGACAGTTGCCAAAGACGAGAACTTTCGTACAAATACAAACCATGTTCTTACAGCTTACATCATATCAAATTATATAAACAAACCTTTACACTAAAATATTACCCAGTCCTGTCGTAGGTGCCCTCGATGGATCAATATGTGATGCATGGTACAGACATGCAGGTGACATTAATTTGGTGCGAGCATCCGAGATTGGTTCGCTCTGGCCGCGTTCTGTCAGAAAATGATGATAAGTGACTTTCTCCCGAGCACCAAAAAACCACCACGGAACATTCGTCGACGGAATGGTGTGCCAAAAATTGAAGGTGTTGATGCTAATAAGCGCTCACCGTTTGACCTAATTGCGAGCTGATGAATCCACGCGGCACCCCTAAACTCGACACTCGACTGTGTGTTTTTAATAGACCCAGTGCCAACATCCGGTACACAGCAGCCAATCCGCATAGGCCACACATTGGCGTGAACAGCGCTACTGAACCATCATGCCACATCATCTGTAGATAAGTTTTGCAGTACCACTTGCGGGAAACAAACCACAGATTCGATGCTGTCAACGGGCTGCAATTTTGCGCAACAAAACATGTGCAGCGCAAGCAAGTGTGCATGATGTTTGTAACTGTTTCCGCTCCCAAACGTTGGCTTTGGGGAACCCATATCCAACCATTGGATTACGTGCATATGATGGATGGGGACAGTTGTGCCAACATTTCCTGTCCAAAGTTCCATCAAACTGGGCAAACGGATCGGTGCGAAATCCGGAATCCGCTGCCAAACTGGCAAATCAAACTTTCGCAATTAATTATGGTATCGTGAAGATTGCGTGCTGCTATCGAATTCGTGATGCGCAATGTCACTCTTATCGGACAGCGTTTTCCATCCCTGCTTGTGGTGATTAATTGAAAGCGAGTGGTTAGTTTGTCATGCGAACAGGGAAATGGAAAGTAGACATTTAAACATGCGTCAAATGTGCGATGTAATGGGATTTGATTAATTAAATGCAATTTTTATACCGATTAAACAACATGAAAATGATTGATTTTCCCGGCATTGTGGAACGTTTTCCGTACTCTAATGAACGGACCTATGAGGTGAGGCGACTACGGCGCCAGTCTTCGCACGACAGGACTGGGAATCAAATCCTATCCGTTCTCCCGTAGGGAAGAATCAATAGGTTGTTGAGCCCAAGAATATATAAAGTTTATTCAATTCATACTTCGGAGCATATATTAATCCAGACATAATAAAGGTTTCAAAGATCAATGATTACGTTTTACAGTATGAGCTAATTTTGCTTTATTGACGTTAATATGAGTTAATATACTAACTAATTAACTATCCTAAATCCATTAAACTAGCCCTATTGTAAACTATCTAAACTATCGCAATTGCGCCTATGGATAATGCTATGGATAAGCGTGAAGGAAGAATTCCTACAATGATCCAGAAATTTTGCTGATGATGTTTCCAATATCTCGTTTATAGGTCTAACATTGGCATACATTTCTGTGTTTCGAGTGAAGCGGTTTGTGTCAGTAATCATGCGCAACATTGTGTTAAGCATGACTTGGAGTCGGCAGAGGTGAGTCTTCGCACATAAGCCCCAAACTGATGCCGCATACGTTACTGCCGGCAAGATAATTACCTTGAAAATTGCCATTTTATTTGGCATTAACAGCTGGGACCTACGGCGTATCAATGGGTATTGGATATTTCAATAGGAAATGCACTTTTTCTAGGATGATTTTAATATGCCCTTTGAAAGGCATTTTGTAATCTATCGTAAGACCCACATGTCTAATGGACGAAGCCCACTGCACGTTTGTTCCATGTATTTTGACTCCCGAACTCAAAAGTGAAGTAAGACTTTTTTCAAAACGAAGTGGAAAAATCAGTGTTTGTGTTTTTGAAGGATTTATCCCAATTTTCCAGTCCGTGGCATTCTTTCGAAAAACATCAAGACAACGCTCAGGAGGACCATCGCAAGGTAGAGGCGGGACATCCGTCATGTACAGATTGTACAACAGCGGAGCCAGAAGGCTTCCCTGGGGAACTTTAAGCCAAAAAGTCGAATTATTGCAGTATTGGAAGTTAGTTGTCAAAATTGAAGGCTGTCTTTTGCTCTAATGTAATCAACAATATTGAAGAAACTTAGAATAGTAAAATTTAACTACCGAAAAGTCTCATTTCACTGCACTAAAGAATCACGCAACCTCAGGTGAGATTAAAACCTCAGAAATTTAATCATCAAAAACCAATTATCTAGCCCAAGATTTTCGTAAACATAATTTGCAAACTCTAGGCCACCCAAAAAAACAGAAAAATGGAGTGAAAGCTCGAAACAACTTCCCGCAAACAACTTCCGACCCATACCAAATGATAATCCGATTCCAATTTCCATCAGTAGTACTATAATGAGTCGCAAATACTTAGTGTTGCAGGGAAAGAATGTAACTTCCCATCACCTCAACAGCATCGTCGGTACGTGACATGCCTTTACGTTGCCACAACACGTATCATCCCTCGTCCTTTCCTGGCAGGTTACGGAGCATACATTAATGAAGCTCATGGCTGCTGTCGGGACAGAAGCATCTCTACCCTTGTCTACCATGCCCCCGCTTAGAAAAGGGAAGAATCAAGAGCTCCATATAGAATTGGGGTGGTTTAGTCAGTGTGCGCTTCTGCACCACACCGAGAGTAAAGTTCACCGACCCGACGGCTCAAAGAAAAAGACCAATATCCGGAACCAGACAGACGGAACCAACCGCTAACCGAAAGAGGGGCCCCCGTAGAAGTGCTAGTAGTAGGCGGCAGCCGGGGATGATGATTCTTTCATTTGATTGCATTCACTGGTGGTGTATGAAGTTGGTCAACGAGCGTAAAAAAAAGCCATATAACTTGCCCGGCTGTACCACCAGCAGCACCTTTTTTTCTCGGTGGCGTACCGAGAGCGATGGTGGAAAACGGAACATAATGTTTTCCCCGTAGGTATTTTCGTCCCTAAAGTGGTATCTCAATTCTATTTCCCCGTTGTGACCAAATGCATGCCCACACCTATACACAGACTTCCGTATGAAGACTGAGTGTCTTCTCTTTCTTATTTTTGCAAAAACCCGGAAGCTAAGGGTTTAGAGTAAAAGCTTACTCCGTAGTTTCCGTCTGCAAGAAAATCGCCGACATTATGGGTGCATTTTTGTTTGCTTATGGATGGGAAGTAACAAAACCCCTTTACTGTCTCTCTATTTCTTCAAAAATGACTTTATGGTTATCTCAAATTGAAACTTCACAAAAAAAAATTTAATGAAAGTATGAATGCCTCAATAGAGGCATTGAGAAAATAATTTTTTTAAAACAGCTGTTAGAGTAATGTTATTTGGAAAAACTATTTAATGTCTTTAGTACTCATATCGGTTCCTCTAGCAAGGCAAAACAAGAACACTGCCCAACATATCAATACACGGCAGTCGAACCGAATTCCGCAACTGCTTCGCCGAATACTTTGCAGTAAAACATTTTACAATTGCAAATACTAGCCCACTTTTGTCCCGGAGTTTTCCTTCCTTCACTAGCTGCAGACACACCGCCCGTGACAGATGGAGCGTTGTGCAAACCGTTGCTTTTACGATGAAGCATCACATGCGACACACAATTTGCCGTAAAAATTCCACCGATAGACACTACCGGAAAAGAGGCCGCTCTCCGCCAGTTTGCCGTAAAATCGAGCCCCATTTTACTCCCCTGTTGTTTTTTTGTTGCAACACAAACAGACGAAGGAAGAATGAATTTAGACACGCGACGAAAATGACGAGAGTGATCGGACAAGCGTGCGGTGGCGCAGCGAATCATGCCTTCCCACCATCCCGATCCGGATTGTAATTTTGGAAGGAAAGCCCGGGAACGGGCTGGGAAAATTCCGATTGACGACCAACACACGGCACAGAAGGCATGCTTTATCTCGTTCATCTTGTGTGCCAAACTGGTGGATGGTTTGTGCGCTCTGGTCTATAAAAAGCGAACGAGGAGAAGTTAATTAACAATTTTCCTGAGTTTACTGGTACCGATCGATGGGAGAAAATTGAATCGGTACGAAGAAAAGGGTTGGAGTTGCGGAACAGCTTTGCGGAGTACGGATTTTGTGTGTTTTGTAGTTTTGTCTAGCTGAAAGTAGGTTTGGCACGGGTTGTTTTTCCTTGTTGCGCAAGGTATGTTGCTGGACCGAAAGTTTTGTCAACGATTGGGAAGAATTTTGTTATTATTAATGTAACACCTGTGAGATACAGTTGAGTAAGTTAAATACTCCAGACAAAGTTGCCAAAAGTTTTATAATTTGCATAAACAACAAACGCTTATGATGTACGATTAACGTTACAAGCATGAAAATCAGTTGACTGCTCAGTGCCAAGTGAAAGACCTAAAAGGAATTAAATTTATACGACCTACACACGCATCGCGTGCAACCAATAGAATAAAACATTTTGTGACAAATAATTGCGTCCTTTTCGAGGTCAGTTTTGGTAGTACCAACTTCCTCCAAGCATTGTCCTACTGCACCGATGAACTATTTTATTCGAGTCAAGAGTTCTACAGTCTAGAGACCTACCGCAATAGAGACTCTATTGGTAACAAAAAGGATACTATCTACCCTGTTGCGTGTGAACCCTAGAACTCTGCAAAAAGAAAACCCCAAAGCATGCAACGCGGAAGGAAATGAACTAATTTTAAAAAGCTTTCCCTTCGTTTACAGGGCAAAGAGAAGCACGTTGGATAGGTCATACAATGGAGGCGCGATACCTTCAGGCCTTTTGCTCATCCGGCAGCAAAAGAAAAAAGAATGAAAAAAACGTAAGATTGAGGTTATGAAGTGATCTTATTTTCACTTGCCTTCTGTTGCATCGCGATGCGGAAAATGACAATTAAAAGCATGAAAAATGTTAAGTGACTGAGGTTCCATCTCTAGTCCACAAGTTAATTCCACGAAACCATGGTGTTTCACTGCAGGCTTATGGTCTTTTGGAGGCTAAAAAGCTGCTATCTCGGCATACGACCTGGTTAAAGCACAGTAACACCCGACATAACCATTGGGTTTTTAGAAAAATAAAATGGTGTGCCTTTTTGAACAAAGTTAATGACTTTGTACTAAAATTTTGACGCCAACGACTAAAAATATAAATATCCATTAGTTATCCAAGCATATCTTTCACAAGACAAAGGCAGAAATCTTTCGTAGCTATTGTACAAGAATTGTTGACATGACGATCAGAGGACATCGTCAGCGGAGATCGATGATCAGAGGAGATCAAAACCATTTTAATTATTTTTTATATATTTTTTTATTGAAAGCAACTTAAAAACTAGTTTGTAATAGGAATGTGTGGTACATGTAGGGACGACGTACACGTTTGACAAAGAACATTTAAGGATAGTTTCATCAATCACAGCATTGTTGTTTCCAACATTGTGGATGATGTAGTTTGCAAACAAACGTAGGATAGGAATCCTTCCTATCCTACTTATGCTAATGTGACTTAAAATAGGTAATAGGAGGGAACGGAAGTTGAGTTTGTGGTTTGGAACAATGGCTTCCATAGCCTGCATCTATGCTCCAGAGTCTCCATCCGGAAGCAGACTGAGCCAGGCTGACGGATCTCAATCCTTCCTATACAAAAGCAGTCTGATGAAAGTCTGTAGCTGGTGACGTTTTTCCAGATCCATCGCCAATCCGTGGAAGGTAACTCCAGAGTCACTTTGGAGTCTGGAAGTCTGTCGACCATCATTTGTCGACCTGTTGGATTGCGTTTTCCCAGTAATGCCCCATGGTCTCCCGTATATTGTTAGTAAACAATATGTCAAGCAGGCGCAATCTTTCTACTTCCCGCAGCGACGGAACATGCATCGGGGTGGTTGTTGGTGTGATGTGTCCTATGTCCAGTGCCGTTGTTTTTTCCACGCTCAGCTTCACCTCAGCGGTTCTGCCAAACGCTTCTATCGTTGTGGTCACCACCGAGATGTCTTCAGCATATGCGTTGATCAGGTCATCCAAATAACAACAAATATTTTCTAATCTGGTGATGAGCGCATTGAGGTAAAGGACAAACAGGTGCATGGATAAAGGATCACCCTGTCTTACAGAACATTGGATGGGAAACGACGGGGAAATGTTTCCATTCACAAGGATGCGGGAGGAGGATCGTTCACCAACTGTGCGCAAAAATCCCACAAGCCCTGGATTGAAGCCCAGAGAAGACGAGCTTACCACGCTTTCGTTGATTCTTGAGAACAACCACCCTCTCCTTTATAGAGAGCACCACTTTGCGTTGTCGAATATAGAATCAAGACGTAGACGTTAATAATTCTCGACAGTAGCTTGTAGTCTGTGTTAAGCAGGAATATGGGCCGAAAACTGTATAGATCTATGACACCTTCAACAAAGTCTCGCGGAAACCTTTCTTCAACAGCCTCATTCAATATTAGATGTAGATGCCTCACCATAATAAATAAAAATGCACAACATTAAACACGCTTGCAGTATTCAGTTCAGTTCAGTTATACCTGACTGACTAGAGCTACTTGAAGACCAAAGAACATTTTTAATCGATAAGAAAATTCTACTTTCGAAGTTAAACAACTATTAAACACAATATTTAAACTCTTTTGATACGATTAAACAAAAAAATGAAAGGATTCAAATCGATCACGACAGTTTATTGCGCGCTTTCATAGCTGTGCGTCGTGTGTCTTTCTGCCCAGGCTTCTATCAAACGCAGCCAACCAAAGTTTAACATAAACATTTCACCACCGACGGAACGGTTTGAATTCGATTAACAGCATCTCGAACATCTGTTTTGGACAGGCAGCGTATTTTTTTTCCTTGCTTACATGTCCATAATCTCGGCAAATAGCCGGTAAGTCGGCCAAAGGGTGCCTGCTAACGCATTGTTGTTTATACTGCCGCCCGATCCGAGATAGGATCGAAAATATCCGATCGGGTTGGGAAGTATCGGCACGCTGTGCATTGCGCATTTCGGATATGGTTTGTTTGCAAGCTTTGTATACATTCATCAGCAATCGATAAATTTGAACATTTTTGCGTATCAACGCAACAGCGCCCGTTCCGAAATATCGTTTGTTTTCGATTAATTATCCTTCCCGGAGTGTTGGGCACATTTCCTTGCCATTGTAAGGGAGTTGTGTGTGAAGTTAAAACTGTGTCAACCGCAGACCTTTCTTATTGAGAACGTATCGTTACCCACTGGCTGATATGTAGTAGTCACGGCACAGAGTTCATGGTAATAAAATAGTAAACAAAATTGAATTAACAAACTACTTGGCTACATTATAAAACGAATTGCAATAAATCAGTCGATTAATTGTTTATACATTCGTTAGCAACTGTCTGAGGTGAAGGTGCTGGAACACCATCAAAATTTGCACTTCATTTGTATTGTTGCTGCAAGCCTTCAATAGCGGTGCGTAAAAAGTATCAATCAATCATCATTGCGGACAAACAAAATTACGCTGCGAAAAATTAATGAACACTTGTGGTTGAAATAAACAGAACAAGCATTTTTAACCGTATTTGGTTGAGAAAAAAAGCAAAGTATAACTAAAAAATTTATCGTGAATCAACACAATCTGGCAACAAACGAACTTTAGAAAGCAGCTTACGAGTATCTTTTGCTTTCTTTTCAGGATAAAACGTATCATTTTCAGGTAGAACTGGGTGGTCTTTTTCCTTCAAATTTGATCTCCAATATCTGAATTTTGTTCAAGACGAATATCGTATTTTTCCTTCCTCCAAAATTCATGTTCTTCCTTTCAAGCATTTTAGAAATTTAATACATCAGTTCTTCTTTTTCTAGCGCAAGAGAGAGCCATCCGTGACTCGGAGGAGGAGACTTCGGGAACAATCTTCTATAAGCCAACCCAGATCCTGGCATACGCTGATGATATAGACATCATTGGTCTGCGGCTCTCCCAGGTAGCAGTGGCCTACCACAGGATCGAGCATGCGGCAGAAAATCTCGGGTTGCAGGTTAACGAATCAAAGACCAAATTGATGGTGGCATCATCAGCGACCCTACTAAGATATCCGGAAGTACGTGGGGGTGATGTACGGATAGGTGATCGCAAATTTGAAGTCGTCCAAAACTTCACCTTTTTCGGGTCAAAAGTCAACACCGTAAACAGCATAGAGACGGAGTTGCGCGCTAGCATGATGGCGGCCAGCCGGTCTTTACACAGCTGAGACTGTATCGTACCTTTATAGTCCCAGTACTCACAAACGCTTCTGAGACATGAACCCTTTCCAAAACAGACGAAGCGCTCTTAACCGCGTTCGAAAGGAAGATGCTCAGAAGGATTGTTGGCCCCGTGTTTAATGGAAGGACAATGGAGGGGGCCGCTACAACGACAAGCAGTAAGAACTGTATGACGTCCTCACCGTCGTGCAGTGAATTAGGCTCGCCAGGCTCCGATGGTCTGGACATGTTATACGCGTGGTACCGAACGACCCACCTCAGAAAGTCCTTTTAGGCCGGACATAGAAGGCATGGTAGGTGACAGATTGAGGTGGGAGGATGGCGTGGAATCATCCGCCATCAAGGCCGGGATAACGGATTTTCGGACGACGGCGCGAGACCGTGAGCGGTTCCGGATTGTGCTGCGGCAGGCCGAGACCGCAAGGCGTATGTAGCGCCTGATAAGTAAGTAATTTTTTTATTTTCTGTCTTTTTTCTTAGCCTGCTCACAGTAGAGCACGTCGCGTCGACATGGCCAGACCCCTCATCCGTTTGCAGGAAAATCGGTCTAGGGCTGCAGTCCTCTATCCACTCCAGGTTAGACTCCACTTGGTTAGACTCCACTCCACCTCGGCACGCCTCGTGCCGAACGGATTGCTGACGAGCACCTTATTGGTGGGGCATGGGTCCAACATCCTCATCACGTGCCCCAACCATCGTATCCTTCAGGCTTTGGCTACCGTCAGGATATCAGCACCGTCAAATAGCTCTTCTTCATTCACAATCCAGAAGGATCTTCTGTAAGAAGTCCTAGCTCAATTGAAAAATCCTGTATCAGTCATTTGATGATCAAAAATTGTCATAAGCCAAATTAACGCCACATATTCTAATGGCTGCACAATCGTGATCAATACGATCAATCGTTGTACAGCTCATCTAACTTGTCATTGTAGCTAGATTCGGGATTCGGAAGATTCAAAGATTCAATCCCAGGAAAGATTAGAATCAGATATGATCTTAATTGGTGGGGCGCCTCAGTGGTGTTGGCGATATCGGCGCCGGTCTTCATACGGCAGGACCGGGGTTCAAATCCCATCCGGACCGTCTCCCGTAGTGAGGACTGACTAACCTCACTACGTGGTATTCATTAGTCAAGCAATACGGCCAGGCCGTTCTTACGAAAAAAAAGAAAAAAATCCTCATAGATGGATTCGATTTGCTAGAGACACGATGAGGATTCGGATTCAATTAGGATTCTGTAGCTACAGCGTTCAAGTAAGCAAGCAGAAGCGTATCTGTGAGAATAACATTATGGATTTGCAGATCGTGCGGAATGCTAATAAGGATTTGGTTTGGAAGACTCACATCTCCAGTGGGAATCGCATTTTCCAATACCAATTGTAACGACTCAAGCTTCAGTAGCCTGTGTGTAGAAGATTCCTCCGAAGTATGATCATCTAGGACCACATTTAGTATAGAGTAAACTAATCCTCCAACTAAACATTAAATAAAAGCTTAAATTTTCTGTTAGATTTCCATATTTAAGTAAAATATTTCAAAAACAAATGATTTACTATTATGAAATTCTTGCTAATTTTTTTCAGCCATTCCTTCGTGACTTTCATCTGAATTTCTAACCTGACCTTCGACAACTGGCTGTCCATATACCAGTAACAGCAACCTTTTTCCATCCCGTTTCTTGCGTGCTCAGAACAAAACACACATTTGCACACAACAATAAATGAAATCAAACACCACTTACTAACCAATCAAGCCAAATAACTGACCAGGGACAAACTGAGGCCAGCACACACACAAAAAACAATAAATTTAATATGCGCTACCATACCCCAGAGAGAAAGAAAGACTGATGGAGAGAAATAAAATTAATTTTCATTCCCATGTACGGATCCTTGGTTCGGTGAAGTTCCTTACAGAGCTCGGGTCAGTGGTTGGTCGGATTGCTGCGCTTCCGTAGCTTTGAATCGATTGTGGAAAGGAGGCCAAACAGAGTTCCAACCGGTGCGCCAAGGCTTCGTTTAGTAACGGTAGTTAATTAAATTTGCATAGCGACACAAGTGAAACAAACACCCGAAGGCTACAAACGCACACGTGGGATGGTGTGTGTGTGTGTTCCGTTGAGAAAACGGGTGCATCCGGGAAACGTATCCTACTCAGCATCTCAGCCCATCGAGTGCGAGAACACATCGCTCCCATCGGACTGCAATAAAAACCAATCCATCGTGCCTGAGTGCCCTGAGTCCCGTATTGCTGGCGATTACACTACCCAGCCAACAGCCCACCACCGTCCAACGGCAGTTGGTAATTGGAGCAAAAGTAATGCGGAAATATTGCGGCGCAGCAGCAATAATAGCAGAAATAATCGTCGACGTACGGAGTCACGACTGCCCTTGAAAATACTGTAATGCCCCGACGTACAAACGCGTTCGTTCCGTGCAGGTCGTTATGATGCACACACACACACCCCACAAAAAGGTCAACAGTGGATTTTACAAAATAAATGGTAAAGAAAATGGATGCTCCCGTGCAGCTTCAAGTAGTAGTTGGTTGTTGAAGTTGATGCTCTGAGTCAGCGAGCGGTCGGGATGCAACAAGTTGGTGCACTATCCTTCTTGGCTTTGGTTTTCTAACCCAAACCACCCATCGATCCAAGTGGTTCGATCAATCAATCCTTCGAACCTGGGAACCTTTCACGTTGCGTGACATTTACAGCGAAACCACCACCACCGAATGCACCGAAAACGGAAAGAAATGTTTAAAAAAAAAGATGCTTTCTGCTCCAGTTCACTTTGCGGAGCAAAGGAAAACAAACAGAACAAAAAAGCGAGTCAACAGTATTGATTCAATGCAGTGTTTGAAGCTTTCGTCCATTACGCTTCCTGTGCGAGTTCGTGCCCGCATCTCATATTGCATACGATGGCGTAGCTTCAGGTCGATTCCGCACCAGCTGGTCGTATGCGCCGCGCTGCCATTGCATGAGTAATGCATTTTTAATGCCACACGAATCCCGTTGCCAGTGGCAGTGGAACATCGATTACATTAACCCTCTGCTGCAGGTTGCAGGTAAACCGTTGAGTAGCTAAGGGCAATGCAGCAGGTGAGAGATTTGGCAAAGAATCCTTCCGGGAAAGATGTTGTCTGTTCATAGTATAGCAACTATGTATGGACCCGAAATTCTTATGCGACAGTTGCACAGCGACGCTGCATGCAAATGATGTCGAGCAGGAGTTTTGTTAGTATACTCACGTTTAAGTTAAGTAATGACACTGTGTCAGGTATCTACCAGCAATGATTTATTTCTTCTTGTAGTTGCTTCAGAAGAACAAATTTCAATTTCAAAGACTGAATACTTTTAAATAATATAGCAGTTACTTATGCCATCATATAAAACAGCAACAAGTAATTCAATGTATTAAATGTTGCTCGAATGAATCATTCTACATATTTAGTGCCAATCCTTCCCGGACGGCTTAATGTCAGTTAGCTGACACCTTAGCTATGACAGCTGCAAAACGACGTCACGATCCATTGTTACACCGTCTTGACTGCAAGAAAAATCACTGCCGAGAGGTTTGACCTAAGCATCCGCCGCTGCTGAGATCAGATCAGTAGGAAAATGTTTATTGTATAATTTGTATCGATGGACAAGTGGTTCCTCCCGATACCGTTCTATGAATTCTTCATGAAATATGTGTAACAGATAACATATAGACACAGATAAATCCGAGCACGTAAAGGAATTAGACGCACCCAGTGAAATGTGCTGCCGAAATTCACGGCTCGAAATGATCGCTTTCTGCGTTAAAGTCGCGGGAGAATTGTAAAAACGAGTCCGAGGGGCCGAATGATGTCCAACGGTCGATGACGGCTAGAATTGCCTCGGACAAGAAATGACCGGGCTGGGATGTACGAGTTGTTCGCCGAGAGGAGCTTCGGGGAGTCCTGCGATGAAGGACAATCTTGGGCTTGGGCGCTTAGCTCTCCTAAGGAAGGTAGACCAAGCAGTATACATCTTTTCTAGAAATCCAGTCTCTGATTCCAGCATCGAAACAGAAGAATGATCTCTAGACGCGGTTGGTTGAGACACGATAATGGCATATTCCAGCAACAAACGAAGCAGTGAGAAATAGAGGGTCTTGATGCATTTAGTATCTTGAAGTTTACGAGCCGTATTGAGGACCCGTTCAAGCACCCCACAAGATAACCGAGCTGATCTTTAAAAGAAAGCTTCGTATCAAGCAACGAAGCAAGATCCCTCTGAGAACACATGTGAGGAAACTTCTCCACTCAAAACACCTTTCAAGACGAATGGATTAGGGACTGAATGGAACATTTTGTGTAATGATGGTGATGCCTCCTGGACATGGACGCATCACCCAAAAGTGTCAAAAAGTGACAAAATCCGGGGTAATAAAGGCATACAAGTTGTATGGGATTCATATCATGCAAGCTTGGGTGAAATTCACGGTAGATTGTGACCATTATGCGTAGGACATAAAAATATTAATTAAATAAATCATTAGTAAAATGAGGAGAGTTATTTGAAATGATTGTTTAGTGTCGCAAGAGCTAGCTTATGTATGAGATTAATTTATAAATATGTTTCACTAACTTATTTCATCATTCAAACGAACCTGTTCACACTTTAATTTTATATAGTTCTATACTGAGCCATATTTTCATTTTAAATTACTAATTTTACGAATAAAAATTATTCACTAAACATGATTTAAGTAGAAAATTTATTTTTTTACTAAAACTATATTGAAACTAGTGAATAAAAGATTTTTTGGATTTTATAAACCTATAGTTTTAGTATTTTCAATATGTCTTGTCCTGCCATGTTCACAAACGATTATGGAGCTTGCACGTGAGTGCGTGGCGTGCCACTTGTGGACATAAATTACTTTTTATCCCAAAATTCTGGCTGTTCTGTTTTCGAGAGGAAGATCCACAGAAAAACATTCGGCCTCGTATGTGCAGAACAGAACTCTTCCGCAGGAAACACCCATCTCTACCAAACAACAGAACGAACGATCTTGCAAAGCACAGCCAAAACAATCCATAAATTCGTGCTTTCAAAGGAAACTGGTATTCCTGACACCTTACTTTTGGAATTAAGGTGTAAAGGTCAAAGTCAATTTAAATTCCCTTTTACAAATTTAATGAAACTTTTCATACCAACGCATAATCCGCATAACTTATTATCAAACTGACAGGATATTTTTTCAAAAATCTTCCACCTTTATCCAGGAAATCTACCCAGGAGATAAAGCCCTTTAAAACAGCATTGGAAGATTGCTTTTCGATCGCCAGACAAACGCACCAGGATGCTGCACGCCGTACGCACACAAAAAATAAATCAAATATTCCTCCCCGCTGTGCACGACCGGTCATTTTACCAATTTATCACACAGTTCACCAGCACCAACCTTCGAAAATGTAATGATCAAACAGATGGAATGCAACAAATCGAAAACACGCTTTATTAACGGCTGAGTAAGAACTCTGCATGGATTTTTTCCCGTCAACAAAGTTTTTAAAGCATCTTTTTGAGCGTTTTTTTTTTGCACTGCCCTTAGTTGGGTCAAAATAAAATTTAAAAAAACCTACATCCAATTTGGGATTTAATGTGCCGGCTGCGACCAACGAGGAATAATTCACTTTATCGTTGTAAGGATTAAATTGTCTCCTTCTGTCGCTTATCCTTGTTTGCCTGATTCGGTTTTACTTACAGCAAAGCGTACGGATAATTCAAAGGATTCACATAATGATAATGCGGTAGAATTAGGCCTCCGGGGAGTGAACACTCTGGGGGCTCGTACTAATTAAAACTTTTAATCGTGACACTGCTTCGTTCAGGAGCAGGAGCTTCGGTGCCAGACAGTGAAGCGAGACAATAAATTGCACTGCAGTGTTTATAAATAATTTATCTAAAATGCGTACTACTCAGCAATGGTGTGTTGCTTAGCAAATAAAAAAAAACTAAACGAAATCATTGTTTTCCATTGCAATTTTTTAATAAAAATGCTAAATAATTTTAGCCGGGGAATTATGCAGACATTCCTAGGGACACTGGCCTACGCACAGATTCTAATTTTGTAATTAATTTTGAACTGCAACCATTTTTTTACTAATTTAATTTTTATTATTTTAAAATCAGCTCATCATAGTTTCTAATAGCAGAATATTTTAGAAAAAACACCTCCAAATGACAAAGAGAAAATCCTCTCTATAACATCACCCAACATTACCGTATCGCTCCCTTCTCAACTGCATTTGCATTTAATCTCATATTATAACAACACAGCGCACACTCAACGGCCCCCAAAACAGCTGTGGCGAGTAAAGCACCATTAACTGCATCACAAGCTGTGGCCGAGCGAGCTAAGTGCAACGACACCGAACGAACCGTAGTGTGCGTGCGCGTGCATGCATTATCATCGCCAACACAAGTAGCCTTTTATTTTAACGTGCTGGATCCGCGCGATGTCACGCACGCAGCACGCGCTGGGAGGGATTGGCGTCAACTTCTTACGTTGCCAGCCGGAGTGCATTTATTTCCCGTTTGCTCTGATCGGGTAGTTTGACCTCGGGAACGATTCGTACGCCACGCGGTATGAGCTTACATTGGTAATGGTTTGATTAACATACAACGGACCGCACCATACCAAGGCTAATCAGATTACGATCCGCCGAAGAAAGAAGCCCGAAACAAAGAAACATTGCGTGGAAAGTATGCTGAACAATTGCCGGAAGGACTGAGCTGGACTTGCTAGTTTTAGGTATAGAAAGGCTCAACTGCCTCAACTGCTTTGTTACCAAATCAATTCGTCAATAGTTTAGTTTGATTTTTTTCAAAATTTTCGCTCCCATGTCTCTCATCCGCCAGACAATCAGTAATGTGATCAATAAATCATAACCAACTACCAACAACCGTCACTCGAACGACCACCTAGACAGGATGTCACACATCTCGTTTTGGCACACGATCGAAACGGCATCAATTCAGGAGCAGGTTGCTGTTTTGCTGCGTTCGGCACAATTAAATTGGTTCGTTTCAACTTTTGACAGACTGAATTTAATTTCTCAATTCCCTACCAGCACCACATCATCTACGTTGGGGCGAGGATAATTAATTAGTTTTACGATGCCAGCAATCTCCAAGGAGTTGGCATTCGCGCCTTGAGTGTAAGTGCAGCAGCCGAACGTAATTAACCGATATGCTCTTAATTTTTTTTTTGTTCATAAAGGACGGCCAGACCGTATTGCTATATGCTCTTAATAATATAAATAGATTTAAAAAAATGGTAATCAACAGGAAATCAAGACACACAGGATTTACCGTCTTAATTTGAACTGGCGGCCCATATTTTTTTACTTGCCACCATCGTTTTTTGACTGAATGTGACTGAAATTTTTGAATGCAAGCATTGGATTTTGGATTGCGAACATTGATTTTCATCCGCCCGATTTATGACAGCTTTTAAGGCCGCCTGTTTATAACCCCCCTGATGAAAGATTACTTTACACTTTGCATTGTTTTTTATATGCAAAAATGTTTGTTTTTTCAATTACTAAACGTTTTTTGTGGTTAAATACTTTTTTTTGAAAAGGTTATGGTTATTTATAGAACAGGCATTGGGTGTTTTTGTTTAGTGTGATACGAAAATCTTGTGAATTAAATGTGCCTTGAAATGTGTAGTAGTGAAAGCAAGGAGATAATCCTTTCTCTGCGGGATTGATACTCGGATAAACATACAGCCTAATGAAAATCAATGCTCCCAATCAAAAATATACCTAGTCAATCAAAAATTTAATGCGGCAAGTCACAAAATGTGGGAAGCCAGTCCAAACTAAGACGTCAGACCCTGTAATATACCAGAAGATGATGTGACACTTAATATGGTTTTTATCTTCATACTTGACCGATCAGATTTTTTTAAAATGACTATTAATTACAAGACGAATTATTAAAACGTGTAGCGTATTTAATCCACCAGAAAGGTAAAATTAACAGATCGAGAAAGTAACAGGTGAACTTTGTATTTTCGCCAAGGATTTATGGCCCTCCCATTTACTCAGCCATTTTTATCGCATTTTGTACGAATAACCGTCCACGGGTTGTGGATCGTTAAAAAAGTGGCACGCAAATTTTTTAACGACTCAACCATATGCCCATTAGCATTCCATTCTATCTTCGCCAAAGCAACACTATAGCAAAGGTAACGGTTTTTTGGGAAGAAGGTCCTTAAAAGTTGTGGCTGCATTTGACTATCACTGCTATTTGAGTTAGAGTTAATTAATGCTGAATTTGAAGCTCTATTTCCCAAAATTGTACATCAAATAAAAATAATGATTCATTTCATAACCATTCTTCACTGACAAGCTGAATTGAAATTATAACTTATAACATAAAAAAATAACACTTCTGCAGTGACATAAATTCGCCAGTTCCTTATCGCATTACTTAAACAGAGATTTAATAAACTCAGAGACGATTGTCTGCCTCACCTTTTTATGCTTTTTACATTTTAAGCCCCGCTAAGCACTCAAAAGAGCACCCAGTCAGTCTCGCACATTGATATGACACATGGCGTTCTTCGCTTCACTTTGGCTGACACTTGTCGTGGCCGGCCGGGCCACTAAAGAGCACAGAACGCGGAAAATAAACCTCGAGACGCTACTGAAATAAATTGGCGCCCGGGCAGCAGCAACAGTAAGGCATAGGTGTATTGTGTGGACTTTTATTAGCATGACTCATAAAACCAGCAGGTAAGAGGGTATGTTGACGAAAGAGTAGTGAGAAAGTAAAACATTATGTTCGCTTCTATGCTTCACAAATTAAAGCTAAAATTTTCAAGAAATTGTATATTTTAATCTTTTTCATGAATAAATCATTCCAAACATTATATGTTGTACGTCAAGTACGTTTCCAATTTCCTATTTAATCTAAACGAACTGATGACTAATCCCATTGCACCCTTGCATGCCGCCAAAATTACAACCAACCATTTCAGTGGATGCAGGTAATGGCGCCGACTTTGTGGAACCTTTTTACTGCACGCATACGCTAATAAACGTGCCCTGCATTGCACTGAGCCGTTACAACTCGATGCTTAGCCTTTCCTTAAATAAATTAAAGTCAAGCTATTTTACTTCTGTTCACTGCAACTTAATCGGCAGGGTGGTGGAACCTTTTATTTTGCATGAACTTTTACGGCTGTACCCAAAAAAAAACTGCTCTTGAGAACTAAAAATCGTCGTTTCTGCCTATTTTATTTGCGAATCTTTTGATCGTCGATACAACTTAACCTCTATTCCAGCGTACCTTTACCGGTAGGAAGGTTTAATACTGTGGCGAAGGAAGGAGGTTAGGCACAATCGTCATGAGAGCACAATGCCCACACCAACAACGAGGAATATTTTTTTGTACTCTTGAGCGAACTGATTGAGCCGTTGTTAAGCGGCCCTAGTGGGAGGAAGTTTCTTTTTGGGAAGGCAACTCGATCACTCGGTTCACCTTGACTGTCGCGTGTGGAGTAAAAAGCTGGGCTTACCTGTTTTTTCCCCGATGTTTCGAAAGGCCGCTCAAGGTTAAAAACTGTCGCCGATGTCGACAATCCCGCAGAAACACGATTTCTGAGAGAAGAAGAGAAAGCAGATATAATAGTTAGTGTGGATGTGGTGAAGAAATCGTTATTTCATACTAAATAAATAGCTAGAATACTATTCAATTTAATTTTCGTTTTTTACATTAGAATCATTCCAAGGAATCAAATAACTTTTATCACACAAAACAAGTGACATTTCAGCACTCACCCATGAGAAAGAAACTCAATTCTTCTCACTCGTATATCGTCACATCTTTGCTTGAGGGTAGCTCTACACGATCTAATTCTCAAGGCTGATCTTGGTGGGAAAATGCCACGATTAGCCCGTGAGTGTCATATTTTCAAAGCGTAACAGACACCATTCGTGGGCCAGATTATGGGCCACGGCACATACTTTTTATGGCGTAAAAAAGCAAAGCTCCGGCAACCATTGTGGTGGTGCCATTTTACACCTGCCGGATTTTATTAAAACAGGTGGCTTACCCACGTTCCGTTTACCCAATTTTCATCAGCAAACAAGAGACTTTTGTTGGTTAGTATTTAATTTTCACCGTTAACCTTTTATCGTACGAAATGCTGCGATATTCCGACTCTGACTGTTTTTGACATTTATTTCCTTTTCCATTTTTTGAATTTCTTGTGTGTTTATCCCACTGAACCAATTTTAAAGCTGCATTTTTTAACGAGATTCAACGAAAATTCACCAATAAATTTTTTCTCAACTTGATCTTAAGTTCTAGTCGAACAAAATATGTCTTATAATTCTTAGTGGCTGAATGACCTACTTACTTGCTAAACTTGATGATAACCAAGAAATTGAGTCAGTCTTCACTACGGGAGAATGATCCGGATAGGATTTGATATTCGGTCTTCAGTTAATCTTTAGATCTCAAATGGTCTTCAGATGACAAAATTCAGTTATTTCTAACTTTGTCCTTCTCATAAACATGTATTCCGGTATTAGCTATAGGAATTTAATGAAATTTGACGCAAAATTGTGATATAACTTGAGACCCAAACTGATGTTTTCATAGACAGTAACAATTTTTGCATTTTTGGATTTCACATCATTTCAATTCACATTAAAATCCATTGGTCCTATACTAATGTTATAACATACAAACGCTTTTAGGACCTCTGGGTATCATTGTATAAGTTTACTCGCTATCTGCCGCCTTCTGACAAACTTTGCTAAAACCACCTTTCACTTCAAGGTTACTTAAGTGCTCAAGCGCTACTAGCCTAATGAGCATAGGACTTGAATAATGAACAAACTCATTCATTTTCAATGACAAAACGTTTCATGTAGCGCGCGAATCGATAAAACCAATTGCTTTCGGCCCTGCTCTGATCCCTTCTGGAGCGCGAAGAAAGTAAGTCGATTACACCGCCACCTCCGCCCGCCCCTAGTATTCGTATTTCGAGTATCGATCTACACAATTTGGTTGTTTCTCAGCGCTTTACCTATTTGCAACATACTTGCAGCAAGTGTTCACCAACGTCGCTCTAGGGAAATTGTTCCAGAAAAATAAAATTGCACCACGAACTACGCGGGTGGCAATCGAAAGTGAAACATTGATGGACGCCATAATACACCAATCCAGTTGGGGGCTTGGAATCGATTACTTCAATTGGAATTGACAAACAAAACGGCCAAAACTTTCCGCTTCCCGAGCAATTCCCGATGCACTGGAGGGAAAGTGTAAGCAAAGACATATTTGTAAAATTGTTAACGAAGGATGATTTTGGAGAGAAAGTTTAAAGGGATGACACATGACGGAAGGTGTTTGGAATTTTTAAAATGTGTCCAAGAAACTACTTTTGCGCTTTTTGCTATTGGCTAGCGTAGGGTGAAACAAATGCAGAAATTTAAGACAGTCCAAAAAAGATTTGAAATAAAGTCATCATTAGAAAAGAAGATTAAAGTATCATAAAATGAGTTACAATTCATTACGTCATTGACGAAATCCAAATCAACTCTTAAACTCTTAATGCAACAATACACCAGCTGTACATACAAAAACAATCATGTGATAGCATCATGTTCTGAGCTGCACACAAATTTTTTCCCTCGGGCTGTGCTACAATCTGCCAAACGGCACATCTTTGATGCGTGACAGTAGCTCGTATGGAACAGTGAAAACCATTTCATTTTTTATTCATGATGCAAGGATTAAGGACTAAATGTAGTGTCCATCAAAATGCCGAAAACGGCAGCACGATCAACAAAAAACTCGAATGACCATTTCGTAAACTAACTGCGATGAATAGGTTGTTTTGATAAATTTATGAATTTATGAATGCTTGGACAGAACATGATAACTAAAACAGCTTTTAACGTTTAATTGATAGTTTAGTAACATGTTTACTTATAACAGAGTTTGAAAAACTGTCAAATAACTCACAAAGTGACTCGCTAGGTAATTCAATCAAAATAAATAGCATTAGCATAAAAGAATGAAATAAATACTTCTAGCATTTATACAATAATATAGCGGGCTGATCTTTACACGACAGTACCGAATATCAAATCCTAACCGGACAGTTCCCACGTATTGAAGACTGATTATGAAACTGCGCGATATTAATAAGTATTGCAAGCCATTATATGACCGAAATGATCTAGCAAGGCCTTAAGCCAAGGAGAAAACTTTAATATAACAATGTGCGCAGGCTGGTAAATCCTTATGAAAACGTCAGAACTTGTAATCATAACTAGACTTAACAATTCTTAAATTTATTCTTTATTGGAATGTTGCTGTTAACATTGACTAAGCGTAGAACTTCTTACTGCTTCTTCTTTTTCTTAATCTGCTCAGGATTGAGCACGTCGCGTCGACATGGCCAGGTCGTCAATCCGTTTCCAGGAAGCTCGATCTAGAGTTGCAGTCCTCCATCCACGGCTGCTTCCGGTCTCCGACAGATTAGACCCCACTTGATCTAGCCAACGAGCTCCTGGAGTCAACGTGACGATCAAGTAGCCGACGTGCCCCATCTTGGCATGATGGCATGGGCATGAGTCCAGCAATCGTATCCTTCAGAATATCAGTCCCGCCAAACAGCTCAACTAGGTTGTGGCTCATTCTCCTTCGCCACACGCCCTGCTCGCACACACCCCCAAAAATAGTCCTTAACACCCGCCGTTCGAAAATGGCGAGTGCATTGGCGTCCTCCGTCAGCATAGTCCAAGACTCGTATACGTAGAGGACTTCCGGATGTATCATGATACGGTCGAGATCGTCGCCGTCAACTGATACTCTGCTTCCGAGTCAGGCTCTATCACGGTCAGAGCCTCCGGCGATCAGGTATTTTGTATGCGTCGCGTTGATCCTCAATCCAATTTTATTGACCTCGCGTTCCAGTCGGGTGTACGCCGCCGCAGTTGTCCGTCCAATGATGTCGATGTCATTGGCCGCGAAGCCAAATAATTGGAGAGATCGTGTGAAAATCGTGCCCCGGATGTCGAAGCCCGCGCTTCGCATGACAACCTCCAGAGCGATGTTGAACAACAAACAGGAGAGTTCGTCCCCGTATCGTAGGCCGCCTTGAAATCAATGAACAGGTGGTGCGTAGGGAACTGGTGCTCCCGGCATTTTTGGTGGATCTGCCGTAGAGTAAAGATTTGATCGGTTGTCGATTTGCCTAAAACACAACCAGCTTGGTAGCTTCCGACGAAATCTGTAGCAAGGGGCTCAAGTCTGCAGGATCTTCTCTACTTCCTACTGCCTCTGAAATAGAATTGCTTCTGAAATCCCTTTTAAAGCCACAGTTGGAAAACTGATATTTTTAGTCGGCATCTGTCAAACACTTGATTAATCATGCAACAGACAAGTAGAGTATTTATACTCATTGCGAAGCACTTGGTGGTAATGGAAATGATGATTATTTGACCCGAACAGATTGCGTAAGGTTCGAATTTTTTGCTACATTGAATTTATTATAGTAGGTCTGTTGTCAAACCAAGTTGAGAGTAAGTTTGTCTAAACATTTGCTCATATCTGTTTAATTTAGATTTTGGGTAGCAATATTGTTCTCAACGATCAAGGAGGTAACTGACGGATGTCATCCGAGAGACTAATCTTAGAATAAAATCTTGGCTAATAGATGTCATCGAATAGTAACACTAAAAGCTATTCGAGTACTCATAAAAACGAAAGAAAATAATAATTTTTGGAAGGATTGATAAGACAATAGAATACCTTCATCGAACAATTGGAACTGCTAGAAACGGGCCTACAATTTTGGACACCACCCTCCCCCGTGCCGTTCATGAGCAACCTCAATTGCTCTGCTTTATGGCAATGTAAAATGCGTGTACGCATTACGAATCCAGGTCTGTCATTAAAAAAATCACCTACCCGCCCCCATTGATTCACGTAACACACCTCCTCGACTGGGCAGCACGCAAAGAAGGAGTAGGCAGGCGTACATAACAAAAAAAGACTTACCGCCTAACCAGCGAAACAGCAGCACAGTTCAACACAAAACCATCGAAATGCCAATGGAAAAGCTGATGGTGAAAATAGATACGACAAAAGGCAACCGCCACGGTTTGCCGGTGCATATGGACGCGCTTGTCAATCAATGGAGGCGCACAAGCAAGGAAAAATGGATGGTTGATGCTTTGACGCAATACATCAATCCAATAAACGCGTCCGATGCCGGTTGCTTTATGCCAAACCATCAACAACAACAACACCTTCCCCTACCAACACTCACACTCTCGGCAGCACTACCAACTTACCCCAAGATGACGTTGTTTAATGTTGTGCGAAAGTGGCAAAAATTGGCCACAAAATGAAATTCTCATCATGAAAGCATCACTAGGAACACCATAGAAGTCCCATGGGTGAAACCACAACGAAATCTCGCAAGGAAATCCAACCGAAACCTGTAGGCACATGTCTCTTTCATAATGTTTTTCATCAGAAATCTTTCCAAGTTAATAAAGCACAATCTATTTACGAACAATTATTGACAGCTCTGTGTATTCCCGCAACAAAGAGAGCAGCACACCACGCGCTAATGGCACATGTTTTTTTTTTTTTTTCAAGAAATCTGCAACCTTTTTCACTCTGGTCTGTCTCGACCTCGACAGATGAATCGCTATTTTCATTCGTCCTTCGAAAGTCCTTCCAAAAACGGAGGTTTGAACAGGTGGTGGCAACTCTGTGCTACGCAGTTTTTTTCTGTGACCCCACCGTGGTTTGTGCGTTTGACAGAAATTATTGGAAGGAATTTCGCAACAAACGTCATAAACAGAAAAGAGCATGAAGATAATGTTGTTGACAACGGTGGTGGATGATTGTAAATGACAGAGCAAACCTCCGAACGATCCTCCGAAGCCGTAGATGTTCGTAAACGAAGCAAAAAGGAATTGCGTACTAGTTATAGCACGGAGTTTTTAACGCGACACTGGTTCAATTCAAATCGAACTGGTTTAATGCTACTTTCGCTTTGCCTTGTCCTAGTCGTCACAGACAATTACAAAGCTTTCATAGCTGAGTTTGAAGCATTACTCGATTCTGTATAATGTGGATTAAATTTCGGCAAATTTTAAATACACCCTAGAAGTATAATCTTATCAACTATTTCTGGACAAAATCTTCAACAGTGTCATCTATTCATCCAAGATAAGTATCACGGTTGTTCCCCTGAATGATCATATAGTAATCGGTTCGTTGGTCCTGTAACTACTTGTACAATTTACCGTCATTCCCTTTTTAACGCAATTCAAAAGGGCCGCTCTTAAGAGATCTTAAGACATCCCCGGCTAGATGCTAATTCGATAACACAGTCAACGGCTATGGAGAAAACGATGTACTAAGCAATTAGTGTTAATTAAACTATGCCGCAAGAAAAGGGCCCCCAACGGCCGACTAAACCAGCATCGAGCTAGTTTCCCATTAGGTGTACCGCTGTGGTATAGGCACAGTACCAGAAAACCCTTTATTACGTTTTAAACAAGCTAGATTAATGTGACCTCTCTATTGAGGGTGGAGGTAATGGTAATTGCAATCTGGAGGTTTCCCTACGATTTAAAATCTTTCGCCATTGGGATAATATTGTAGATAAATTAGATCACTTCCAGTATACAAAACACGTGGACAACTACGAAAACATGTTAAATACTGCGACAAATGGAAGCTCATGGTTTACGGAAGGAAAGACAGCTACACTTCACTAACTATCGCAGTGCTAGAAAGCTTCCAAATCGTACCATCGATATCGAATGGAAAAACTCCATCAAATATTTAGGCGTAATATTTGATGAATATTACCGATACTCTTGTATGCTTCACTAATCTGCGGTGACAGCGCAGTAACACATATTCAAAAGATACATGTTTTACAAAACAAATTCTTAAAAAAAGAATAATGAATCTTTCTCCATGGTTTAGCACAAGAATCATCCACAAGAAAGGCACAAATCGATAGGGTATTCGAACACATTCAAGCAATCAAATTCAGATACAGAACAAAATGTATGAATAGTGCAGAGAGAATCCTACGGAACCTTGTATAAAGATTCAAATCTAACGACTTCAGTAGGATAAGTTTAGTAATTTAGACGTAGATTAAGTTAGTATTATTTCTTATAATTTTCCTTCTTTTATGTTGTTTTTTCCTTTACTATCTAAGTTAGGAAATAAGTTTATCTTTGATAAGGGTTTTTTAAAGAATTTTTCCGCAACATGAATTTTCAATATTCTTTAAAACTACATTCAAAATGCCCCAGGCCACAACAATCCTACACATCGAGTTGTTCACGCACAACGGTGAGGCAGAAACTTGGCGAAGAACAATTCGTCAAGTGAGTGTAGTGAGTTCACTGCAGTGAGAAGTAGGTAATGCATGAGTGTCACTCAGAAAATTATAAATAGGGCAAATTTAGTTAAGATTAGATTTCTTTAAGAATCCCTTCCAAACTGATCAGGCTTGTTAGAATGACCATGACCAACGTCACATACCAGGTGAAGGTGGCAAGTGATGCCATGAAGGTGGATGGAAAACTCTCAACGTCTTTTGCTACCCCCAAAGGCCTGTGTCAGGGCTCGCCTTTGTCCTATTCAACTTGGCGCTGCGGGAACCATCTTCTATAAGTCAACCCAGATCCTGGAAAGGATCGAGCAGGCGGCAGAAAACCTTGGGTTGCAGGTTAACAAGGCAAAGGCCAAATTGATGGTGGCACCATCAGCGGCCCTACTAAGAAATCCGGAAATTTGTGGGGGTGATGTACGGATAGGTGATCGCAAACTTGAAGTCGTCCAAAACTTCACCTTTCTCGGGTCATTCTACAGCCTGATGAAACATCTCACTGGAGAGGGATAACGGATTGGCGGACGACGACGTGGAACCTTGAGCGGTTCCGGATTCTGCTGCGGCAGGCCAAGGCCGCAAATCGGTTGTAGCGCCTGATAAGTAAGTAATTAAATTTAGTTAATAAAAGCTCGCCATTCATTTTGGACTCCTGGCAAACTGCAAGCAAACTGGTAACAAATTTCTCCGTGCAAAACACGTCCGAAAGATCCGCGACTGAACAGAGTAAAGGAAACACCCGGCACCGATCAAAAAATAAATACTGTAACTTACAATACACATCATAACTAATAAATACAATGAAAACACACGTGGATGAACATAGAAGAAGAAAACAAATCAGTGAAATAAACAATATTCAACATACTTGAACAAAAATTGCATACGTATCTCGTTCGAATATCACCTCCAAGTGATATAACACCACTTTGATATCGTGGAAAGATAGTTGCGTAATGCTTGGCTCAAACTACCACCCGTAAAAAAAATCAGGTATTAGCATCATCGATACTCAGTACAGCCACAACGCACCGTAGTTTTGACGTAATTAATTGCCATTTTTACCGACACTGTTTGCCTGTGAGGAAGACAAATTGAATCACGTACAAATTAATCGAAACGCACAGTTCCGAAACGCTGGCAATTAGCTATTAACAATTTACAAGCAAACCCTTGCCCAACCAATTCCCAAACTACGGTGTGTGTTTGTGCGGGAAGAGCAGCAGAGATCGTACGTAACGTTTTCGGACAGACACGCGTCGCTGCAGCTGGAAAGGAATACGGTTGAATGGATCTCGCAAAAGAAACAAACGCACAAACATAAATAAAAGGCCCGGACGCTCCAAACCAATCCAAGGTGCACAGGTCCTGGGTGAACTGTGCGTAAATGTGTTCCACGAACAATCAGAAACAGAGGCATGATAAAGAATGAAGCATTCGGTAGTTTTTTGCATAAAATCGCGGGGGAAAATGCCTGGATATGAAAAATAATCTCATCAACAAAACTGCAACAAATCAACGTAGTGAGGACTTATGATCCAACTAGTCTTAGTGACCTCCATTATTCTGACATTTAAAACGATATTCTCAAATACGAGATCAACTCACTGAACTTAGTAGTGTGCCCGACCTTTACATCAATTTACGCCCAAGAAATGTTGGATTTTGCTATTCATCGCCACTTCAACCTGTCACCGTACGTCGCGGAATTGCGGTCATTTGTCCATCGACGACCACACATTGCCATGGCTGAAGCAAGTCGGCATTGGACCGTTGCTTCTCATTCTTCGTATCTGTTCTTGCTTAACCACACCAAACTACTTAGCCCTTCTCTCTTAATTGATCAAGCCAAGGTAATGATAGAATGTGTTTTTCCTTAGCGAAACTATTGAAGCGTGTTATTTGGTCGCTAGTGGGGCGGAATACTAACTCTCTAATGGAGCAAAACAGCAAGACTTTTGTTAAATTTTATTCAAACTACTTTATGTTTTACCTCTTCTTAAACAAATCCCATGGATTAGAAACGATCTTTTGAAGTTCGTTTCGTCATCTAGACAGATTTATGATTACCAAAACCTTTCCCGAACCCAACAAACAGTTTTATGAGGAGAACAACTTCCACGAAACTGTCGCTCACGATTCAATCTTTGCTGCCGAAAGGAAAGGTCACTCCAGGCGCTTCAAGCAAGCCAACACATTGTAAACTAATGATTTCCGTCTTCTGGATCGAAAGTCATGATTTCGTGCAATAACGAACGCAGGAGAGACACGATTTTCGAACGATTCGTTCGTTAATGCTGTCCCACAGTCATTGGGTAGAGTAGTTTTAGCATTTCCACCCTGGCTCTTCAAGGGATTAGTGAGAATAATCAATTTATTCACTATTAAATGTCTAGGCAATATCTTACCGACGTTTTCGATCCCAAGTTACCTAACGCCAGTGATCTGAATCCATCTCATTTAATTTCACCTCTTTTTCCTTCCATAGCTCTTACACTCTTAACACTATTCCTTTTTCTCCAGCCTATGAGTCATTATCAACAGCGACGTCAGCGGCAGTAGTAGTAGGGTGATTACTCACCACTGCGGAACTGCGTCAGTTAGCACACCTAGTGTAGTACATAGTACTGTCGGTCCGTATGTATATCGTTCCACTTATTTCGAATCGACGATCGTGCTCGTGATCGTGATTTCGTCACTCGAGAAAGCAATAGACCAGCTCTGGGCTGACTGGTTGTTGGTAGGCTGGGCCCCCACGTTGGGTGGTTGGGCAGATATCTGCAACACACACACCCGGCGTTCGGCAACATTGCGCACCGTTACGGCAAACTGTTCGTCGCCGGATGCATTGTAAAGCGCGCGCGCGCAGGAACGAGAGGAGAAAGCAAAAGCTTTACATAATGGATGAATTTAAATTCAAAACCGGCAGTAACTTACATATGACAGTCGTCCGGACGAATGGCGTGAGACTTTTGTGTCTTGGACTCCATCCGGTTTCGTACGCACGATCATCACAAGATCGATATTGAGCGTAAGAAATAAAGGATCAAAGGGAGTCTTCGTAGGGCAAAAGGTTGTTCTTTTCCCTAAGATACTCATCAACTGCATATAGTTTAAAATTATAGGCCAAAAAAGGGATAAAATAAGCTTAACTTGCTGTAAATATGGCGCCCATTCCACAACGCAAAATCAAGTGAACGTAACATACACAAATGAGCACTAATACGGTTTTAATCATCAACTCATAAATAAACCATTGACTGAGGTGGCTCTCCCATTAGCAGTTTCGATATGGGAAAATAGCGGCAAAGAATATGATTTAATATTATGCGAAAAAAGGGTAACCAGGCAAAACAACTCTTTTACACAAAAAAACCGGTACCATACGAATATTCCAACCGTTCGTTTCGTTCCGATGAAGTCATTGTTGGAGAGAGGTGCTATTAGTGACGGTTCATCACCATGATTTTATTTTCCAGCGCATAATATAATGTCTTACAGGGTTGACGTATCCAATTCGGCATCGTCATACTATTATCGAGCAATGTAAATGCTTATTCTGGCGTCGGTAACTCTCAATTTGGACATCGTTCATTCGATTCGAGCGTCGTCAAGTTTAAATCCGTCGTTTTAAAGATTGAATTGGGCCGCGCCGCTGGATTGTTTTAATTTATAAATTTGTATGTACATGACTAAAGAATGTGAAATTTGATTTTGCACCTTTTATATTAGTCATTTCACTTAAAAAGAGTAATTTTCCTAGAGCAAGTTATGGTAATTAGTTACACACAACCAACGCATTTTTGTAGAGCTTTATGGATCAAACACAACGGAGCCACTGGTTTGACAGCTTAAAAATCAAAACAATCCAGAGGCGGCCGAATTCAATCTTTACAACGAGGGTTTTAAACTTGATAACGCCCAAATAGAATGGACGATGCCCAAATTGAGAGTTTACGACGCCACAGAATAAGCATTTACTTTGCCCGATAGCTTGACGATGCCGAATTGGCTAGGTAAACCCTGTAAGATGCATAAATTTACGAATTTCTATGTCTTATCAGTTTCTTATATCCAAAGGAAGACTCTACACAGGTCGGTTGTAGTTTTGGTTGCAATTAGAAGTGTTTTTAACATGTATACAACGCTAATCCATTCGCACCTACTCACCTAACCTAACAATGTCCCCTACATTCCTGTTGCGATTTTTTGCGAGGAACAAATTATCATATGCAGTACCGATTGACCAACTAAAATTTAAAGACCAACAAAAAAACACGCACCTTCACGACGTAGGGAAACAGAAGCAAAACAATCATTGCTCGTGTTCGAGCGTGTATGTTTACAAAATAATTTCATCATGCTTTTCCCCCCACACTCCATGCAGACGCGAGACGCTAATTACCCACGGACAAATCAACCCGCACTCGCATAAAATCAGGCGCACACGCATGATGGTGTAGCATGAGTCATAGGAGATAGGCAAATGGAACACTGGTCGAAAGAGATAATCGCAAACAATCTCCCCGTTTTTTCTTGCACAACGAAAAAACACTGAATGGTACTGAAACATTGACGACACAATTCTTGTGCTTAGTTCGGCACAATGTCTTCAGGTGGGTAAACGTAAAGTGCGTGGTGCCGTCCAATCGTCGAGGTTTCAATGATGTCACGGAATATTTGGAAACCGTGTCGCGGCTGATGCCTCTAAGTAAGTTTTGTTTGCCGTCGTTTCTCTGAGGTTCATTCAACTTTAAGGTGTTTTGTCAACAATTTCAAACAATGACTATTATTTACCCTCTTTTCTTCCCTTCACTCTCGTAGAGCCGTCAATGCTCCAAGCAAATAGATGAAGGGTCCCATGTATGGGCAACACTGGTAGGCGGTTAGGATTAATACAGGCTGATCGAGTGTTTGTTTCCGAATGTGAATAGTAAAAGTTAGGGTAAATTGAAGTTTTGGAGGTTTATTTAGAGTAGTCGTAAGATTTCTATAGTTTGTACTGGTCATACGGGCATTAAGATATTACTTGCTACAATGGATATATCATCTACTGCGGCTATATTATGAGGCATTCTCTAGTCATGGTCTAGCGGCGCGGCCCGGTGGTGTAGGCGATAGCGGCGCCGGTCTTACCACGACAGGGGCGGGGTTCCAATCCCATTCGGACCGTCCCCCTGTAATGAGGACTGACTATCCAACTACGTGGTATCGGGAAGTCTAGTAAGCCATTTGATGGCAGACGTGGCCTTAGAGGTCGTTAAACCAAGAAGAAAAAGAAGAAAAAGAAGAAGACTCTAATCATGACGAAGCATTACAGACGAACCGACCGAAAGTCATCTTCACCGACAGTGTCAGCAACACGACATCTCCAAAGATCCCCACATTCAACTCCTAGACTCCATACCTGCGTCCCCGACAATCTTTTTCTGCTGGATTCCGGGTCCTTCCAGAATCAACGAAAACGAAAAAGCCAATCGTCTGGCTAACAGGGGTTGGCTGCGTCCAACAGAAGCACACAACTCCCTTTTCTACCGAGATGCCATCCATTTTACCAACACCATAGTCTCCTAACACTGGAACACCTCCTGGCGCAACCTGGACCTCATGCTCCATCAAGCACAACACCGCTTCATGGGAAGATATCGAATCCAGCCACCATCAACGAGTCCTATCCCGCCTTCGAATAGGACATACACATTTGACCCATTCCTACAACCTCAACAAATCCTGTCCTACACTTTGCAGCTTCTGTGACGTTGACATCACTGTACGCCTCACATTCTCACCGATTGCCATGGATACACGATACACCAAGCTACCTGAAAATTAGACACCGATTACACAATTCTACCACCCGACAAACTTCATCAGAACAGTCATATTCGATTTTCGGATTGACAGATCAGTCATTTATATAGAGAAAATTAAGTAATAGTTTTGACTTATATTAGCCATAATTGCAATAGTTTAAAATGATAGACAGGCCACATCTGCAATAGACGCGGCCCGGTGGTGTAGGCGACAACGACACTGGCCACTCGCCTATACCACCAGAACCGGGGTTCAAATCTCATTCGGATCGTCCCCCCGTAGGGAAGACATACTATCCAACTACATGTTAACGGCAGGTCTAGGCAGCCATTCGCTGACCGACATGACCGAGGCGAATGTAGTTTCAGAGACTCAAAGCGTGCACGTGGGCTGCTACATATGTTTCTGTTCAATCTGATATTTTTATTCGAAAGTTTGACATTTTGGAGCATAATCACACTCACAACATTTTGACGTACGACCATCATTTGTGATGTTATGATGTGAGTGTGATGGACTTAAACAAGTTCAAGTTTTGCAAAAAAAAGAGGATTGACCCATGAACAATTCCGAGCGATCATTTTTCACTACTTTCGATGTGGATAGTCCAGAAGACAAGACTGCTTTGAAGAACTCAAATCGTGGCCGACGATCGCTCAATGACGATTTTTTAGAAGGCCGTCCAAAAATGACGGCTGGTCCTGAGAACATTGATGTCGTTAAAGACCTAATTGAACAAGATCGTCATGTGACATACTGTGAGATAGAGGCATCGTTTCGGGCATTTCTTCCACCAGCACCAGCAAAAAGGAGAAATCTTCAGAAAAATTCGAAATACGAACAACAGAACACGAATCATTTTTCACCATGATAATGCGAGCTCTCGCGCATCGGCTAAAACCACCGGCCAAAACGTCGAACTGATGGCTCATCCGCCCTATAGCCCTGACTTGGCACCCAATGACATCTTTTCATTCACGCACATCAAGAAAAAAAATGCTGTTCAAGCGTTCAAAAACCACGTTTTGGAGGTATCTCAATCAGAGTGAAAAAAGTGCTTCGACAATTGGTTTGAGCGCATGTAAAAGCATGTGAATCAGGTTGAAGAACCCTTCGAAAAATAATAATACAATTTTGGATGGTAAATAATTGCATTTTCATTATTGGGCCAGTAATATAAATAGCAGCCGATGTATACGAAACGAAAAAACGAAAAACGAAAAATAAAAATACTCTACTCATGTTGGTTACGGCCTTAGTGTTAAGATCTGCAAACCCATGTAATTTTGAATCTGTGGCTCATTTGCGGATCGAAATGAACTTCAAATTACATTTATTACAGAAAGTTAAACCAACAAATGATAATAAAATTGACTCAAGTGCTGTTTTTGTTGTTTTATAACAGCTGCGTCCAAGCTTTTGCCACTTCTTTATGCTATTCTCAACACTAATTACAACTTTGTTACAGGTGACGTCATTTCATTTGCCTAAAATACATCCAATAGCATTTGCTTATCCAAGAAATCAAACCAATGATGAAGGAAAACAGATTTTTATGTTCAAACTTGTGTCTCAAATTGCCGCCCCCTGGTTAGTGTAGCAACCAAGGCTGATAACAATGATTAACAGTGGAAAATTCTATCTTGCCTTTCTGGCACTTTACCCACAGTAGGGAAAATTTTTCACGAAGCACAAATGACAGAAACAACACAAAAACCCTCCACAAAACAAATGATGAGTGTAGCGGATGAAAATGGGAA
Source organism: Anopheles maculipalpis (assembly GCF_943734695.1). Classification (NCBI taxonomy): domain Eukaryota; kingdom Metazoa; phylum Arthropoda; class Insecta; order Diptera; family Culicidae; genus Anopheles; species Anopheles maculipalpis. The sequence goes on from NC_064872.1 coordinate 32,606,895, forward strand.
AAAGTTACATGCAGCTTTTTTTTTACACATTTTTTCTCACTCATTCATGGCATGGCTTTCTGGCTTTGTGGTAAGGTGCGAAATAACTTCCAGCCGAGCCGAGCTTCAGAATAATAAATGCCAGGCGAAAATGGAAACGAAGGAATAACGTTTCCATTCATATCCGTTGGATGTGGTTTCGTTCGCAATCTCACGCATTGGTAAGGAAGAGAAGAACAACTTCTGTCGTTTGCAGTGCGTTTATTGCTAGCGCGGTGGATGAATCGCGTGAAGGCACAGTTACTTCGTGCCCGATTTCAACATATTGCCGCCGCTGGCGGTCCTCCTAAAGTGCTGTTCAGTGTTAGTTTAAGTGAGAGCTAAATTTGTCTGCGAAACTCCATTGGAAAGCTTCTTCTTTGCTTAGATGTTAAATAGCAAAGCATTTTTCCGCAAAGAATGAATCGTTTAGCTGAGCATCCCTTAAAAAATCAATACTATTGTACTTTATATTTACAATAAATCGAGAGAATCGAGAAAGAGATAATCCCTATCAATAATAACAAGAAATCATCACAATTTGCTTTCTCAAACTCCATTATTCATGAAACTTTCCAAAGCAAAAAAAAAAACACATAATCCCATGTCCTTCGAGAATAAATGACTCTCGCGCGTTGGGAGCTTTCCATTAAAATGCAAGATTTGGGTGGATCCGGATGGGTCTCTGCATCTTCATCGTTATTTCGACAGTTCCACTCGAGAGAATAATGAAAAAAAAAACGATCATTGTTCAACGACCGTTCACCTTTTTGGCACTGCAATCGGCTAAACATTCATCCAAATCATGATGACGCACAAAAACGGGCTCCATGTGAACTACTATTACTGATACTACCGTGTGTCTCCCAGAGAATCAGCCAAAGCGGAAAAGAAGTTTATTATCTCCTTGCTAAGGACACGCAATACCGAATCCTCGATTGGTTCTCATCAGTCATCTCGTTCGTATGCCTTCCCTGACCAAATCCTCCAACAGCCACCCCCTCACCGAAGTGGACTTCTCTCATTTCGCTATTCTAATGGTAACCGCGACCACTTGAAGCAGGAAGCCCTAGTACCGTGTCCTCGTTAGTGGTCAAATTTGGCCGCAAGTTTGTGGACCAAGATGGGACGGAATGTAATAATTATTGAACTTGTGACGCATACACATAACGAGGGTTAGACAGCGGGATACGGTTTTGAGATGAAATCAATAATCCTCAAATGTCCCCTTTCTTTATTGCTGCCGAGCTTTTCCCTATCTTCGCAAATGCCACTACCGGGCGGCGCGTGGGACTAAACCAAACAGGGCACGAATCCTGATCGTTACCAGCAGAAAGAGAACCTTAGCCGTGCTGGCGCGCGATACGTGCGTGAGTCTTTGAAGCGTAAATTTAGATGCAAAATGTGTGACCCAGAGAATCAGTAGACTAGAATGAAGATGCCTGCTACACGTGTTTGTGAATAGTCGAGGGAACGCTTGTATCATCAATTCTTCGTCTTGAGCTAAACCTCCAAGATGGTAGGTGTTTGCAGAGAGTAGATTAGGGATTGCCTTGATTCGAAGGGTCGCAGCTTTATTCATTGAACTGCTTGCTAAGCGAAAAACGCTTTTGCTACGTGGTACGACTTTGAAAACCGATCCAAAAATATCTTTTTTCGAGAAACATTATTAACTTCTAGAATATCGTAACAAAAGATGGTCTTTTCTGAGAAGAAATGATGCTGTGGCTGAAAGGTTTTGAAACAAAAACCGCTCTGTTTTGTTGGATGACTTGAATGATTATGTAGCGAGCGGAGGAGCATTTCCACTACCAAAAAATGCATTAAATATCAATAATTAAAATGCAAACTTCACATGATTCATAACAAAGTTCACAACACCATTTTCTTTTTCATTCGACAACAGAAACTTTCCTGCAAGCAAAACCAACCGCGTTGCCTATCAAACAAAAAAACCATCATTAATACTGTGACGGGGGCAAACCATCGCCGAGGGTTTGGGGGGAGGGGGGCAGTGTACTGGATCTATTATTCATTCGCGGCCTCAGCCTTTGCGATGAATTTTCATTTCCCGAAGCTGCAACGAAATGTACAAAATTCGGAAAAATAAGCCTCCTGTCGTGGGTGGGTTACGCGCGATCGTGTGGCATTGATGTTACACACATTTAGCATCATCGTTCGTGTTCGTGCTGATCGGTAAGGCTAAGAGAGTAAGAGCACCCGGTGGTGGTGGGAGGGAATTTTGGGGCAAGTCATCCGCACGGGGAATTCACGCCGCTCACCCTTATCAACAGCGAAAGGGAGGAAAGGGGTTATAACACGGCCACCGTTTCAGTGAAAGGTAATCCCGCCCCTCCAACTCCCCTCCTCCCTTCGAATCAACACCCCCACACGCAGCAACAGTCGAGTACGCCCCGGTGGGAGTGAACGAATTTTTGACATGGCACATTTCCATGCCACACTGCATGAATTGGCACAATATTCGTTTTTTTGGTTCATTTTTACGCTCAAACCTGACGATTACCGCGTAAAGGCCGGGCTACATTGATCGTACTCGCAAGCGTAATTTTTATATTCACTAGCGCATCTGGCGGCGACCAGCGCAAGCTAGATGTGGGTATAATTTAAGTGCCAAAATTATTCATGCTTGGTGTCTCATCAATTTTCGACCAGGCTGTCTGTATGCCGTTTGACATGTTGATCAAAATCAATAAATTGCTACAGGTCAGGACGCCGAGTACTGCGGGGCAAATCGTCATTTGACAGTTGGGTGCCTAAGCTTCATACAAAGCGCACGACAACATTCCTTCCCATCTGCCAAACTCCATCCATCATGGCTTCCACAGCCAAATCTTCCACATATAATTGTAGTCAATGTTATCACCTTGATCGTAGCAGTGTGCATTGTTTATTGTTTGAATCGTTTGCCGGCCGGTGTTTAGTAGAAGTGAAAATGTTGGTGGTTCTCGATTTTTTGGAAAAATGAGCGAGCCAGAGCTTGAAAATGACAACAACGAAGTCCGGGATCGTTCCCGATCTCGTTCCCGTAGTCCGCATGCACGTCGTTTGTGGGTTCAAGACTTATTCCTGAACCGAAACGAAACCGGCAACCGGCTACTGACCGACATCACGACATCGGGTATATACGAGACGATGAACCGATTTTTAAGGATGAAGAAGGAAGATTTCTTCCATTTACTGTCCCTTGTTGGTCCAAAAATTGCGAAAATGGACACAGATTTCCGCAAAGCAATCACGGAACATGAAAGGCTGCTGATAACATTGCGTTATCTTGCGACTGGAGAGACATTTACCAGCCTCCAATACGTGTTCCGGGTAAGTAATATTATTTTAGCTATTTGCTTTTTGCTAAGCACACTTTTATCAATCAACATATAATTTTAGGTGTCGAGGCATTCTATCAGCAGAATAGTTAAAGAGACGTGCGCATGTCTTATCGAGGCTTTGCGGGATTATGTCAAGGTAAGTTGCGGGTGTAACCAGCCTCGCTTCAGTGTTTATGTGTTTAAAACGTTCAGCCAGGTGGCAGGCACCAGGGCCTGCCAGTAAACTTTCCCGTTTGCCGGGGCCAACCATTGCTCTGGGGACTCTTTGGCTAGAGAAACAGAATACATTGCGAACAACTGTACTCTAATCGCATGAATACAACGGTGTGAAGGTAAAAAATGATTTTCTAAATATTATTGCGATTGATAAAGACATCAACCCACACACAACAGTATTGATGAAGAGAGTAGAGTTGAAATTATAGCGAAAAACCTCATTTTTTCTACATGCATCTTTGGATCAAAATTCACTGCTTGGGTAGTAGATGCCGGCGGATAGTTCATGAAAAACGGAGCCGGAATGAACGTGTGAAATGTGCTGCACTACGTTTTCCTCTTCAACGTCCTCGTATAAAAAGAGTCAGCCGGAATCGATTCCGATCCGTGGGTGCAGCGGGTGCGCTAGGTCGGAGTTGGAATCAAATCCGACCCGCGGGTGCAACGAGTTCGGGTCGACCCGAAAGATCAGTAGGTGCGAGAAAGCATAAGCGAATCCGACCCGTTGGTGCAGCGAGTTCGGGTCGGGTCGGGCCACGGTAGGTTCAATACCCGATCCGAACTCGCTGCACCAACGGGTCAGAGTCGCTTATGCTTTCTCGCACCTACCGGAGTATTTGCACCCACTGAAACTACTTATACCTTTTGGGTTGACCCGAACGACTCCGGGTCGCTTTCTAATGGCTCCGACCCGATAGGTTCGGGTCGACCCGCCCATTACTAAAAGGTTCATGTAAAACGGAAACTTTTTTTTTCCTCGAACGTAGCTCTTCAATCAAGTAACTAATGTGATATACAAAACTCAAAAAGTATTCAAAGTTATGTTTTTAAAGATTTTTTTTTAATGTTTCTAATAATTCCCGCTGAATATTCATAATACGTCTCCTTTTTGGAGACGGAATAAGCCGAAGCTCATCGGCCACGTACCGGCCGAAATCGTCCGGATCTGCGGTTTCCGGTGCGCCTGTTGCACCCGAAACCGGTTGTTGCAGCCGGTTGTTGAGGGCCCCACTCACACCGTTTCCCTCGCGGATCGTGCCAGGAGTGACGGATAAGGCAGAAGGGTAGGAAGAAGGAGTAGGAGAGAATGGCTCGGGGTCGAAGGCAACCGCGGCATCCCAATCGATGTCGTCCAACGATTGTGGAACCGCGTAGGCTGCCTCCACGAGGGAACGGGGATTGAGGCCCTCATCGTCGTTGCCAAGCTGAAAAAAAAAGAAAATGAACATTAAAATCATAATTTATGTTTCTCATAAGCTCTAAAATATACAGTAACTAAAACATGCATTGAAATCATTCCTCTATTTTATTTTCTTTTAGCTACCCTCTACCGAAGAAGAATGGCTTGCAATCTCAAGACGATTTGAGCAGCGCTGGAGATTTCCTCACGCAATAGGTGCAATCGATGGGAAGCACGTTGAAATTATTTGCCCTCGTAATAGCGGATCCGAATATCACAACTATCAAAAATTTTTTAGTATTGTATTAATGGTTGTGGTCGATGCTGATTATAACTTTTTATGGGCAGATGCTGGTGGTAAGGGAGGAATATCGGACGGTGGAATATTTAAAAACACACGGCTGTATCACAAGCTAGAAAACGACCAACTAAACATTCCACCAGCAACGCCATTGCAGGTCCCGTACCAAACCCCAGTCCCATACTTTATTCTCGGTGACAAGGCATTTGCCTTTACCAATTACTGCTTAAGACCGTACAGCGGGGTGCATCCTCCTGATTCAATGGAGCGTACATTCAACAAAATGCACTCTACTTGTCGTATGCCAGTTGAAAATTCGCTTGGAATATTAGCGAATCGATGGAGAGTGCTCAAAGGCATACAACTGCAGCCGGATGTTGCCAAAAACATTGTTTTGACAACAGTTTACTTGCACAATTTTTTGCGCAAGCATGCTTCGCGGGACACATACACACCCCCGTCTGCATTTGATAGGGTTGTTCGCGGGCGACGAGTCGATGGAGATTGGAGAAGTGAAGGGGGCTTGACCGATCTCCAAAACATTGCTTCCCGACCTTCAGAAAATCTTGCTGACATAAGGAACCACATTGCAAACCATTTAAAACATAATCGTTCTACGTAAATCCATCCAACCAATACCATGGATATTAAAATTAATAATAAATTATGAAATCGCAAACACAACTACACCAACTATACTGTACATTACTACCAGCATGGTTATTTATAATATACATTTAAGTACGCGAGTGCAACAACTACGGATTTTTTTAAGCATTACTCGCCTGCTCTATTAGCGGCTGGATAAACTGGCTGGCTTACTAGCTCACTCACCGAATAAACGTGGCCACATGCCTGTTGTGTTTGGTTGCTGCTGGTGGATCGAGTGGACGAACGTGGCGATAATCATACGCATGTAACTATGTACAGTAAAATCTTTCTACAATCAATTCTCTTCAAGATTGATCATGGAGAAACTTAACTATAGCTACGTACACGATAGCGATTCGCCCAAACACATTATCGGACGAATTGGCCATCGACCCGCTGAAATAGCGGAGTATAACGGACGATCGTAACAAGCAGGGTACGCTCGTCTATCAACTACGCACCTGCTTCCAGCGCAACGATCGATTGCCAATTGTTATTGCCGATTGCAATTGCACAACGAGCGAAGAAAGAATCCATCGTCATGTCAGCACTATCATTCCGGACGGCTATACATATTGGTCTCGTGCTGTTGACGTGGTGCGCTGGTCAGCATTTCCTGCTTGTCGTGATCGTCCGTATATGTGTACATTTTAAGGATCATAGGAACACTTCGTGTGTGAAATGATTCATTTGTATTAAAACTTTGACGAACGAAGCACATACTACTGTGGTGTTATGGGGAAAACCACCATGATATACTTTGTTCGTCAAAATGTTTATTTTATAAGTGCAAAAGAGAGCTTTTTTATGTATATAACAAACGAGCTTCGCATTAAGTTAGTTAAATAGAATGTGAGTAAGGTCAACTAGTTCGTCGGAGAACATCTATCAATCATGGATACCCAAATGTGTTGATGCTCAATACTAGGCATTTATGAAAAAAATGATTTGAAAGCTGACATTAGCTTCCACGCCAAAGATTAAACAAACTAGTTAACCCACACCACTAGTTATTTAAAATAAGTATAAACATACTCACCGTGTCTACATGCACCGCATCTTGGGTGGCCTCGTCTACAAAAGACATCGCTTGGTAGGCGAACCACCGTGGCCGGAACACGTCGTCATTGCCTAAAATAAAACAATAATAAATTGGGATGAGAAATAATAAATTAACTGTATATATATTTTCCTACATGTACCTGCACCGGTTTGCGTCGTCTTCTTGACCTTGGCCTTGTTGGTCCGATAAATGCCAAGGAGTCGGGACCACAGATGTTTCGCATCTTGTGGCGAAACCTCCTCCTTGGCCGCTATCGCAGCCCACGCGTCGCCCTTCAAAACTACATTTTTATAGTTTTTTTTTTTTTTCTCCCACAAAACACGGTGCTTTTGCACCTCGGCAATGAAGCGGAGGCTTTTTTCATGATCCTGGAATGAAAAAGAAAATTCAGTTAAATACTTCCCTTTTTTAATTTAAATTAAAACAACAGAAAGGTCGACAATCGCGTGATAATTCGGTCATGCTAGCCGTCACACCGGAACCACAGTGATAATAATAACACGTGCTATTTTTATATTAAATGTATACAAATAGGCCGGTAAATTTTGCTTACAATTTTATAAAAAAAAAAGTTCTACCAAGCAATATGACAAAGCCGTTCCTCATGAATAAAAAAACTCGCTCTATACTAAAAACCGCTACAATACCAAAACGAACAACCAGTTTCACACACTCTGCAATGTAGTTTAAATGATGAAATAGATGGACAAACCCTACAACAAATTATTTAAGCACTTGTGAAACCTACAAACACTACATTTTTCAATAAAATGTTCAGCTCAATTGCGGCCCCGAGCCGAGCCGGCGATTCACAGACAACAGTTCACACACACACACACACAATTTTCGTTAAAAACAGTTGTACTTACTATTTTTTCATTGCGTCCACTGCTTCCTGCTTGTTCCATGGCTAGAAATACAATATGTATGTTAAATTACCACATATTTTCAAAAAAACATACACGACAAAATATCGAACATACTCACCGAGCTGTTTGTTTACTGGTTTGTGATCAAAATTATAGGCTCCTCGACCCAAAACGCTTTTTGACAGATAAATTATACCAGCCTCTAGCTTCGACCCGCCGCCGCTAGATGGCGTATGCGTTCACAAAAATTACACTCAGGAGTACGATCAATGTAGCCCGGCCTTAATATTCGCAGGAGATTACATTTTTTTTGCCTTGGGGGAGCGAACACACGTTAATCAGTGGGTTCCACACACGTTTGGGATAGATAGTTAGCTCCTGTCATCGAAGTTGATGGTCACGAATATGAGTTTTTTCGCTTCGCTTTGGGATCAAATACGTTCTAAAAATGGACTTGTTATACTGATCAAAACCCCTTGGAAAGAACCCATTTCACGCTACTATAACCAAAGATAATCTTTATGCTGTTGAAATATTGTCGTTTAGAGACGTCAAGAATTCGACATTCTCTCGCGGAAAAGATCACTGATTTCCTGTTGCTGAACGAGACGCGACGCAACAAGGTTATGACCGGTCCGCATTCATCCCGAACCGCGAAGGGAACGCTGATAAGGGCTCGGAAAACAAACCCCCTAATACCAAAACAAGCAGTGATGCTGGAACGGGCGATAAGATGTAACCGGACTGTGAGTAAAATGTTCCCTCACTGGGATGACAATCTTTCAACCTAACCTTGTTTCCCAAGATAAGACGCCACACATGTCGCATTTTCATAAACACATGCAATCGCTAGCAAACAAAGGATTGATGTAAAACTTGTACAAATAGAATTGGGTTGAACGATAGTTGAAACTGTTCTAGATTCTCCTAGCAAAGGAGCAAGATTGAAAATGGATAGATGTGTCACTTCAAACTAATAATTCTGCTGAAGCAAAGTGTCATTTGGGCGGCCAGGTGGACGGCACGACCGGGGTTCAAATCCCATCCGGACCGTCCCCTCCGTAATGAGGAATAACTGACCAATTACGTGGTATCGGCAGTCTAGTAAGCCATTTCGATGGCCGCCGGCATGACCTTAGAGTTCGTTAAGCCGCAAAGAAGAAGAAGGAGAAGAAAACAGAAACGTCTTTTGTCTTCTGTTATCTTCTGTCAAAAGATAAAATTTTGAACAGGTATTGCAAATATTTTATTTTTACCTCACATTTTTAAAGAAAACCTTGCATTTTGATCGTACGTGCGTTTTGGAATTATTTAGAATTGGAAATATGTATTTTAGCAGTTATTTTTTTCATTTTTTAGTTCAGCTTGAGCGTTGTCTAGAAATGACTCGCACTTGTCTAGTTCTACTCAGAAACCCTGTATTGTATATCGGTTCTTTGACGGTAATATTTGGATGACTTGTTTTAATCTCAATCCATTGATCCTCACATTATCAAAGTTGCAAGGGAGATCTATGCAAAATGGGTTAACAAAAGGATGCTCTATTTCCGACAAAAAGCCTTGTTGTCCCTAGTATCTCTAGTAAGTAACCTAGTAAATCTCACTGTCTCGAGGATCGCCATTCAACACGCTACTCAAAAAACTTCGAAACGATCCTAGCAGCGATCTGTGACTTTTGGCGTTGGCGCCGAGCTTTTCAACCGTAGTCGCATCATGATAACCGCCATGTAATTGAGTAGGCGTAAACGAATAGCGTCAATCACGGCGCCATTTAGTGGTGCTGTGTGCTGATGTTGGGCAACATAGTGGCGAGGAGGAGTTTGCCACTGATGGTGACACAATCAGCGGTGTGCGTACGGTTGTGTTAGTGTGTCAAAATAACGAAAAAGCGGAATAGAAACTTTGCCCACTGTTTGTGCGTAGCGATTTGGAGTTCCCCAACTTCTCCCCTAGCCCCTTACAATACTCACACACACACACACACACACACACACACACACACACACACACACACACACACACACACACACACACACACACACACACACACACACACACACACACACACACACACACACACACACACACACACACACACACACACACACACACACACACGCGCACGCACACCTTTTCCTTTTTAATCTTCCGATTTCTCCCACCGGGTGTATGTTTCAAAACAGATTCGAAACATTTCTATGCGTATGCTTCCGTAATGGAGAGTTTGAGTGGGAGTTCGTTTCTTTGTTGTTACCATTTTTTCTTGTCTTATCTTTTGGTTTTTTTGTGCTATCACACGCAAGCCTAGGGGTTTTTCAGCAATTCTACCATATCGATGCACACATCCTGATGGGAGGATACTGGCGCTAAACAGAAACCAGAGTAAAAAACCCCTGTAATGCGTCGTAAGTCGCAGACAGAAAACAAACGCACGCACTTTCTTTACGTCTGATCTCGGCCCCGTATGGACCACAGTGCTATTACGCAATGGCATTTTCCACTCTCAACGCCCGGTGGTTGTTTTTTGGAGATGGTTTTTTTTTGTAAGGTTTGATTTTCCAAGTTTTCGGTGGATTCGGTGGTTTTTCATTTCAACTTGGTCGATTGCAACCACGAAAGTGTGAACGGATTTTGTGGCGCAGCTGGTACGTTTGCTTGTTTTGGGGTGAGGCGCTTATCAGATGCGTTACGCAGCGAAGTGGAGTTTGTAGTCATTTCGAATCGGACTGTTGGAAAGTTGGTTTATTTCATAATTTGATTTGTAAATAATTGTAACTTTACAACGGAAACGATGAAGAAATAGTTTTGTAATTTTCACAAAACCATCCGACTGATTCGTTGTTACTGATTTGTACAGTGTACGATTGTGCGTGAACCAGTTGAAGGTGTGATAATTTGGAGGGGTGTTCTTGTTTTAGGGTTTGTCCCCTTGTACTATCCATCGTATTGAGCTCACGAGGGAAATCATGAGGATTATGAGTTGGAAATTAGAATTGTTGCAATTATCATCCACAGCAAGGACAGTTGAAAGCGTTTGAAAATCATGTTCTAATCCCTGCAACAATTAGAGTTAACTTTATCTTAAGTAGTAATTTCTAGTGTGATGGAAGTGAATGTTTCGGATAGAAATGAATTTGATCTTAAGGAATACAGTGTACAAACATGGGACAATACTATGCGTCCTTGAAATCCACATGTTACGAAGCGTATTATTTCCTCTACCAAGGCTAATCTTTTGACTCACGATGGCCAAAACATAATACATAAAAGTACAAAGGTAAAGGTAATGTCTGACACAAAAGAATGGGTGTCATAAATAAAGCCATTGAGGAGCATGAAATGGGTTCCTTGCCCGTAAACAATCCCACAGCAAAAAATGTTGGTAGGCATCAAATAACAACGCACCTAGTCTTGGTGTTCAATTCTTAATCAAACGCAAAACCACTCTTAGAAGGACGAGTCGTGGGCCAAAGGGTGGCATAGTGGGTTCAGCAGAAACTTCACGGTCTAAGGGACCAGGAAGAATGCGATGTATCAGGTGTAATGTAATTTAATCAGGTCTGTAATAGTAAGTAAAATTTGAGGTTCGGTTTTGTATTTCTTCATTCATTTTATTGTGATTGCAAAGGCTTTAGATGTTGGTATTGTGTAGTAAATTTGTTGTTTGAATATTTTGTCGGTAAGTTAGTGGTTAGCGGTTAAAGAAAGTGTGCCCGCCATTATCATCAGCCTCTTAAGGGTATGTTGCACAAGGTTCTTATACAAAATCTGCTGTCCATGTCGCCGATTCGCCCTCCACATTCAATCTACTCCTTGGAGAAGGGTTTACAAGTTTAGCTTTAAATCGATGGGGGAGCAACATTGCTTGCGTTTTGGCAGTATTTACTTTAATCTTCCAATTTGAAGCATATTTGAGGAGCTTTTCCAGGCAGCGCTGAGCTCTACTCCTCAACTCAACCATAGTTCTGCCCTTTACTGCAATGGCAGTGTCGTCTGCGAACAGAAACATTTGTCCATCACAGGGCATAATCGGCATATCTGCTGTGTACAGAACGTACAATAACGGACCCAGTAGACTACCTTGTGGGACACCTGCCGGTATGGTTAATGGGTCAGACACTTCAGAGCTTAAAGCCACTCTGAACGTTCTATCATCCAAATAACTACTAATGACCTTGGTTAAGTACATAGGAAGTCTAAACGCAGCTAGTTTATGTATAAGTCCCGCATGCCAAACATTATCGAAAGCTTTTTCAATGTCTAGAAAGGCAACAGCGGTGGATTTTGTTGCTTTCTTGTTGTTTTCTATGACTCCCTTAAGCCTGAGCAACTGATGTTTAGTGGAATGGCCCGGACGAAAGCCAAATTGGGCTGTACGAATGATCTCCAGTTCAGACACCCAGTCTTGGAGACGATCAAGAATCAATCTCTCGAAAAGATTACCAAAGGCACATAGCAAACTGATTGGGCGGTAGCTCTCAGGACAGGTCAAATCATTCCCTGATTTAAGGATGGGCACCATTTTAACGATTTTCCAAGCACTAGGAAAGTAACCCACTCTCAGGCATTTATCAAAAATATTAGACAATAAGGTCAGTGCAAGTCGGACGTTGTCGATGGTCACACGGTCACGTCGAGGTATTGAGTAGCTGGCCTCTTTGACATGCTGGCTGCTACATTACCCTCAACAGGACTAGCAATATTTTCACCCAGAAGATGGGCATTGGCAAATTGTGCAGCAAGGGCATTGCACTTTTCGACAGGGGTGAGTAAAATATTACCCCCGGCAGTCAAACGAGGTACGGGCTATGGTCTCAACACCCTTTAGCATAATTGCTACTGAAAGGATTGATAAGATTCCTGCCTTCATTAACGATTTTCATGGTAAAAATTCCAGGTAATTTCCGAATGCCTGCTGGCATATATTATTGCATTTGAGATGTTTTTTAGACTGATTTAATAATGCAGGGTTAGCGCATCGTGAATATATACGAATACAGGAAATATTCGTTTTTTTCATTTTCATCTGAATTTAGTCTTTTTTTTTTGTAGGCCAGACCATTACCTTTAAAGCCCTGTTGAAAGACTCTGTCACACGAGAAAAAAGTCGTAATATTTGTTCTTATCAATAAATTGAAATTTTGAATACACTTTCACAACCGACATGGCAAGATTGCAAAATATACTTTGACAATAAAATTGTTCATACAATATGCATGGTGTTATCGTGTCCAACAATCCAGTGCTGGACGACACACAATCAGTGCTTTGGCCACTTAACAGCTGCAGCTATATTTGGGCAACTAAACCAACGTCAACTCCGATGATTATTCTGTATTAACTCACTTCAGCCCTCTCATGTTTCAGGCGTAACACGACCCTTTTAGCTGCTAGCGTGCTGTAAAATATAAGCCTTCCATGAATTTCGGAAAGGGTACGCTTACAATACGGTGTAATAATTCAGTGTTTCAGTAATTTCCGGTGTTTGATATCCACCGCGTGGACAAACAGAGATACAAGGCATCGATAATGCAAGTCCCTTCGGTGTACAAAACTTTGAGTAAATGTGATACACAACAGTAGACGGTTTGTTTGTACTGAAGAGGCATAAAGTACAGTTCATTCAAAATTTGGTCACTCTATGTTAAGTACAGTAGTGCCCTCAGTGGAGCAATATGGAATTTTTGACACCTTTGAGTAGATATTGTAAAAAATAGAAAATCGTCGTTCAGGAACAATGTCAGCTGAGCGGGAAGGTGTTGAGAGCGTTACAGACTAACCCTTTGACTTTCGGGTGGGGATATTGCAAAGAAAAAGCACGGTGCAGCATAAGTACCGTCAGAAGAAGAATCGGATTGAGTGCAGATTTCCGCTCTTTTCGTGCCTGAAAGCCACCAAACAGAACTCTGAAGAACGAGGTACGCGGGTTGCATTCTTATGGATGACGAAAAGTACATAAAATAGATTTTTGGGGCTCATGGTATGACAAGTCATCTGCAGCTGTGGAGGCACAAAATACGGGGTTTTATAACAAATCAATCCATGAACTCGACAGTTTATGAAGATCGGTGTCTGGGAAAGTGTGTTTTGCTTTTTAATAAAGCTCTTAAAGGCCCCATTAAGCTCTGGCCAGATTTGCCAACACCCCAACACGCATACTATTGGAAAAAAAGCTACTGAAGTGGATAAACCAGTCGTGCGCCAGCTTATGAGAGATGAGCTTAAATTCATCCGTACATAAACAAATATATTTTTCTTGAATTGTGTGATACAGAGTTTCTGAAAAAATGTTTTATTTTTTGTCTAATTTTTTAATCGTACTTATATGTACTTTCAGGGGGCACCCTTTATGTGGACCGGCGTGACCTAGTAGATCGTTCAGGCAAGAGGAAAAAACATTCCACATAATAATGCTCACTCAAGAGGTACGGCAGGTATACGTATTTTCATGTTGAAATCGGAGCTTAAATTTTAAGTATGTTTGGAATAGGCCTTATGATTAAGTTTTAACGGGAAAACTGCTGATCGTTAGAGCATACGAGAATCTTTTCTGTCGATCTTTACACAGTTCGCTTTTCCTGGGATTATTCGCTTAGAATAAGACAGATTCAGATTAAGCTTTTGCACTGCTTATATTCACTAAACTATTCTAGATCGTACGCTGTCGCATATACTACCAGGCTACCCTATTCGGAGCATTATCTATATATATAATAAGGGTTTCATTAAGGCCAACGATTACGTTTTAGAGTATGAGCTAATTTTGTCTTATTGGCGTTAATATAGGTCCCATGTTGAGAGCTACTCTTATCCACAGACCGTCTGGTGCAGAGTTTTAGATCTTCGCAAATTCTAACCACTTCTGAGGAATTTTTTGGTCTTATAAGACTTGATGGAGACTAGAACTTGGCGAATGGCTTCACGATCTTCAACTGTGCTGCTCAGCTTTTTTTTACTATTTTAATCATAATTGTCTCAAATCAACGGATTTCAACGATAGATTAAAGACAAAATGGAAATGATGAAATACAGTTACTATAGCGAGGAAATGACCCGTTAATATAGTGTATAAAAACACTCAACAAATGCGGTGTTGACAATACGGCGCAAGCCGTCATTGTTAAAATAAATAAATTAAATAAATATAGTTGATTTCAATTTGAAAAATTCTAATTTATCTCTTCTTTTGGCATCATCAAAATTCAGTCACTGACTACCACTGTATAAAAGCAATCAAATCGCAATCTAAGAAGATATTCATCTCAACAATTTTTGTAGATCAAGTTGCCAACACATCAGCTGGCACAGGCCAATTTTTCTAAAGCTTTTGATTATGAAACAACAACCTGCCACTGGACGTACGCATTCCGATGTTTGTTGACGACTTTGTTGGCATAAAAACAACATAATAAACATATTCTTGTGTACGACTGAACCTCCGAAACATGCTAATAGTCTTTTTCTATTTTTTTTAAACTAAAAACTTCAATTTGTAAATAAGAAACACACGCAAGTTGGCGCTTTGCCATCGCTGAATGTTAGAAAAGTTTATCAGCCATGCTCGCAAATTGGGTAGACCAACTTTATTACGCCTTCCTTTTAGTGTTGATTTATCTAACTCCGAAGGAAAAGCTATAACATCTTATTGGAATAGCAAACATGCTTTTGCTCCACCTTCCTTTGGCCGGATCTGAACACATTTTCTCTCACCGTACGGTCACCACGAAACATGTCAATGACAGATTTCCGGTGCTAAAGTCAATCTCCTTCGGAGCTCCACTTTTGGTGCGGCGAAGGCTTAAAGTTGTTTTCGAGTTTAGTGGACGAATAAGTGGAAGGTGGCGTGAATATTTAAGGTCACGCTGTATTAATATCGTGCGTTAAAGACTTCGGAAAGTGTAAAAGACGCATAAGACAAGCTTTTGGAATGGAAGGAGAATGGAGAATTCTTCACACGGCAGGACCGGAGTTAACATCTCATCCAAATCGTAGCCCTCCATAGTGAGGACTAACTAACTATCCAACTACGAAGTATCTGCAAATCTAGTAAGCCATTCGATTGCTGGTGATAATCTAGTAGGTCTTTACGTCAAGAATGGGGAGAGCGAGAGTTTGTGTGTGTATTCAATAAAGACTGCTCAAATGTTATTGAACTTACCTTCTTCTATATTATCAAGCTGAAACCATTAACGGCTATACTTGTTTTACCGAGTGATTTCTTTCTTCTAAGCGCACCTTTTCTGCTACACTTTTTGCACCGATAGCACTTTATATTGCACTTTGTTTCTTCACACAGCACTGGTAGAGGGACAAACGAAACGAAACGGGAACGGGGATGAGATTAGAAGCATATTTTCCTTTTAATATACCAGCTTCACACCAAACACTTGAAAAAACAATCGCGTCGGCCAGCCAGCTTTAAGATTATAAATACAAAATCACACACACTTCACGGCACTGTGCTGAGAAACTGAGGCTGGCTGGCTTGGTTGGCTGGCAAACACAATCGCTTTTCTTTGTAGCTCGCCGTACAGCATAAACATTCACACACACGCACGCGCGACCACTTCCATTACGTTACCGATTGGCAGCATACACATGCAGCAGCCTTTGGCATGCTTTGATGCTCGCTTTCTTGGTTGATCATCATCTAAGCAGCCAGCAGCAGCCACGTTGCCTATCGACATCACACTTAGTAAGCCAAGTGCACATACTCACACACACTACCAAACACCACATTACGTAGATGAAAACGTGTACCCTCCCCCCCCCCACCCCTCCCATATAATCCCTTTTTGTGGGAGGGTGTTGTGTTTAATCGCACGTGCCAAAATTATCCCCAAAAAACTGTTTTTCATTTAACAAGTGAGGTGAACAACAAATTTCCCTCAAAATACTAAGAAGGATGGTTTCAATATTAGGAGGAAAATAAATCTATAAAATAGAATAAAATCCTCTACCAACTGATGGGCCGATTTGGTATTGGGATGCATTGCAACACAGACACGCTTTTCAGTCAGCCACCCCGAGCAATCAGCTGTGTGTTTTGTGCCCCACACACACACACACACCCGATGGGTTATGAAACATGACCATGGCCTCCCCACACCCTGCCGGTGAGCGGAGAGGGGGAGGGGGGGGGAGAGGGTTGCATGCAACCGACCGAAATAGACGAGAGTCGTCGGCGGTCCTTGGTGACATATTCGAAGAAAATCGATCATCGGGGGTTGGGAAACGGCAAAAAGGTGCATTTTCTTCAAGGGGCAAGCTGCTCTAGACGTGTGTGTGTGTTTTTTTCTCTAGTTATTTTCCTTTTTGACACTTGCGGAACACTTACGAAGTGTACAAACAAAAAAGGAAAAACCTCGTCAGAGTAGCACGCAGCCAATAACAACAATTTGGGACGGAAAAGTGGCACGTTTCGCTTGATTTGTTCAATTTTTCATAACTGATTCGATGAGCTAAATTAAATTTCTCGTCACCTAGTGCGCAAAATAGTGGCCCAGTATGCTATCAGCTGTTCCGTCGTTTGTTCTGTACATTATTGTTGCGTTTTATGATTGCTTCATGCCCGATGCTGCTGTGAAGCTGCCCAACATAGAACATAGAATCGTAATCAATCGTGTGCTAGCGGAAGCATTAAACTACACATGAGGGCACTTGTACCACTCACAATCAACTTATCTAAACGCACAAATGTGAAATAAATTTCACGCGATCCAAGCCACCATATTTCGTCACAACAAAACATTCACCCTCGCCTTGTGGTCTTGGCGACGACTTCTTCGCTTCATCTCACGACCATCGACACGACACACACAAAGCTTCACCATTTTTTCTAGCACACTTTCTCGCCTTGCGTGTAATTGCATGGCCAGAAAAGAACTTAGCACAACTTACGTAACGAAACTTAAGTACATTTTTACCAACCCGTTGCTCTTTTTTTTCTTTTTTAGAAGCAAAAGTTTCTCGCTTTTGTTTATGGACGCGACGGAACAACACACACGTCTTGCTCGTGCAGAAGAAACCCGATTTTTGACAGGAACGGTTGACGTACACGTACACAATGCTCTCACTTCTCGCTTGCTTTTTTCTCCTCGGTCCCGGGTGCAAGTGAACGAACGGGGCGCGTTCCCAGCTGACGTTTGGTTGGGCGGTGGTCCTGCTACGCGTTCGTAATAGGTGCCTTCAGTCGTGGCTCTTGAAGAAATTATTGTTAGCTGTCAAAATACGTACACGGTTTCCACTATGTCTTCATGTTGGGAACAAATGTTTTTTTAAATATTATTGTTGCTATCAAAACATTTTCTATTCATTTGTTTATGAAGAGTTAGAGTAAAAAGTCTTACGAAGCGGTGAATTTCGAGTTGAATCTTCGGTCCTACTGTGTGAACAACAATGTCACTAAAGAACGACTTGATTCGGTGTTTGATAAATTATTAAATGAGAAAATTTGGGTTCTTTTATAAATTTCTGCTTATTTGTGAACATCGAAACTCAAAATTAATTTAATCATTATTTTTTCTAACCAAACTTAAACGTGTATAGACACCTTCATGATTATTGCTTAGTGCGCCACCTATCGAGCAATAGCGCAAAGTAGCCATACCGTCATTTAAACTTGAAAAGCCTACGGAAAAATAAACGAGGAAATATCATTGAATCGCTAACACAAAACCGTTTTCAGTAGGTTTTTCCAATGTGATAGGTAATCTATCTTCTTCTTCTTCTACTACTTCTCCTTAGCTTAACCACCTACTAGGCCACGCCAACCATCGAATGGCTTACTAGACTTGCCGATACCATTTAGATGGTTAGTCAGTCGACACTACGGGGGAACGGTCCTCCAGATGGGATTTTAATCCCAGTCCTGCCGTGTGAGAACCGGTGCCGCTATCGCATCCTAGACCTCTCCTAAGTGATCAAAGGAAACTACAATTTTCTTTCATTTTATGACGTCAAAATAATTTCACTAGTAGCTACTATTACCTTCTATCATCAAGTACAGAAATTTCTTAATTCAAGGTTTCATTTTATTCAAATGCATCTTACACACTATAGAGCCTACACGTCTTAGCTTTGTTTTTGGCAGTACGTACATATACATATACGATAAAGGTTCTGTATGAAAAGGGTCGTTTATCAGGTGTTGGGCTAATTCTATTCCAAAGACCTCATAAAAAACTGAGAAGCGTTTGTTCGTTTAATACGGGAATCAGTCCATCCTGAGAATCATTTGGCCTCAGACAGAGAATTCTACAATTGGAGAAAAATTATGCCCTACAAAACAACATCAACCACAGTCAGCGACTCGATTCGCTGACTAAATTCTACCTTTACTAAACTTACTGGAACTTACTGGCGCAGTCGCTACACGTATCTGGATGGTATAAATTTTACATACTTTATTAAGACAAATCTGCATTAAATAGCGATGTGTGTTTGATGGAATGCGTGAACGAAGAAACAAACACGACTACTATATGACACTTAAGAATACGTTTGACTTTAGCAATAATAGTTTGCTACTTGAAGTGACGAGTTTTGAGCAACGGTTTGGCATCGTGATTGATCAAAAAGGATCACTCAATACTTTTCTACGGTGATAGGATTCGCGTGACCGTTTGAGGTTAGTTTTTGGTTTGTTGCTTCTGGTTTTGGATGTGATTCACCGTTCGTGATGACTTTGGGCGGTATGTAGTAGAACCAGGCGCCGAAAAAGAATAGTATGGAACACGCCTTGCCGATCAGGGCCAGTAATAGCATATACCTAGAAAGGGAAAGAGAGAGAGAATAACCATAATAATTGTGATAACATCACTTAGTACAAGCGATAACAACATCAAACAGCCTTACTTGCTCATGTACGCATTATCATAAACCAAACATGCGCCGTGATCCTCACAGCTCGATTCCTGCCACAAGATGCACGTTTCGTCGATAAGCCGTCCGAAGATCATCGGTGCTGGAATGGTACCGAGCACACGGACCTTGATCCACTGTATCCCAAGCGCAAACGAACGTTGATCGTCGTGGACACACCGGAGCGTCGCCGACAGGGCCGGCATCGTCGCCAGAAAGGTGAAGAACATCACCAAAAAGCACAGCATCACAAAGATCCACAGATGGTCACACTGCGACTGGCACATCGTATTGACCGCATCGTAACTTCCTCCACCGTACAACGGTCCCGCCTCACCGTGAAACGTCGCATTGATGCAGGTACAGTCCCGGTAAACTTTGGCATTTTCCAGATTGATTTCCTCACTGCACCCCGCATGACACGGCGAATAGTACATGACCCCATCCGCACCACAGATTGGTTCGTAGTTACGCCGGCTACAGGCACATCGGTCATTGCACGCATTGTCCAGATTCTTGGGCAGATAGTACAGATCACGTGGTTCCGTCGTGTGGGCGTAAGCGCGACTGTCAAGATTTTCGTGTGGAAAGTAGGGGGCTGTCACGCCGGCAAACGTGAGATTGGGACAGGATAGGAAAAAACACACCGTAAATAGGGCTGCAAAAATTGTTGCAAACAGACAAAACTTGATGATGCCCGAGCAGGACAGGTGAAGCTTTTTCACCAGATAGCCACCGAGGAAGGTTCCACCACCGCCGGCAGGTACCGTTATTATTCCTGCGGGATTAAAACAAGACAAGTGATTAATTTATTTGCTTCAATTTATAGTTTTGTGCATGAACATGTTAATAACAAAAAAAATAATTCTTAAGTGCGTTGTTGAGACTAGGCTTAAGTATAAAATGTGATTTTAGAGGATTTTTATTTAATTTTCCGTTAGAGTATTACAGCTCGATGTACATATTTTAATACATATTAGATTGAAAATGGGGGAACATATATTAAAATAAATAAATTAAGAAATGCGCTTCTTCTAGGCTTAACGACATCTAAGGTCACGCCCGCCATCGAAATGGCTTACTAGACTACCTACATATATACTACGTAGTTGAACAGTCATGGGATTTGGATTGGGTTTGAACCTTTGAATACCTTAAACCTGCCATCTTTTACACCTAAAATTTTTGTTTCTTATTCTGCCAAAGTCCTAGGTTTAATCGTCCAGGCCTCATTAATTTGCCTTACATCCCTAGCCCTACCTAGAGTGTTAAAACATGTTCTCTTGAGGAGTCTTAGGACTTGCACAGGAGGCCTTTCATTGAACAGTCCTCACAAGGCTTCAATGGTTGAAATCTGACAGCACCCAAGAAATGCTCTGTCTTGCGATTTCTTCTTCTTCTTCTTGGTTTAACGACCTCTAAGGTCATGCCGGCCATCGAAATGGCTTACTAGACCTACCGATACCACGTAGTTGGTTAGTCAGTCCTCACTACGGGGGGACGATCCGGATGGGATTAGAACCCCGGTCGTGCCGTTTGAAGACCGGCGCCGCTGTTGCATATACCACCGTGCCGCCCCATCTTGCGATTTATAGAGGACAATACTCGGTGTCCTTTATCAGGGAAAGAATTAAAGAATTTTGATTACCAAGAAGAAACCTTTCTTGTCAATATAGCTTGCTAAAAAAGCCACATTAACGCTCAAGGGACTCCTTCACTTTTTCCATGAATCTTTTGGAATAAATCAAGTTATAAATTAGTAATACACTAGGTAAATTAGTATAGACACATAAAAATTTGAAAAATGTAACCTAATTTGCAAAAGCTAGTAGTCAGTAGTATCGTAGTATCTAAATCGATCTAGTAAAGCTAGTAGTATCAAATTCGATCATTGGCACTACTCAAGCTGGGAAACAATTTCACGGTTGAAATAGGACAATGAAGTAGCTCCAAGTGATTTAACTTTTATCATGAATAAAACACATAGTCAGTATTTAATAGCTTGCAAGACAATGTAGGATTGTACGATAGACACTGGGAATCACCTCGTGAAGAAGACTTATGCTGACGGTGACTGCATTATCGACCGAAAAAACTACCAATTCCTCTAATGAGAGATTGAAAGAATTTTTAAACCCATTTGAATTGTTATTTGTAATACACAGATAGTTCATTATCATCAGATGTCCATGAGTGACTCCCATGAAAACGGTCACCAAGAAGGTAGACAATTTTTGTGGAAGAGTCACATTGGGAACTTGGCAAAGAGTCGCACTTTCCCGACCACTGGGTTCATTGTTTAGATAAATAAGTCCTACAAGGATCGTTCAACAATCAAGCTCTAAACGAGCTCATCCAAATCGTCACTTCTTTGCTGATTAACAACTAGTTGAATGCTTATTTCAATCCTTGAATAAAGATCTTTTCAATTAAAAATAGTTCTTTTTATGATGTTTGATTCGCTTCTTGGAGAAGGCAAAATAACATTAACTCTAGCAGGAGGAGAAGTAGCTTGCAAAATTAACAACATCAAGGTATAATTTTACTATTTTCATCAAGCTTTTAATATAATTTCTCTAGGATCTAGTTGTGTACTCCAACCAGGACAATAAGCGAAATGAATATAAATAAAAAATAAAAGAAAAGATTTTTGAAACAACTCAATTTTATTACGGATGTAATGTTTTGAGCGTATTAAAATGTGAAATGTCTACTAAAACCTGTGTTTTTTCTTAGCATCAAACGAGAAACATCCTTCATAATAATTAATATGATTATACTAGAAACAATATTATTTAAAAGAAAATAATTCAAAAAGAAAAAAGAACCTTCTAGAAATTTCCCAATAGCATGTACATATTCCACTCCAAAAGGGCATAAGACCTTATAAATTTATTTCAAAAAACATTTTCAACGATCAACACTTACCCATCAGCAGCGCCGACCATACCGCCGTCACACTGAACTGATTCTCGATCAGCTTCGGCAGAAACACGGCAAACCCGGATATGACCAGCCCTTCGGAAGCACCGGCCAGGTTAAGGAAGAAAAACGTCGGATTGCGTAGCAACGCGAGCAGCGCACGTGGAATCTGCTTGATCTTGGTGAACGCTTCCTGGTGGCGCTCTCCATCGCCATCACCGCCACCGCGGTGAGCTTCCGACACCTTCTGCAGCTTTTCCGAACCGGGCAGGGCGGGCGGATAGGCCAGGATGGGGATGGCCAGCAGCAAACAGAACGCTGCCATAAAAACGAACCCAACCCACCAGGCACCGACCCATACCTTGCTGTGTGGCGTTAGCCCGAGACTATGGTGAGAGAGATGTGAAGTAAAGAAAGCAAATAAAAAGAGAAGGGAAAAAACAGGTAAGGTTAATAAATAGAATAATATAGTATCGTGCACGTGAGTGTTGGTGGATGCGAAGGAATGAAGCAACCGTACAAATGCGTGTTTTTCCGGCAAATCCTTATACCAGTCCCTATGCCGGATGCGGAACCCGGATATATGAGGTTAGATAAAAAGTGTTTTTAATGGCGGATGTCCTCACAGTGGCAATGTGGTCTATTTTCTCGTCCGGAAGCACATGTACATTGTTTGTGCCACGGATTCGGTAGTCACGTTGTCGTTTTTGCTCGCGTTACGATGGTTACAATCCGCCGCCGTAGTTACAACCGGGTGCAATTGTTCCGGACTGAGCGCGCGTAACGCTCGGGAACGCCGCTGCACGGAATCACTGCGTAGAGGACAATGGTGCACGACTTAAATGGCAATATTGACACCGTGTTCGTTTCCGAGCTTCCGAAACCGGCTCGACTGTGTGGCCAGCTCGTTCATAAGCTTAGTTTTATGCGCGTCCAGTCCACACACGGGAAAGCGACCATGAGGGATTTTGGCTGTGTTTTTTTTTTCTTCTCCAAATCATACTCGAATGGGGAAAAATGGAACTCACGCGAGAAAAGACAATTAAAAAATGATAAATGCACATCGCTAAGGGTGAATGTGAGGAAAGGGAGAGGAGCAAAAAAAAAATGGTTATCCTGAAATTCTGTGCCCCACGAAGAATGCCATAGAAATCCACTCAGTCCGGTGGGATCAAGCTACTTTTTCGATTTTTATTTTGCAGCTCGAAAACGTAAAACAGCGCGTTCGCCGGTTGTGGTGACGTGTTCATTCATTAAAATCAACTTTTCCCATGGATTACAAATGGGATTTTAGCTTGACCGAGCGCAGAATGCGTTTTGTTCATTCATTTATCGATCTATTGTGTTTGGACCAAGTCAAGTGGTCACATGAAACAAACTGGTTTTGGAAATGCACCGAATCCAGGAACGGATGCTAGGAACGCAGAGGCTTTTTTTATTTGAATGAAGTAGGGAGTTTTCTCTCACACATGTGCAATACTTTAATTAAGAGCACAGGTGATCATCAATCATCGTGTGTGTGTGTGTGTCTCCACGATCGATCGATTACGGTAGGCAATCCATCTTTTGCATAATCGGGAAGTCATTAAAAACAGTTTAACAAATTGTATTTTGCAGCTGAATTTGTGTCACCATTTGTCGAGGGTTAAGCGTTATTGAAGCGTTGTGAAAAAAGAAGAAAAACTGCATTTAAAGTACCGTAAAGCATCGAAGCAGATTTTGAAATCGTGGCTATGTTTTAGCAAAAATAAAAATATAACAAAACTATGTTATGTAGCGATATAGAATTAATGATAAGGTTCTAAGTCCTGGTAAGGACCTAAAAGAACAAATGTATCTTTGGAATATTCAAAATATCCTAGACTATCTCCAACTATCTCCACCGGGCGGCCCGGTGGTATAGGCGACACCGGCTCCGATCTTCAAACGGCAGGACCGGGGTTCAAATCCCATCCGGACCGTCCCCCCGTAGTGAGGACTGACTAACCAACTAAGTGGTATCGGTAGGTCTAGTAAGCCATTTCAATGGCCGGCATGACCTTAGAGATCGTTAAGCCAAGAAGGAGAAGAAGAAGAAGACTACCTCTGACTATTGCTTAAATAAAGTCAAGGGATGCCAGTAATGACAGGCTAAGACTTCCAGAGGCTGTAGAGCCAAAGAAAAAGAAGCAGTATGAATTAGTTGGTACTACTTTAAACCTACAATTTGGAACTATAGATTCATTTTTGTTTCTTCAGTAAGAAAACAAACCCTAATCTATTATAGAGATGTCAATTTTAGACTTATATGGGCTAAAGAGTAATATAGGCCCTCAAGTTGCACGCAGCAAACTCACATGCAAGCTCTACAGTCGTTTGTGAACATGGCTGAGTAGGTCATATTGAAAATATTAAAACTTATTTATTTATTTATTTACATTTTATTATTACGGTCCAGTGCCGTATTGTCAACACCGTTGTGTTGAGTAGATTTTCACATATTGATAAGGCATTTCCTCCTTATTCTTTGCCTTATCCCGGGCATACTCGGTTAAAATATTAAAACTATTGGTTTATAAAATAAAAAAAAAACCTACTTTAACTAGTTTTGATAAATTTTTAGTAATTCAATAAACTTTCTACTCAAATCATGTTTAGATATTATTTTTTCCGTATATTGAGCCATTTAAATTAAAGAATATAACTCACTATAGAATTAATTGGCTAAGGAGTAATAAAGGCCCTCAAGTTGTACGGGATTCATCTCATGCAAGCTTGTGTGAAAAATCACGGTAGATTGTGACCATTATGCGTAGGACATAAAAACATTATTTAATTAAATCATTATTAAAATGAGAAAAAGGAGGAATGAGGAAAATTATTTGAAATTATTGTTAAGTGTCGCAAAAGCTAGTTTATGCATAAGACTAATTTATAAAAACCTTTCACTAACTTATTTCATCATTCAAACGAGACAGTTCATACTGTACTTGAAATAATTCTATAGTGAGTCATATTTTTTTATTTAAGCCAATATACGGAAAAAATCATTTTTAAACATGATTTGAATAGAAAGTTGATTGAATTACTAAAATTTTATTAAAACTAGTTAAAATATGATTATTTTCGGATTTTATAAACCAATAGTTTAAATATTTTAAATATGTCCTACTCTGCCATGTTCACAAACGACTTTGGAGCTTGCATGTGAGTTTGCTGCGTGCAACATGAGGGCCTATATTACTCTTTAGTCCTCTTTAGCCCTAAAGCGTTCTCCAGTTTTCCTCAGTCCACTCTGACTTCTGTTCTTTGTCAATGGCTATTTGTATTCCCTGATGTCCCGATAAATGTTATGCCATTTTGTTTGAGATATTTCTATATTTCTATTTGAGATATTTCTCCGTACAAACACACTCCACTGGCTTCTTGGATTAGACACCATAGAGGATCGACATTCCCACTTCTGGTCTTGCTTTATAGCAAGTCGCTTTTCGCATGTTCTGGATGTTCTTTCAGCCATTCCTCTTTAAACTCTAAACCGCTGTCTAGGCGAATGATCTCCCTTATACATTCCATCTCGCCATACGCGATTTGAACCATCCGAACGAACCTTTCATTAGAGCGCTCTCGGATTTCAATAGCTCGTATCACCTGTTCGACTACAATGTCCCTGGGTACCACGTTATGTCTCATATACCCGAGTCCTCGGACTTTCATCCACTTTAGCGTTCCCCGCATTTTGTAAGTTTCCTACTGTTTTTACTCACATTCCCTTAATTAATAAAAATACTTTGTGAAACCCAAGTGACAGACAAGTTAATTTAAATAAATAAATACAAAAAAATGAATAAATAATCTAATAAATATGCTAATAAAGCTAATAAATAATAAAATGAAGAAATAAATATGACGTACTTTGGCCGCACTTGCAGCTTGTGGAACAAGCAACACTGCTTAGAAACACGAGAACCAGGCTTAGCAAATTTGTCCATGGTCAAGGATTTATTTGTAATTTTTTTTTTGCTAGTTTACTATTTTCCATTTTTTACTTCTTGTTTAGCGCCATACAAGACTTTTTAAGCTTATCGCCATCGAAAGGTTAAAAATAAAGTTTTGCGTGATAAAATTTGAACTTTGCAGTGCAATCGGTGCAGCTTCATTGTGCTTCTGTCACTCGCGTGAATGCTGCTGCCATCCTTGATTTTTTCGGGGGTATCCAAACACAAATAGACAAATAAAAAATAAGCAAAATATGCAAACAAAATTGATGTTGTTATACAAATATTCCAACCACACAATTTAAGACCTATTCGAAACAAACAATTTCACTGGTTAGCACATCTACCGTTTGTGGTTTTCTGTGGCTATACAATGTGGCTAAACCACATTGTGTTGTTGCATATACGTAAAAACATGCTTCCTTTCCGAACCTACTATGCAAAAATGCTTATTACCTTTTGCGCAGCATAACGAATTGCTTATTATGGAAATGCTTCGACACTAGCGTCGCACCATTGACGCGCCGTTGCTTCACCTGTGGCTGAAGGTTGATATATTTCCACCAACACACAGCACAACATCGTCGACCGTAACACAATTTGCTCGGCAAACGGCAATGCACCGCCATAACCTGCGAAATGGCGGGCACGAGGGCACGATCGATCATTTCAACCGGCGGTGGGTGGGACGTAATCTTTTTGTCGTGAAGGAAGACATTTTTGCTGCTGTTGTTATGTGAGCTGAAGGTGAATTTTGCTGGTTTGTGTACATAGGAAGCAACAGGATGGTTTGTTCTTGTTTGCCCAACGGCTGTATTTGCTTGGTAAGGACATGTACGAACGTTGGAAGTATGATAGGATAAGAGCAGGGTTAAGTAGAAATGTTTTGGTGCTTTAGAAGTACAATATTTGGGTTTTCGTAAGAATATTAGCAAAACATTTTTTTGGATTATTAAAATTGGCAACTTTTTTCGCTTTCCTGGCCTAAATTCACATCTCTTTTTAAGCAGATAGTCTTTGCCTGCAGCAATACAATTCCTGCCAACATTCGACAGGGTAGAGATGACGCCAGTCATTATTATTCCAGAAGGAAATGAACCATTTCCCCCCTATGCTGCAAACTCTCTCGTAATGAGCCCAATGATCCGCTGCCGGCATAATATCGTCACACCATATTCGTTGTGCTTCATTGGCGCACAAGTGATGCAGTTTGTTCCTTTTACTTCCAAATACTCTGGATAAATGGGGGGAGTACGTAGGCAACGTAGCCTACCGTTTCACAATTCTTTCGGATGATAAAGCCCGCTCGAATGATGGCAGATGATGCGAAACGTCCGTAATGCCGAAAAGCGCAAGATGTTACCTTGTCTGAGGTGTTATGTGCTCTAATAAATCTGTCCCATCTTCAGACGAAATGCCAAACTATAGTTGTCTCCTTCGATACATTACTATACGTCCGAAGGGGACGTGTTTGCCATTCCTACCAAAAATAAAACGGTGCGTTCCGCAAACAACAAGAATGGACGATAAACGTTACGACCATGGTATGAAATTTTTCCACCTAATTTGAATTTATTAATATTAGATGCAACACGTTTCATAGGATTTTGCACCGAAGCTTACCGGTCGTGTATTTTGGTGTGGTTGTTTGGACAAAACATAATCCCTTCCCAATGGCACAATTGGATACGCTTACAAAGGGTGGATGAGCGGCAGAAGTGGGTAGAGATCGACCAATATGATGGATGACAGTGCAAACCAGTAGATTAAAAGCAGATCCGTCTTCGACCCTTTTTTTTCTAGGATCTTATGAATATTTTGCTTCCTTCGTACGATATCTATAGGAAAACTTACGTGCTAGCATCGACGACGAACATGTCCGTGTAGAAGAGAAGCAACTGACCACCGATGACATAGCCGGCAGCTGGTCCAACAACGGCCATTGTGTAGTAAATGCCTGCAAGCAGAGGTTTGAAGTTTGGGCGTTTTATTAAAATTGTGTAACATGCTACGGAAATAGTAAATAAATATTTAAGTTAATTTTGTTCAAGTATTTTAGTAATTTAAACAAAATGCAGAAAACGATATTCTACGATGGCATTGCTTACACTGCTTACAATCCTCTAAGTATAGGCTATATTTCTACAACGCATCCGTGCCTTCGGTAGGTAATCCAGCACCTACCACCACGACCAAAAGCTTGCGGCAAATCTCCGGACACAAAAATGACCATGGAGTCACCTTCCACCGATTGACGATTGATCTGGAAAAAAACGTCTCCATCTACAGACTATCAACGTACCAACGATCGATGCTGATATCGAAGGTGCCGCTAGGACTGCTACTCAACTACTCTCACAGCTTGCTCAGCCTGCTCCCAGATAGAGACTCTGGAGCACAGGTTTGCCCTGTCCTCTAGTGCTTGGAGTATATTGATGCAGGCTATAGAATCCGAGGACTTAAGATTCCCATAGAAGATGTAAAGCCTTTTTTATCAAAATTGGGCAAGTCGTCAATGAAAACGTAAATAAGCTTATGCCTTAAGTAAATAAGATAAGTACTGCAACGATATTCTACGAAACTTCAGGGGCTTAAGCTCTGTCAAGCGAGTACACAGAGACACAAGCTCATAGTAGATGATTAGAAGATGTTTTGTCAGATGGCCTACAATATGTTGGTTATAAAAATATTGCGTTGTATAGGTCCTAAGACACTGCCTTGTAGAACTCCGACACAAGCCGTTAAAGGTTCAAATTTTCCCAACCATGTTTCCTTTGTCCTTCACTGTCTATTTTCACAGATTTTAAAATTATATTATACTAACTTCTGATAATGGATTGACCTAAAAATTTACTTACCTACGAATGTTTACCTTAAAGCAGTCGAGTTTTTTTTTCTCCGTCTCCTAACACTCACCAAATACATCCTTTTCACTGTTCTAGGCCGACACAATAGTACTCCTCGATTTCGTACTTCAAACCTTCAATCAAAAATCAATCAACCCCACTGTCATGCAGTGTACAGCATTGCTTCTGTTTTTCCTACTCTTATCGCTCACTTTTGTCACTAAATAGATTTACGCTCCGACCCGACCCAAGTGCAAGTGTCCGGACGAGGGGGATGAAAACGAAACACAAATCAAATCAATTGAACTGAGGAAGCTCCGGTATCGGGCACACAATCAATGCACAAATTATGCTCCTGCTTGTGAGCTAGTTTACCATTTTCAAAGTGTTCCGTCAATCCGTCAAATGGTGCCTCAACTTTCAATTGAAATACTATCCCTCACACGCACACTGCATTTGTGCTTGGGGTTGTCGATAGGGGTCCTGGTTCCACTTGGACCGAGACCAGCGGCCTCACTAAAGTGGCACTGAGGAAATGAGGAAAAAAATGATGTAAATTTTCCACCCGAAAGAAGCTGATGCAACTAGCTAGCGGCAGCTGTGACAAATGTGAGCACTTAAAGTGTGAAACAGGACGTTGTCTCTGGTGGTCTACAATAAATAGGAAATAGTAAAGAGCTTTAAGTATTAACTCATTTCGTACGATGCTGTTGACGTTTGTTTTTTTGATTATTCCTCGTTTTAATTATTTTCAATGTCTTATTATTTTTTGTCATAATTTTTATGATAGTTTTTTAATAATTTTATATTTTTGAGTGCCTTTTTACATTATTTTTTGCTGCTTTCTACTTCATAAAGCGATTTTTTTTTCAAAATTTGTTTCAACGCTTTCCCAGATATTTTAAGATTCTTTTCTATTTTGTTGAAGGTTTTCCATACACTTTTTAATTTACACTACAGTCTATTGACGATGATTTAATAACAACCAAAATTAAAAAGAATTAATAAAACTGTTCAAGATAATATCTACAACTATTGAAACGATTACGAAAATGCTTGGGAAATAGTCCATAAACGATGTGACGAATTCAATTATGTATGAGAAATGGAATAAATGAAAAAACATAAACAAATCTTCAAAATATGCTTCCTTTTTAAGTTTTTAGAGTGTCAAACAAACAATGCAATATTTATGTAAGTCCAACACTTGGTTTTTAACTTTATGCTCCTATCTACGCACTTGCATCCTATCTTGCTCAACCTATTCCATCTGAAGCCCCACAAAGATATGTAATCGTTTTGACGCACAATTTCATCGAGGTTAATAAAAGGAAGCTAATAAAATTATGATGAAGTTGTGCGCATTTATGTCTCCGGCCAGTTCACGATTCTCCCTTCAGCCAACGCGTTTCCAACATGTTCACGCACAACTTCTAGCTTTTTCCGGTTTACGACAAAGGAAACTCCTTTAGCGTCTTCGAAGTACAGTCCACAGTCAGCAAAGGGGCCCGCTTCTAACAGCAACTATCCAATGCTTTTACCAACAATTTCACTCCCTTCAACCCGGAAGTCGGTAGTGGAAATTCCTTTCTTTCCACTCGTATTCCTCCCAAGGAAAGGCATGATTTTATTTGCTTCCTTCCAGTGCGCCCTTATCCTGCCATTTCTCTCGGTCTCCCACCGTCGATCACCGTCGTTTAATTTCACAATCAGATGATTTATTTTGACAGAAGTGATTGCAAAATATTTTGATCCTCCTCAGCGTGCTTCCTTCTGCTGTTTTTTCGTGCTGAGGGCGGGCCACAGAAGTGTGTCGCAAAGATTATATGGTGAGTAATTTATGGTGTTCATTTGCGAATAACTTACTGTGCACACCCGGGACCTGGCCTAAGCTAATGTAGGCCAACGACGCGTGATGGTGAAGGGAGAGAGAGAGAGAGAGAAGACAAAAAGGGTGGCACCCGATGCATGGTGTAGCATATTTAAAAAGCGTGTGCGAAATATGCTCTAAGCATTGGGTCTGTGCTGTGAGAGATTGTATCTACATTCCCAAGCAATTGCGTATGAACACGTTTTACACGATAAGCAACGATTTTACGCACATTTCTCTCTAGCTTACTAATTTAGATCATCTTCAACACTTACCCAAATACACGGAAGACATTTTCTTCGAGACGTTCTCGTCGATGTACGTAACTCCCAGTGTGTAGAGCGGCGAGGCTCCGGCACCGAGCAGTAGCTGGGCGGTAAAGAAGAACCACACATTCCAGGACAAGTTTTCACTGTCCGTCGATGTCGATGCTTGTCCACCGTTTGCCAGGGGCAGTCCCGTGCTATGACTGCAACCTGTCAGCTAAAAGGGAGAGATTAAAAAGGTATGTAAGCGAAACAGAAGGAAAAGTAAGAACATGTTACATAGTACAAAAAAGGGGAAAGGATTTTATTTTTGTTTCCGGTAATGGTAGAATGTTCCAAAGAGTGAGCCAAAGCTAACCAGATTTGCCCGGAAGCTAAACATGTCAAGGTAGTGCTTTTTCACCATTTAATTACCGAGTTTTGTTCAGTTCAAAAATGATACGACTACATTAGGATAATTGAAACATTTAAAGTAAATTATCTACTTTCTTTTAGTTGTGAAAAAAGAACATATGCTACGAGAATTGTTACAAGCAGTTTAAGGAATGCTGAACGTTATTTTTAAAAATAGCTTCCTTAATTTTCGGTGGCTGAGGCGATAGCTGTGAAGGACTTCACACGACAGGATATTGGTTGGATTTTGCTTGAAAATAAATATGAATTCTTTCGGTTTTTCTTGGGCCTTGATTATCCGTAGCTGCTCTAACAGCTCTCAGCATCGATTTATAAAGTCCTCACATTGAAAATTTATTTTTTTAAATCCATAGATCGAATGTCTTTTTCTGCTTTTAGCGTTCGATCTTAAAAAGATGAGAGATTCTCCATCATTTAGACGGATGCTCTGGTCTTTTTGGGTTTTTGCTGCATCTTACAACCAGTGGCCGAAAGTGGAAATGGTTTTCGGGTGCTTGGGAGAGCGGCACAGTGGCGAATCAAGGTGTTACGAGGCCCATGGCGGAAGGGATATTGGGGCCCAACACCAATCAGGCTTTAGCAAAATCAAAAGTGCTGACCGGGGGAGGGTACAATAGATACACATTCATCCTCATCATCCGAGATCCCTTCTTCCTCATAATCGAAAGCGCCCGTCGAGGGGTGGAGTCGATGCGTCTCTTGGAGCCCCATCTATCAGATTCACCAGTATTTACCAGAATACACAACATAGCGCCAAAATTTAAACAGCCAATTCGTTTTGGGCTTCAGCTCGATGTGAGACACCGCACGCGGCCGATCAGTCCTCTTTTAGGAAGATCCGTTGGGTGGCCAAAATTTTAGGAACACTGTTGGGTGGCCGAAATTGTCCTCAATTAGGCTTAGCGCTCAGAACTGATCTGGAAGTGCTTCAAGACTTCCAACTTCTTCCTATAGAGAACGCGAAACGCAGTTTCGCGACTATTACGAATAGAACTGCTCCAAATCAAGTAAAATTATCGTAAACTTTTGCCTCTACACAACTGATATCATGAAAAATATTATTAAAAATTTTACGGATCGCCAGGATTTAGAAATATTGCAAGAAACATTCTTAAGATCAGACTGTTTAAAGCATTAAAGCATGCAAGCAAATTTTATTTAAGAAATAAAAACTGCTTTCAAAATGACAATAATTTTACTCCTTTTCATTTCATAATGACTAGTATAAAAGAAAATCAAAAGAACATAAACGAAAAAGCAAGAAAAAAGACAACAAGAGAATAACCAAAACACAAGATAGGTTTGCCCAACTGTAGTCCAGTGCTTAAAATTGCTATTTTTATGCTACCAAAATCAAGCAATACAACCAGCTTGTTCTTTACATTTGAAAATTATGAAAAAAAGAAAATAAGAAATAAACAATTTTAGTCATATCTTCCCTTCACCTGTTGCGCTCATTCCCTTCTCTTGTCATCGAAGCATAACAAAATGTCTCCGCTACTACTTGAATTTCGATCACTTACCTCTGTTAACGCCTCCACGGAAGCACCGGTTCCGTTGGTCAGCAACGTTGTCAAAGTACACACATTCTGCTCCGAGTTGGTTGCCCGATACTGTCCGACGAGAAAGTGTGGCAATGCGAACACGAACGCACCGAGTCCCATCACTGCCACACCCCATCCGATCCAGCGTGGCTTGGAGGCACCGATCCTGCCGCCAAAGTATGACACCGGCACGAGGCACAGGAAGGACGCAATGTCGTAACCACTGGCCACCAGGCCAGTTTGTGTCGAACGCAAACCGAACCGCCGCTCGATGGTCGTGATGACAACGTTGATGAAACCGTTCACTACCAACCCTGGAAAAAGAAGGGACGAAAAAAAAAAATTAAATAGAAAGAAAAATTGTGAAAGCAAAGGACACCGAAGATGGCCAAGAATTACGGGCATGTGGAAGGAAAACCGAGGGACATTATAACGGGAAAAGAAAGACGGGAAATGTTGTGTTGCGTAGCACATTAGACGCAGGTTGTTTGTGTCCTGTCGTGCGTGTGAAAATGTAAAGATTCAAAACATCCGGCTAGGGTGGCGAGGGTGATACACATCAGTACAATGCATCTAGGGGAAAGAAATGTGTTCCGAAGAGGTGTCCAAGGTGACAACTTTTGTTTGCATTAAGTGAAAACGGTGTTTCTTCTACGTCCTCGTTTCTCGTTTATCAGTGTTTATCACGTGCTGGCAGTGATTGACCATTGTATGCGGTTATTGTAGGTTAAATTGAAATTAGTTTTATCTTTTACACCAGAGATATTTACACGATCCCAATTTTTAGATCAGTGACCAGAGAGCAGAGAGCAGAGAGGTCTCATCCTCTCCATCTTTATACTATAGATCAGTAAAATATTTATTACTGATACTTTTTTACCAGATATTCTTATGCTTCTTACTATATAACTTATACTGCATAAGCAATCAGGGCAGGCCGTTCTTACGAAAAAAAATCTTATACTTCTGTGTCAGATTTCGTAATTGGGGTGTAAAGTTCGAGACTCAAAAATATATAATTTTTTTTTTTTACCAATTCCGTGCATTTCTGCAGCACATTTTAAATCGACTTGTTCAGTTTGCCACAGAACCAAGCTGTTTATTACGGTTTTT
The DNA here is from genome assembly GCF_943734695.1 of Anopheles maculipalpis. Lineage (NCBI taxonomy): Eukaryota > Metazoa > Arthropoda > Insecta > Diptera > Culicidae > Anopheles > Anopheles maculipalpis. Next base: position 32,641,354 of record NC_064872.1, read on the forward strand.
TTCTATACATTACCAAACAACTTCTTCTTCTTCTTGATCTGCTCAGGTTTGAGTACGTCGTGATGACATGTCTAGGCCTTCAATTCGTTTCCAGGGAAGTTCCAGGGCAGTCCGACATGTCTAGACGCAGTACGCTATCCACGGATGTATCCGATCTCTGACAGGTGTGACCTACCGAAAGCGACTCATCGTACCATTCTGCTGGTGCATGAGTTCGGTATCCTCACACTTAGCATACGCAGTCAAAGATAGTGCTTAGCACCTTAGTGTCCTCCTTCCATCAGCATAGTACAGGACTCGTACCCGTACAGGACTAGAGGACATTTCGTGTGTTGTTGGAATCTTCGCAGGAGTTTTTGAAGCCCATAGCAGTTCAAGTTCCAAAGTTACGATCGTCCCAAAGTCACCGATACACTGCTTTCGAGTTGGACTCCATCACACTTCCGGCAATCAGGCATTTTAGCTTTATCGCATTGATCCTCAATCGAATCCTACCGCCTTCACGCTTCAGTCGGGTGTACGCCTCGCTGATCAAACCAAGAATTTAGAGAGATCGAGTGAAAATTATGCCCGGATCTCAAAGCCCACGTTTCGTATGACACCTTCCAGGGCGATGTTGAACAGTAACCAACCAAAATTCCATCTTATTTTGAGAAAAGATCGTTGTTCTTTAGTGTATTTTCGTCCAATGGAAGAAAACCACCGTCTCCAGTACTGGAACTATCTCTAGGGATACAGAGGAATATTGTCATTTACTTAATTAAGAATACTACTTTTAGGGCTACAATTATCCAATAATTTACACCCATTTTAATCAGTTTTTCTGAAGAAATTATTAACTATTGAGTCTATTATGAAAAGAAAATCCTATGAACTCTTTAAAACATGGTTTTACATTTATTTAAAGTATCTTCAGCCGAATTATTCAAGAGTCGCTAACCAAATGTAGATCAGCGAGTGGATTTTTTATTCTCAAAGGCATACCAGATTGAAACTTTGTTAAATACACACAAAAGTACCCAATTGTAATCGGTATAGCAAATTTCCCTTTTGACACATGGCACAACCAATCGAATCGAAACGGAGCACATACTCAAGACATAATTCATTTCGCCATGTAATGTGCACATTGAGAAGCGCTTTTAAAGCACCGAATCGAAGGTGAAAGGAAACCAAACAGCAATGGATGGAAAAATTGTCATTTAACCACACTTCAGCCACACTCAATGTTTGAGGTTTCCCTTCCCTGGGCAACACACTTCCAGCTGTGAAAGCAAAAATCGCAAGAGCACATTCAGAAGCGACACTTAATCGTAAAGAATTTGGGCAAGCATTTACTATCTGGAAACGAATCTATACCAGTCAGTTAGTTTAACCTTATAGCGAGTTTCCCTGCCAGAATCAGCGACAAGTTTGGCTGCTCCCAGGAAGCATTCAAGCAGCCGTTTCGTCCCCTCTTCTTGATTGACAATTTTTCTACAGTAGACTCCATTTCGCTACTATACTACATCATAGTTCATATTTTACGCATTTTCTTTGCCCACATGCCGATTGACTGTGGAACGGATTTCGATAGAGCTAGAGTTAGATATTTGGCGTGTCTATGGACAATGTTTTCAGCCCGTTGGTTCGTACAGTTTTGGTAAAACGATATTTTTTTTCCCTTATCGCGACATGCGGTGCGTCATGCTGGGACAAACGTACATGCGAGTACTGGGGGAAATGATAGTTTTTCCCCAAATTTTCATATGAACACACATACACGTGACGCATCAGTGAAGCTTGCTGCACAACAATCTTGTATCTCTTTGATCTGATAGCCAATTTTTGGGGCTTTATTAACTAGACAAGAGAAGGGGGTTTTTAGCTTTAGTTTATGATGATTCAATTTTTGGAACACAAACAGTTTATATTTCTATTTTCTTATATTTTATTATGTCTAATACTGTTTTTTTCGTTCTTGTTTATATTATTTGCTATTTTTTCTGTAGATTAATATTTCTAAAATATTTTTTATTGTTTTATTAAGTTATTTTATAATTAATTATGACGGTCCAGTGCCGTATTGTTTTATTAAGTTATTTGTATGTATTTTACTGCTAAAACCCCAACAAACTTTTTCATAAATTATCAGTTATCCAATAGAATTTAGTTGAGTCCTTCCAGTCTATTTCCGCATTTTTGTGCTTTGATGCGGATTGATAATAGAAGAAAACATCAATCAAAGATAAACACTTCAATCATAATGTTTTTATTATGTTGTAAAACATGCAACAATTGAGACAACAAAAAAACGTGTGTTTGCTTCAAGAAGATCCGATTGTGAACCCTACTCCAAGTATTCAAAAGCAAGTGTTATCCTTTTTATAAATCGCATGGAAATGGATTCCCATTTGCGGTTGTTTGAATCACACTTCGATCATCACAGCAACAGCAAAGATATTAACCAAACAAGCTCACCATTCAAGCAGCCGGCAGCAGCAGCAGCAGCACGTGTCCATAAATAGGCCTCATATTTCATTCCGCTTATGAACGATTGAGCAGAAATGCAATTTCGTACTTACACTCCCCTCCTGCATGGGAGGGTGGGGAAGCGATTGTAAAATTGTAAGCGATTTATGCTAAACGAAAATTTAATTTCCTGTTTATCGCTAAATTGTGAAAATTTTCTACCCGCAATCTCCCATATTTCGCGCCCTCGCAGCAAAAGGAAAAACAAAAATCCCACAACCACTCAGGTCCGATGCACTCGAATCGATACAACCAAATAAATCCATCAACTGGCCACGTGGCAGGCGTGAAAACAAAAGGTCAACAAACTGTGTGACGATTTGGGGGGGGAAAAAAAGGAAACATTAAAGAAAGTGAGGTAAACAAACTCGTAGCGAAACAAAAGTGTTGCAAAAGCAAACCAAACACGGTGCAGCATAAATGGACGCTTTTCAACGGAAGCAAACAAACACAGGAGCAAACTGCATGTGCAAAGTGATATGCCAATCAAGCCGCTATTCTTCGAGCACTTAAAGATGAGCTGAATGAAAAGGATAAGAAATTCGCCTACGTTTCGAATTTCGCGCAAAACACCCAAATTGCTAAACTGAAAGCTATTTGCGGTACTACACTCCCTTGCTTAGTAATTCAATGTTTTCCTCGACTTCCATCCGTCACCGGCGAGACATCAGATAACGTAAGGAAAGCCCTGTTCTTCTCCATGTGACTGTTTATTAGATTTTATGTGATACTATGCCAACGAGCACAAATCGGCCCAAAATTATGTTTTTCCCTCTCATCCGTTCAAGCATGGAAAAGCAGAGCGTTAGAGTGATGGAAAGGACGTGCAAGGGAGTGACGTCTGTTGACAAGCTTTCCTTGTCCCTTAATGACTTTATGAAACCGGAAGGAAATAAGATGTGGGTTCGACAATCGGCGTTGTGCAGCCGATTACCACCGATTTAGCAACGGCTATTTTAAAATTCGAGTGATTGCGCTTCGATTGGCGCCGCTTGATGGCACATTAAATGGGAAAGTTTTATTAGCGTGTCGATGGTTGTGATGGTGGTTTGTTGGTTGTGTTTTGTTTGTTTGTGCTACATTTTGTAGGTTTTCTTATTTCATTAAATGTTTGAGCTTCTTATTCTCCTTTTCTTTTTGTTTATTTATTTTTTTTGTATCTTATTTTATCTCATCTCGCTTTTATCTTCACTTAGAATCTTATGTCCTTTTAAGCATCTTTAAGTAAAAACTAATTATAGTTTTTTTTTTAAAAAGAAATTCTCTTATTGTTGAGTCAAGTATTCGTTACTTAGAAATAATCAGTATTTAGAACCTTATACATATTTTTTTCTTTTATTTCTTCAGGGACGGACTGACCGTATTGCTAGAGCCTCACTTCTTTTTGAGGCTAAAATGTTATTTTTTTCGTTTTAAAAATGATTTTTTTATGTTTGTGGGGCAATTATCGAATTTTGTTACCTTCTATCAGATTTTCAAATTTTTATGTCTGCATTTTTTCAGCTTTCTTTTTCATTTTTATCCCTTGAATGCTTGGAGAAGATTTTAATAATATTCCTTTAATATTAGGAGCTTTTTTACTTTTTATTTTTAAGATTTTATGAAATGAAGTCCTGTGCTCTTTACTTATGCTAACTGACTGTATTCAGCATTAATCTAAAAAATGGTAAAAAAGCCTTCTAATTAGAAATAGAAGAGGAAATTATATGGTTAAAAACATTGAAGATTGATTAACTTTAACAAGGAAATTGTTTCAAACAAAAAAAAACTGAACTGAACTTCTCTTTTTGTTTCACAATATTTTATGATTTTATTTTAAAACAAAACACCCTGAAGAAAAAGTTCGATACAAGCTACAGCTATAATAAGGCTTTTTAACTATCTTTTCCTGAGGAAACACTAAGCTGACCTGCACGCGTGGTGTAAGGGTGCAATCCAAAGCAGAAAATTAATAATATTCCCACGAACTGTGTGACTGGTAAACCGCTACTACATGCATGCAACGCCCCATAAGCAGCATCATTTTGAGCTCAAAGCATGATACGACCAATTCCTGCCATACTTGGGCCGTAAGTTCACTAACCGACCAGCGGCAAAAGTCGATGGCAAATAGCTCACGCGCCACGACCAAAAACCCTTCCCACTATTTTCACATTTATGGTGAAAATTGCCACAAGGGGAAACCCTCGAACCCAGTTACCCGGTCTTGTGCGAACGTAAGACGTAACGGCAAACATTCCCACTTGCCGGAAGCCACACGGTGGTTCGGCATCAAACTGTTGCATCTGCGGAACGATGTTTGCCCTGAAACGGCGTTTTGGCCCGTTTACTACAACACACCGATCGCTAGACGGGATTGGGGTTCCTTTCATGCTTCGTCAAAGGATCGGGACGGACGGAAAAATGTGTCAACTACCGCAGGCTATTTCTTGTCCGTTACGCTATCGCCCTCCCCCCAATCCACAGACCCTCCTGTTTCCATTTTGCACGGGGAATTGGGAGTAATCCCTTCGACATGACACTAAGCTACGTTTTAGAACATTGTACACACTTTTCTTACTTGCATCTAGCGTTGCTTTCCCTCTTGTTACGATGTCAACACTCATAAAAATGGCTATGGGTTGACAGTTTAGTTTTAAAATCCTTAAACTTCAGACCACAAAATTGCCTCAATTCCTACAGATTGGTGGTAGATGTTTCACGCTATTCGTTCGTACACCATGGCACCATGAAATGGTGATTTTTCTTTTACACCGGAAGAAAGATTTGCCACTTTCTCCCAGTGCAGTTGTGTTCGAGCCAAAGATGAAAGAGAACGGTACGATGGGAAAAGCCGGAAAATGGCCGAAGCCCTGGAAATATCACGTTGCACAATAAGTTGGAGGATTTCATGCAATCTTTTAACTGTACGCGTACTTTATCGACATTTGCTTTGCTGAGCAGGGGGCTGGTAAAACACCTTCTGAATCTCAATTACGTTCATTTTTCACATTTCCTACTGCTCTTCGGTTTACTGCTTTTGGAATTCTGTTTTCAATCTTGGCTCGGGGAGGGTAAAAAGTATTTTCTTTTCCCATGTACTCCTCATTACTGTTTCAAGGATGTATCGGAATGCGCACGGTATCGGAAATGTATCGCTCGTTTTGGATAACGATAAGACTTGAACATAAAATAAACGGCCATATTATGTTTATTTATTTATTTATTTATTTATAGGTTGTTTTGGTTTTTTGTTGATTATTATATGTATTATATTGTTGCATTTCAACATTTCATTTCCATTTAATAAATTTTATTCTTTACTTTTTATTTATTTTACTATTTATTTTATTTTGTACACATTTGTTATTCATTTGTTACAATTTCTTCTACCAGCAACAGTTTTTTGTCATTTTTCTTCATTTTATCAATATTATTATTTGCTGTATGCATATTTACTAAACTTATTTAACGTTTCTTTAACGTGTGTATGTTCATAAATTAATGTAAAATTGTTTTGCTTATAAAGTTCGACTGGTTCTAGTAAGTTATAGTTTTTTTTTTCGTTTTATTCATTACTTTAAACGTTTAGACGATAATTTATTAAAAAATTGCATTGTTTTTTTGTAAACCGTAGCGAAAGTTAGTTTTCGTGCTTGATGGGTTGAATTTACGAAGCTATACATTGTTTGTAATGTCTTAACGGAATAAATAGCCGTTTTTGTTCTTGTTTTGTATTATTACAACATTTTCCATTGCCCTATTTACTTTTGAAGTGTTGTAGGTTTTTAATTACTTGCTTTCTTTGTTTTATATTTGTGTAATTTTATTCATTTTACATTAAAAAGGTAAAATCTTCATTCATTATTTAGGTTTTCCTACATTTTCAATGTTTTATGGTTTTATGGTGGTAAATAAATAATTGACATTGAAATTGTAGCTACGAATGCTAGTTGACTACTTTCCAAATAAATTTTATGATATTATGATTTTTTTATTTTAATTTAAATATTACTGCTTGGTGCCGTATTCTCAGCTCTTCCTGGGCTGATAATGTACAAAGTTTTCAAGGCATTTTCTCCTTGTTTTTTTCCTTATCCCGGGCATGAGTATAGTGGGTCAATGCCGTATTTTAACATCTTTCTATATGTGAATAACAGTTTACAATCGATAGCCTTAGATGCAAATGAAACCATCAGCACAATTCCCACAGTGCAGTTATCAATACATCGAAGCACGAATTTTAACACATGATGCAAAGTCATAAGTTAATGCTTATAGAATTCCTCCTTCTAAATAAGAAGCAACTCCCCCAACGCGGCACGAAGCGGCGAACCCGATAAAACGAAGCTTATGTACATTACGATCCACAATTTAGCACAACATTAACGAACATAATGCCACCACACTCATACGTCGGCAGGTGTTTGGGTGCATTAAAACACCCGTTCCAGTGGGGAGGAGAGGGAAAAAAACGCCGTGAGTTGACATGCTTCCCACTCCCAGCGTTTCCAAAACACCAGCACCGGAATGGCGGATTGAATTTAAGCGTGTATCGTAGTCAATCGTGGCACTTTACAAATGACATAAACGTGACTCGACGTAAAAATCGGAGTATTCGCGAGTGAGGTTTTTCCGCGCCAACGACGACAACCGCCGCTTGCCGGACGGGGGAAAGCATTTTACGATCCACTTTGCCAAACAGCGATTGGCAGGGCATCGATTTTCTCCCATCGAAAAGTATATCCCTTTTGCAGCGTGTCTCAAGATGCTGTTAGCTGGAATGGCAGTAGAAGGGCACACACGCACACATATCAAAAGTAGGTCCTAGGAAGGCGGTTGATATCTTGAGACGAGCTGGTTCATTGTTTTTATAGCTCCTCCACTCGTCCCGCTGGCTGAGAATCTCGCTCCCTTGTTCTACACCCGAGCAAAATCTGGGGAAAGTGTCCTCAGCCTCATTTGGACCAAGGAGGTTAATTTTTACGCCGCAAATAAACCGCACTAACCCCTTGGCACGAGCTGCCATCACCACGAGTTCACGAGTGTTCGCACAGAGGATGGACGGCACACGCGTCCTATCGGGCGGCTGCGATCTCTTCGTTTTAATAAGACTCCATAGAACCGAGGGCCCGGGAAATGCATCCCTCGTCTTTACTGCCATCGCGATAAGGGTTCATAATAACACGAAACAGTAGTAGCAGCAGCAGGACTAGAATGAAACCCCATAAATAGAACAGTGCCGTGGGGCGGGACGACAGTGTACGGCCACAGCAGGAACGCTCATGCAACGCTCGATGACGCATCCGATTTGCGAAAAGCTGGAATATACCACCCCGATCCCGATGTTTGCCCCGAGTGTGAGATGGGTCCAATCGGAGAATCTGCAGTAAACGCCGGGCCTCCCACCCGGCTCGCGTTACGTTGTCGTATTGTCCGCTGAGCAGCGAGAAAGGCACGGAAGGATAAATCACCGGCGAAGATGTCGCTCGATGGCATAAATCAGATACGGGCCACTTTCACTGTTCTGCGTGCTCCACACTCAGAGCAAACGATTCAGTGATGACAGTCGTAAAACGATGCGGAAGCAAAAACCTTCTTTTGTTTGGAGGTTAAATCGGGGACACGTAAAAATGCAAGTGAGATTGCTAGAATTTTGAGAACAACAACGCTGAAAGGGTTTGTCAAACGTGGAAAAAGCAAGAGCAAACTTTGTTCTGGGAAAATAAGCACAGTTCCAGGATGCGAAAATAATCTTGACCGAATGACACTTGCTTGAAAAAGAACTATTTTTTTCAAAAGAAATGTTTGGTGAGGACAACTGTTTCACTAATTTGATGATTTGTTAGACAGCAAAGGGAAAAATTACAAGGTTTTTGACGAGGTCGCTTTTCCTGGTCCGGTATGTTGAGATGCAAAGAGACACAACTAGGAACTGAAATAGCCTTGGCAAACATCACCATTATATTGTAAAAGAAGCAACTGATTCCGTGATCACTTGACTCTATCTTGGTTACAACACTCCACCACAGTCGAGAGATATTTTCTCATGGAACGTAACACAGGCGTTAAAGGAGATTCGATGATGGAGTTGAATATGATGAGTAGATAGCCTTTGAAGATTCATGAACGTGATCGTGAACCTAAAACACTGGACTTCCTGTACCAAGAAGTGGGTCCTCTGGAATATACATCTATAAATCAATACCTTCTGGCGATACGCTGGTATTCACACGGCAGTACCGGAATTCAAATCTCATCTCCAGTGTTATTAATAAGACAGCAGCTTGACCTAGCAGAGATTATTAAACCAAGAAGAAGAGAAGATCTGGTATCGAAATCCCGGTCCAAGCCGTCTCCCTACACGCAGGACTGCTGTGGATAAACTATGTCAGGGAAAGCCAGAAATGGCAGGCCAGAATTTTTTGAGGTTGTAGTGCCACAAACGAAGTATCTACCTCGCGTTTCTGGTCTTTCTAGTACTCAGAAATTAATGGTCGATGAATGATTTCGTGACACGGCCATGTATATTAACAATGAATGTGCTATACCAACTAAGCTTTGTGATAGATCTGTTACGTGAAATGTTTAGATAAGTTCTAGTCAATCCAGTCAATAAGTTATATGAGCGACATGATAGGTCATGTAGGCCATTTAGTCAAGAAGAAGAAGAAGAACAAAAACAAGAAGGTTACTTCTTACTTACTTACTTACTTACTTACTTACTTATTTATCAGGCGCTACAACCGCTTTGCGGTCTTGATCCGCCAATCCGTTATCCCGGCCTTGATGGCAGATGATTCCACGCCATCCTCCCACCTCAATCTGGGCCTACCACGCCACCTCTGTCCGTGTGGACGGCCTAAAAGCTTCTGAGCTGGGTCGTCGGGTGCCATGCGTATAACATGACCAGCCCATCGGAGCCTGGCGAGTCTAATTCGCTGCACGACGATGAGGTCATCATACAGTTCGTATAGCTCGTCGTTATAGCAGCTCCTCCATTGTCCTTCCACACATACGGGGCCAATGATCTTTCTGAGCATCTTTCTCTCGAACGCGGCTAAGAGGGTTTCGTCTGTTTTGGACAGGGTCCATGTCTCAGAGGCGTATATTAGTACTGAGACTATAAATGTACGATACGGTCCCAGCTTCAACCGTCGCGACATGTTTTTTGAGGTGAGATGTTTACTCAGGCTGTAGAATGACCCGAGATAGGTGAAGTTTCGGACGACTTCAAATTTGCGGTCACTTATCCGTACATCACCCCCACGTAGTTCCGGATTTCTTAGCATGGCCGCTGATGGTGCCACCATCAATTTGGTCTTTGCCTCGTTAATCTGCAAACCGAGGATTTCAGCCGCCTGCTCGATCGATTGGTAAGACTCTGCTACCTGGGAGAGCCGCAGCCCAATGATGTCTGTATCGTCAGCGTTTGCCAGGATCTGGGTTGACTTATAGAAGATGGTTCCCGGAGTCTCCACCTCCGAGTCACGGATGGCCCTCTCTAGCGCCATGTTGAATAGGAGACAGGCGGGCCCATTTCCCTGACGCAGGTGGTAGCAAAGAGGACCCTGAGAGTTTTCCATCCATATTCACATGCCATATTCACATGGCATGTGACGTTCATGTGACGGTCATGGTCTTCCTAACAAGCCTGATCAGTTTGACCGGGATTCCAAATTCCAAAAATCCATTACTTCAATTTGCTATTAAATTTCACAGGTAAGATAAAATTTTAAAAGATAGTTTGATCCTGCTAGTTTTGCCTAATACACTAATGTAAAGCTGGGTACTAAATTAAGCTGCAAGCTTTACGATACTTATCGATGTAAAGCAAATACTTGACGTGTTTAATCCATTGTTTTGAATGAACCATAATAATGAATGAACAAAGCAGATAATACAGTGGAACTGTTGCTGTCCATCCGATAGAGTGGACCTTTTTTCTATTACTCCACTTACCATTTTCCTATCACACTACTAATCCTATTCCGGTGACAAGTGCAGTGGCGCACGAGTGCACTCACTCAAAGCCCTGCCTGTCCATTATTTATGACAGCTCCCAATTCATTAAATTTGTCATTTTAAATGCAATAACAATCAGATGACAACGGCGACACGTTGTACTTGGCTTGTTTACAGCCCTGGATGGGACTGGGAAAGCCAACCTGAAAATTGCGGGGCTCGACTGAATTGTGCGTGCGCGCGTATGTTTGCCTGTTGTTATGTTTTGTTTTTATTTCAGCCTTACCATTCGCGCTTTGTTCTGACAACTGTCACTTCAAGTGCGATTGCCGCCGTCGTCCCAGCGTGAAATGATAAATGGACCGTTTGCCTACGCCCTCCCAAGGCACCGTCTCTTCGTTCACACTGAACTGGACTGGTTGCCAGAATGGGCGAAGTACTTCGTCCACCTCGCGCTTCCACCTAACCATCCGCTTTTCTCACGCCACTGACCGTTCGACCGGTCATCGTTTTGTCCGCCTCCTCTTGGAAAAGTGATAAATAAGCCGATCACAACTGACACCACGTGCACGAGCCTCATTTAAATGGTGTTTCCGAACCGATGCACTTTTCACCCGGTTAGCATGCACTTGGTGCTAATAGCAGCCGTACCGGGGACATATGGACATATGGGCCCCATCGAAACCCATTCTCCAATATCCGTACAGCATGGACAGCCCTACACCTTCCACGGTTGAAACTCGAACGGGGTCAACAACAGGCTGCACAAACCGCAGGGTTAACGGAGTGTCATTAAAACACTAAATGGTCCATTATTTGGACGTCAGTTTTGGGGACAGTTTTTATTATCAACATTTTCCGTGCCCCCCTCCCTAGTGATTCTATTTTCCACCGTCCGCCCATACGACGACGGCCATTTCAATTCGCCAGTAATCCTCGGACGTGATTTCGAACCTTAAAGTCTCATAAATGTCCCATCAATTTATGATCATCATTCATCAACTGATTACCATTATTGGGCGCACGCTTCCGCTACGTTTGCGTGTGGCTGATGGGATGACCAGTCCCCGTCCGGTGGACTGGATACGATTATTTTTTTATTTTTACGCTGCATACACTTGTTGCTGCTTGTATCGTGAATCGTGCTAGATGAATGGAGCGAGTTTTAAACTCCACCATCCTCCAGCTTACTGTCTCCAGCGGGTGTGCAGCCACAACACTTCTTCTTTATTATCTAATGACTGCAAGCCTCATAAATGCGGTGCATATGGGTCGTAAAATCGGATCGTAAAACGGGACTAATCGAACGAGATATATACGCAACCCCCATACAGAACACGCCTCTTGCCGGAAGGTTTCAGTCGTATGGAAACACCTCTCGTTGCGCGCGTGTTTGATGTCAGCTTGTGGCAATAGCAATTGAGATTTATGTGATTTTAACCAAATTATTTGATGTATTGAAATGAATAATATGCACAATAAAGCATGCGTTTTTCGGCATTACCGGTTGGGCAGATTGTTGACGAAAGAATGGAACTCTAAAACCAACTTCTAATGGTCGTAAAGTGAAGCCCACATTTATAAACATTAAGCATCGACACCGATCCACAGGGAAAGAAATGGTCTATAAATCATGTTCCATACCGCCAACGGTTCTCTGCGGTGCGATTATGTTAATGTCCCAATTGTACAATTATGCAATGGTTTGCTTTTTTTGCCCCTCGGCTAATTTGGATAAATAAACTCATCTTGAACAGCAACCTGTTGTGTGTCCGCTCTGATCATCGCAAAAATTGTAGCTAGTAGAGTTTAGATTTGTGTGTAAATTACAGGGTAAATAAACAGTTTCAATACTGTTAATAAGCTCTTAACATGAGTGATGGAATTAAATTTAGCGGTACAACTCGGACTGTATTTACAGTAAGTTAAATTAAAAATTTTCGTTCGCAGTTTCGCATAAAAAGGAATTAGTCATTGCAATCAACACTAGAATTACCGGACCAGTCATTTGGACTAGTCCCATACGTTTCAAATGGATATATTTTGTATAGTTGAACAATTCTGTCCATGTTGATGCACGATTTTTGTACATTCAATAAATCATTCGTTTCTAGGAATTTAAAAATTAAAAATAAGTTCTAATATCGATAGTAAGTCACATCAAGGGCAATTCTATCTTAACCAGTCACTTTGACTGGTGGTTTGTGGGACGATGAACAGCGTCTTTCAATGCAAAATGCTTACAAAAAGTTAATATTCATATATAAACAACAGACTTATTTCTTGCCATATAACTATAAAATAATATATAATATACAAATATAATTTTGTATATTATATTATTGTTTGTATATTATAAATATAATATACAAAAAATAAAAAAAAAATAAAATTCGATTTTCTCTGCTGCAGGACCACATACTGGACAAATAGGCCCCAAACAACCGAACTAGTCCCAAACAATTAGATAGAAGATGTTAGTCAAAAATAAGTCCTATTTCTATGACTGAATTGCACCCTTAGAACTGATTTATACCTGGTACTTCAGATACTTTGGGCAATCCTCTTCGCAGACTTATAGACAGTACTCTGTACGTCAGACTGGTAGAACTGTGTTAATTCTTATGTACAGAGTAAGTAGACTTACAAATTGAAAAAGAGAATTTGTTGAAGTGGAAAAATCAGAGTCTCAGACTAACGCCAGAAATGGCACACACAAAAAAGAAACGCATAAGCATTCAGCGTAATATTCGTAGATAAGTAGGGTCCTGAATCTTTAGTGTGGCCTTCATACGTCCTAGTATAGCTCCACACTTGAATTTTATTTGAAGTTTTTTAATACACTTCAAAATTCAAAACTTCTAATTTCACCAAGAAAGGAAACCATTTACACTTTATCGTCTACTAGAGATTTGTTTTGCCCCGGAACACATCAAAATCTTCAACGAGTCTCAAAACGGGCAAGCGATTGGAAACTTTTCAATATGTCACAACCACACTCGAGAGTGTGCAATTGACCGGAGACTACAGATTAGATAGTGAAAACTAACGTTGCAACTTTCTGGCAGCCCTCATCTCGCAATAGTCGGCGAGATGGTCGGGGTCAATTTTTTAGACGAAAACTTTCCACACACACACACACACACACAAGTCCCCACGACAAGTCGACAGGACCAAAAGATTGAACAATCGGGATAAGGATTTTCATCTACCGCGGGAGCATCTGCCCGAGACAGGCTAATTTTGGGTCAGTTGTTGTCAGGCAGTTTCGGAACACCGAATTCCGAAGGGTTCCGAAACGCCCTCCTGCGCGTACCATTGTCGAGAGATTAGTTTCGAGCATATTGTGCCGTACATGCAATCACCATGAAAAGCGTCGATTTACGACGCTTTCTTTCTTGCTGTACGTTAACCTACTAACCCCTCGTAAATGTTTCGTCCGCTTCCGAACTGCAACAGCTGACGGGATGGGTAATCTCCCAACATCCAGCCCGGGCAGAAGGATGGTAGGTACACGCCAGATGCTCGAGCTACCTGAAAGGGCGGGTGTAAAAGTCACACAGTACGCGTCCACAATTTAATTTTTCCACCACTGTGGCCGGAAAGTGGAAATTCCCCTCGCAATGGAAATGGTTTGTTTACACGCATAAACAGCATATGATTATCACCTCGTAATGTTTGAGTGTTAATAACGTTGATCGGTGTGGGGTAGCAGGCGTAAGAATCTGTCAACCGTAACCATCCCCTGGCCTGATGGTGGTTGGAAAAGAAGAGGGAAAATGTAGTCCTAGAGCTCCTGTGCTCCGGGGGCATCTAGTTCCAAAGTGTAGGATAATTGTGTCGCCAGCAAGGGAAGCCAACGCATCGTCTTCGAGCGGTAGTTGCTCCTTCAGGGATTAAATTCAATTTCACCGCTTAATGGCGGAGAAGAAAAGGAACGTCGCATTTAGACTGTATTGTTGATGTTGTCAGTTGCAGATCGCGAGTATGATAATGGAGAACTACGAGTACGGTCGATGATGATGTATGTGGCGATCAATGCACATCGATGTTTCATAGGACGATAAACTGGCAGATGAAACTACGTATTAAAGCTATGGGTGGCACCCAATCAGAGTTCAAACGCTGTGACTATGGTTTAATAAATGTCCTTTTCATCTTTTGCACATCTTAACGATTGAGATGTGAAAATTTATCACTTTTTCTCCCCAAGATTGTAATCTCTCTGGTTGATGGTTATCCTTAAAACCAAAAGTAAGGACCTCGTGTCTAATGCAGCTCACAAAAGTTTACAGATATGGAGACCTTTTAAATAATTTAAATAAACAACGTGCTTTTCTAACTAAAACAACATATAAAGATAATGTATGTACATAATAAAACATCAAATGGAATAAAATATTGTAGTTAATTTTTTTTTATATAACAATACGGCACTGGACCGTCATAATTAATTATAAATAAATAAATTTGTTTGATAACTAAGCGCAGAAGCAGACAAAATAGTGATTAAATAGAATTTTAACTTTATTACCAAAATATCATCAATTTTTATTTGATTTGTAATTTATTAATATTTTATTCTAAAATTTTTTTTCCAGATTGGCTTTCTTATTTCTTTTTTTCGGTTGCTGATTTTCAAAATTATAATACAATTCTTTTTAAAGTTTTTATTTTTATTTATTTTAAGTATGACGGCTTGGGCCTTATTGTCAAAACCGCATGTGATGACTGTGTGTATAAACTAAGTTAACGAGGCATTTCTTCCTAGTTTTTTTTTGCCTTATTATGCTCGCTTATCTCTTAAAAAAGTTATTACTCAAAAAATAAAATAAAATATTTAAAAATTGCCATCAGGAAATTTTTGAATTTAGCACGGTCCTTGCATTGCAAAGTTTTGAGACCACTGATCTATATTTAAATTATAAAATCTTAATTGAAACCTGTATAAACCAGCGTAAGTGCGGCCCAACGATGTAGTCGACATTGGCGCCGGTCTTCAAACGGCAGGAACGGGGTTCAAATCCCATCCGGACCGTTCCCCCGTAGTAAGGACTGACTATTAAACTGCGTGGTATCGGCAGTCTAGTAAGCCATTACGATGGCCGGCGTGACCTTTTAGAGGTCGTTAAGCCAAGAAGAAGAAGAAGTTAAAACTAGAAAAGACAGTGAATCATTTTATCTAATTTCACTATATTTTTTACAACTTTACAAACAAACAGAACTTTATTGGGTATTTAGCGGCATTTACTTGTAAAACAAACATTAAATAAACTGTTACCCGTTTACTAACGTTATTTCTTCTTAATGAGAAGTGACGTGCGTTACAATAAAATTCAAAATCACTAGAAAAAGAAATCAAAATTTTTTTAATGTTAAACGTCTAAAAACCTAATTTAATTACTTCTAAAAATTAAACGTAAAATACTTAATTATTTCTAACAAAAACAAATAAGCCAAAACTTTCTAAATACTTTTGGGTTAATTTTCTTCAGAATGCAAACTCAACGAGTGTTTGTAAATGTTTAACAATTTACTTCCTATTCAAGCTAAAAAGCATTTCACAGCGCATAAAGTGTCCACAATTGTACTCGTCTTCAGTCACATATTAGCACAACAAATGTGATCCGAATTTGCATTCCCACGAGCTCCGTCAAGCTCGTCCGCGCACACATCGGCCACAAGGGTGAAACTGACTTTCATCGTGCGTTAAATATTGCGACCGCACGCACCCGCCACATTCATTGCTAAATCTGCTCACTTACCTTGCACGGCACCGGCCCAGCACAGCCAAAACAGGGCCCACTTGGGTGTCATGAAGCGCGCCATCCACCGAGGACGCAGCGCGAACCACCCGCAATGGTACGATCGAGGTGGCGTCGCCGGCCTTTGCAGTGGCCCCGCACAGTCTGCCGCGACCTTGCCCGGCGGACACACGCCCTCCTCCAGCGCGACAGGCGAGGACGGTTCACCATAGCTGCCACCGCATTTGGTCGACTCGGTCTGTACCGTGTTGCCGGACGGTGTTGTGGCAGACGAGGCCGGGTTGTTCATCTTCACGCTATCGTCCCAGCTGGACGTGGTGGACATGAGGATGATGATGATGGGGAAATAGACCGAACCAACCAAGGTATTACGTATTACACACACACACACACAGCTACTTTTTATTTTGTAGCACTTTGTGGTTTTATTTTAACCTTCTTTTCTTAAATCTCAACTTTCAATTAAGCACTAAAACCTACCACATGGTCAAGGTCAATGGGGGGAAAAAAATGGACGATTGAGAATTGAAAACACTTGTCTAACTTTTCCCTCTGCACGGCGGCTGACGTTTATTATCCGTCTCGAAAATTACTGACCATCGACTAGAAGCTGCCCATTCAACGGTCTTATCACATATCGCCACACGGTAGCACAGAAACTCTGGATGATGCCCGCAGCTTCAGAATTGTTTGTGTAAAATTATGCAAAATCTCAACACTGTTTCAAAACGCTCACTGTGCCCCGACAATTGGCTATTCACTCTCGGGCATCCAACTACCGAAAGGTGAATATCAATACAGCTTATGGGATTTGATAGCTGGCAGCTTTTTGGTCACCTTGTCGCTAGTAAAGACAATATTTACTTTAAACCCTTCTTATCACACTGTAACATTGATTGGGTTGTATGCTCGGCAAGCATGCAACACACACACACAATACACGCTCGTAAATCACCAAGATCCTCCAAATGATCCTCCCAACGACGAATATCTGCACAAGCAACGCTCACAGAAATCACCCACAAAACTACAGCTAGTACGCTCCTGTCTACGTGAACTCCGTCAGCCAGGACGTTCCATCGATGACTGACGGTTTGGAATTGCCTTGGCGGAGCATACAAGTCACTTGTTTGGTCGGTGGTGCGCAATCGTACACCAGACGAGTGTTGCAAACCGACCCGCCGACAAGCAGCCACGCGGTCAACCGAGGAAGCGCGACCCGAACGCACGTCAGCAGTAAGCTCTCGTCGGCATGAATGCTGAACGGAAACTAATCGGAAGCTGTTTGTCTCGTGCGGCTGAGAGCGATGCAATGCAATCTGACGGTCACATGTTGGCCGTGAGTGCACTTGACGTAGCAAGTGCATTACACCAGAGACGAGGTTTGAAGGTACTCAGTGAAGAAATTCTTCTATTTAAATAAAACTCTTTGGGACACAACGTTCAGCATAAAATTCGGCTTTTGCCATATTAAGAATTGTAATGAAAGAGGCAAAAATTTAATTTCCTAATGACTCATTTAATATTAAAATATTTCTTATTCTACACGAATTGACAGGCGACAGCGATGATGGTCTTCAAATGACTGGATTGGGGTTCAAATCCCATCCGGACCGTCCAACTATCCAACTGCGCGGTATCGGCAGTCTAGTAAGTCATTCGATGGCAGGTGTGACCTAGTAAGTCGTTAAGCCAAGAAGAATATTTTTTCCTCAATAATCAAATCTGACCGGCAAGTCACAAAATGTTGATGCATGTAATGCCGAATAGTTTAGGGGAACATTTCAAAAGGATTGTGTTATATTCCACTATATGGCTGCAACGTTCCACAGTCGTGTTGCAAAACTCCCCGAACTTAATGCAAAATTCTAGAACAAGGTTGCAAAGTTCCAGGCCTCCTAGCTTGCCATAATGCAATTCCAATGAGTGATTTAAATGTTCCGTGATAAGGATCGCATTCCTGCATAGCTCACAAAAATTTAAAAACAATCATGAAGACGCTCATCATGAAGATGAAATGTGTGGATGAAATCAAATATATTCACTATGAGTGAGATAATTTTAATGCTTGACGTAGTGATACTTATTTTAAACCAATAAGGTTTTTCACGAAGTGTTAGGCTTTTAATTTTACTCACTGTACGCATTTTACGTGCTTCCACTGTGAGTGCTGTATTTGATTGAGTGGTCCACTCACGCGCTTTTATGAGCCACTCACCACTTTAACGGCCGTTCCGTTTTTTCGCGTAGAACGGATTATTGACCGGCAGAAACGGTTTATTGATTATTTATCCATTATTTTATTCATTTTACATAGTTTACAAGCTTTCACTTTACTTGCTAAAAATTATTTAAGAGATTATTTACTGTTTAACATATTTTTCCGGACCATGCGATCAAGCGAATGCTTAGAATCTAAGTGTTTTTACGTAGTTGGACGCTGTTATAACTAGTTGTACGCATTACAGAGCGATCCGAGACACACCGAACAGCTGCTATGTCCTCCGTTTGTGGCGTACGTGCACGTCTGAGGCACGCTTGCCATTAATTGGGCGCAACCTTTAGTGGTTACCATTCGGTTATTAGCTGGAAAAGGATGAGAAGCGTTGCAAGATTAGCAAACTGAAGATCACACTCAACATGACTGGAGATTGTATACAAACCATCAGCTCGCTGCACAGAGAGACATGCGTACTGTGTGGTATTGGGAGGTACCGGAATCACTACTGCAAACGGAACTGGTACACCGGGGAGTGGGGTAGGATGTGTCGGTGGTGTTAAAATTGGAGAACCTGGCGTGCTTGACACAGGTGAAAAGGTGGGATGCGTTGGAGGGGTTAAGATGGGTGTGCCAGGTGTGGTGCTGATGGTGGTTGTATCCGGTTCAACGGTGGGAATTGTTGGAGGAGTAATCGTAGTTGTATCTGGCTCAACCGTAGGAATAGTTGGAGGAGTAATTGTAGTTGTATCAGGCTCAACGGTGGGAATAGTTGGAGGAGTAATTGTAGTTGTATCTGGCTCAACCGTAGGAATTGTTGGAGGTGTTATAGTAGTTGTATCAGGCTCAACGGTGGGAATAGTTGGAGGAGTGATCGTTGTTGTATCAGGCTCAACGGTAGGAATAGTTGGAGGAGTAATCGTAGTTGTATCAGGTTCAACAGTTGTAGTTGTCACCGGGATGGTTGTGGTTGATTCAATCGTTGTCGTTGTTGTCTCTGGCTCTACGGTAGGTATTGGCGGTGGCACTGCGGTCGTAGTTTCAGGAGCTACAGTAGTAGTTAGTGGAGGATCCGTTGTCGTTGGGGTAGAACTATCCGGAAACGGTAACATAGGTCGATTTGGTCCACATTGCACAATCTCCATTTGTCGTGTATCGCAATCATCGCAATGAAAACACATTAACTGCCCATTGGAAGCTGGAATATGATAACGAATCCGCTTACAAAAACTCCGCACTTCACATTACGCTTGCTCCTACTAAAACTTACTCCTTACAAGACCTCCAACAAGACATATTGCCAATAGTACTATACGAAAATCACTCATACTGTCCTTACGGAACGTTCAACGATAGCCAAGCGTTTATCCTCAACTGCGAGCTAGACAGTCGTTGGTAGGCTTTTTTATCAAAATCCCCAGCCCGGACCCTGATCTGTCGGATGAGCTTTATCCGAAGGTTTTATCGGTTCGATTCAAGATTAGCTCGTGTTTGAATCAGTGATTATTTTTAAATTACTTTGATATCGGTCCAGCCAGTTTGGTGAATCACGCGCCTCGGTGTACGTGCAATGTTGCAATGAAGCATATACGGGATTACGTTTGTATCTATTTTGTGCAAGAAAGTTTCTGGTTTGGTTTTGATAAGTGATAGAATTAACGGCTGATGTTTGGTTAAGATTAAATTTTGTCTCAGACCGTCCTCCAGACACGTGTCGCATTGTTTGTACAAATGAAGTTTGGAATGTGTACTTAGTTGGTATCGGTAGCGACGTCAAGGTTGCCCTATCAAAGCCTGTACCTTAAAATGTTGATGCCTTGAAGAGGATTAAAGAGCAACGACATTGTTTAGATGAATTATTCTGAATCATCATGCATCATAACCTAAAATTAAAGTCAGGATTTCTGGAAAACTCATCAATTTCCGATAAGCTAAAATTGCATTCCATTTCAACCAATCGATCATTCCGCCAGTTTGACTTCAGTTCTATTTTTCATTTCTGACTAATATTGCAGAAAATGCAACTTGTCATTTTGTCAATATCTGATAGCTGTACTCACTTCTAGAATGAACAATGAAGGTAATGAGTGATACAAACACAATAAAAATGAACCACCAGATATCTATAGGCAAAACCACACCTTTAGGAACCCTATCAGCGGTTGGGATTTTAATCGTTACGACAGACTTACGGCATCTTTCCTCTCTGCCTTACTGAATCAAAGACTGAAGGACAATCGTTTCCGGCTGAAGTATAAAGCAACGTAAAAGCCAACTTCCGCCAATGTGTTCAACGCCCACTGCCTGGGAAAAAGGAACACCAACCAAGACTATTGCATCGGTCGCTGCATCGCGCGAAGGTTCAAGATCATCGTACTTTATTGCCCGCGTGATAACGCCCCGGTGCTCATCGTCGTGTACAAATTAACCCGAATCAGAGTACAATAACGCTCATTTATCCACAGCTAAGCCGCACTAGGGCGACGCTCGGATTCCAACGGGCTCTTCTGCAGGATGCGACGTAGAAGAGACCCAAGAGCGAACGGAGCGGAGTACCGCTTAATCACCAAAGAATGCATGCCGTTGTACCAGTTGATTGAAGGGATTTGGGCAATGCAATGTATGGGCCACGGACGCAATGATGCCGATGGTAGAGTGCTGTTCATGCGTTGGTGTGATTATGCGTATGGTTGCGCATGTGGAAGTTAATAACTTAATTATATGCACAGCGGTATCCACAGGGGAATGGGACTCGGATTGATCGTTTCCTTAATTCTTCTACAGTTTAGATCTAACGTGTTATGTGTGCGTGTGTTTTAGACGTTTGTTTAGCTCAACCGTTTCCTTCTGTTTCATGTTCATCCGACCGCTGACGCGCTGGTCGTTATGATAGTGGAGGAACCGACATTGCTGCAAACCTCCGACATGTGTTGTATACTAGGAGTAAATGTCTTAATTAAACTCTATCCCACGCACTACTTACTTCAATGCGTTACCCTTTTGCTTCACTCCAACTTAATTTGATGCATTATGGACAGAGACTTTGCAGAGACTGTTATCAAGTGAGTTTAGTAATTACATTTAAAAAAATCGGATTATTTTTTTTTTCATTTTAAAAACTAATTATTCATATAAAACAGAAAATAATGTCTTTTATAAAGTAAAGTAAAGTTTTATAATTCATATAAAACAAAAAATAACACTTTGGCACTGTTGTTATGCTCCTATCCTAATCCATTTTGCTTTCTACAACATCTCAGATGTTTCAAAGTACTTCAAATGTCCAGACTTAAAAGGTATTGTTGGAAGAACACCAGACATGCATGAATCAGTTGGATTTTTTTTACGGGATGAGCATTGCTTCGATTATTTCTAGAAGAAGTCTAATGTTGCAGCCTTATTCATTTGCTCTAGACGCCATTTGAGAAATTAGCAAGCTGATACAAATTCTGTCAATTATCAGAGAGGATTTCGAAACGGAAAGTCAACCAATAACCAGATCGCCGGATGTGGCAAATCTTGAAGATGATAGTAGACCAGCAACTACACTCTCACCATCTCTTCAGCACGGTTTACCACGCATTGGGCTATTTTTGCATTTCAGCCAAGCTTACCAGAGGCTTATATGACTGTCAATAAGCAACATCACGTGTCGAATGATAGTTAATTATAAACCTGCGACAAGGATGGACTAAACATTCTCCTATTCAATCTGACGCTACAAAACATAATTTGATTTGATGCTTTTCAGTCCAGCAGAAGATTACCAAAGGATCGAACTAAAACCTCGGAATGGAGGTTATTAAGCGAAATTCAATATTATGTTTTACAGCCTATCACGACGGACGATACTGAGACTGTATAGGACATCTATGAATAGTCCTAGTAATCACATACCTCACATGTAGTGTTGTGTAAAGTAGCTTTTTTAAGTGAGGAGAGACCAACATGTGCGAAGTGAGTCCTCCCGGTAGCTCTATAATCACTATCAGGGTGATCAGGCCCAAATCAGGGTGAAAAGCTATTTCGTGAGAGAGAATAGCTCGAAGAATGCGAGCTACCTCATGGAGGTGAAAAGCTTGAAGAGTGCAAAGAAGTACCTCGTGAGGGTAAAGAGCTACCTGGTGAGGGCGAAGAGCTCCCGAAAAGCGCGCTCAGAATCCTCACTACATTGAGGGGTGGCTCACCATCTCATGACCCAACACTAGTCACAAGCTTTTAGTACAGAGACTCTGCACAAAACTGATAAAATTCTCTTAGCCGCGTCCAAGAGGTATTTTCTCACAAGAATCTTTTGCCCCGCATGTGTGGGCAGGATGTAACTACAATGGCGAGCTCTTTGAGCTGTACCGAATTATCAATATTGTGCAGCGAATCCGTTTCATCGGTGAGCAGGTCATGTGATGAGAATGGCACTGAACGATCTAGCCCGTGAAGTCCTTTTGGGTTCCTCTTATGAACACAGGCGTGGTAGACGAAAAATCAGATGGATCAGCCAGAAGTCCGAAAGGGTTGGCAAAATTTTACCTAAGTGCCAACTTCCAATGATCGGATTGAGTCGATTCTTAATTCCGTTCAGTAAACAATCATGAATAGCATTTCCACTAAATTTATTAAACTTGTTTCACGCAAGCACCCACTGCCTCTCAATTATTATCGTTAATCGTCCGACGGTCTTTCGATTGCTCCATCTGGAAAATATAGTTTGCCATCGCTTCAGCTTCCGCTCGCTCCCGTCGCATCGCAAATGGACGATATATGGATCGGTAGGTGTAAATTACGGATCCCGATATTAGGATCGTTCCTCCTACCACTGCGACCGGGGAGCCTTTTATCATTTGAAACATACGTGCCACGGTCGACAGAGACATGCTGTGGAACAATTGGACGATAGACGTATGTAAATTACACATTGCAACATAATGCTTTAAGTGAATAGAAACATACTTCACGGATACTGATCGTTCTATTTTTCTTTGGAAGCAATAGCAGGTGTTTCACTGGTGCCAGTCGTAACGGTGCGTGCTTCTTGTAGTTGCCGAAACGTTGGCTGAAACACGTAAAACCCTCCACCGATTCCAAATACCGTGATGATCAGCAGTTCCGGAATACGTGACCGACCGTATCTCATCCTAAAACGACACCGGAATAGATTTATTACTTGCACAAAGCGGCGGCAATTTTAGGAACAAACACCAACCTGCAAAGCGAGATACAGTTTGTTTTGATTCTTGCATAACAACAACCGGCAATGCATACAGGGTGACGCGTAAAGTCATCAGCATGACACTTTTGCATTTGAATAAATATTTGAAGTTTTCGGTTACGATTATATATTTTTGAGATATGGAAAATAAAAACTTAAACTATGTACGAATGGAGTAGTTACTAAGTATAATATTTTTTTTAAATATACTGTACACATAAAAACCCCGAGAGATCTATTTTCCTCCAAATTTCAAGATTTTATTTTAAATTAACGATTATAAACCATTGCTGCATACCATCTGAAACGTGCATTCAGGATTTTACTTTTTTCCAGTCAGAATAGTTTGCCTTGAGATCTTCCTTCCCAGAGTATACTGTGTACCCTGTCAAGCGCTATGTATTACGTAGCTGTTTTACATGAATTTCCAAAATTTAAAAGATTTCCTTTACGGGGATATTGGCAGAATGTTGTAATGTGTTTTAGTACTCTTAAGCCAACTGACGATAGGTACGTACCATCTGAATACAATTAATTAAAAACAAAATCATCCTTCATTAGCTCCTCATTTCCTACAACTACAACAACATAGTATAATTGGAAAAGCAAATGAAGAACGGATGAAGGAACCCACAAGAGTCGCAATAGTTTCCGAAGTAAAGTGTTCAACTTCCGAACAGCTCTGCTTCCTACCGGACGCAGATATACACCATTCTATGGTTGAAACGAACAGCTCACAGAAAATGGAGAAAATTTCGTCATCCGTAGGAATCAACACCAAATGTTTCCTCTCCAACAAGTCTCAAAGCAGCAGCAGCAGCAGCAGCAGTGGTGGGGATTTGCAGGAATTTAATTCGGATGATAGCGATGTCACCCTCAACGACATAGAATCCTATGCTTGTTTCGAAAACGATCGAATTTCACTTTGTTCCGAAACTGGACCACCTAAACAGCTCAAACGCAGACGACTGTTGCCACCGGTAAAAAAGCAAAAGTACGACTACGTTCAGTCAAAGGTAAAACAGTACGTTAAATCGAACGCTGCACACTAGAGGGCAAACTATGGTGGATGTGGAGAGAAGAAGTATTAGCATTTATTCCGTTAACATACCCCTGTTATAACATCTGCTTGTAGTATAAAAAGGTAAAAAAAAGTTCTCAATTGTAGCGCTTTGCATCCTTCAGCACACGTACCGAAACGTCGCTCGAAAGCACAGACAGATCGGCCAAACTATCGTCCGTCATTGTGCTTATGTTATGCGACGCTACCTTACGCTCACCGCCGGCCGCTGTAGGCTCGGCAAACTTAATTCGTCCCTCGTGACGGATAACCATCGTGGGCGAACTGTTGATCAGCTTCTGCATCTTCTCTCCACCCGGAATCCGTACCACGTTTCTTTCGTCCAGCACATGGGCCCGATTCGAACAGATAACACCCTTGCCGGGCAGTGATGAGGTGTATCCTTTAAGATTAATGCCTTGATTCTCTTTGCATCCGTGGCTGCTGCCAGTGCTCAGGGCACTGTCCCGATTTTCGCTGTGCAGCACATCGATCAGATTTTTGTTGTGGCAGTTAATCTTTGTCTGCAGCATGCTCTGAGGCGTTTTCTTGATGTACGCACCGATCGGTGATACGATATGATCAAACTTTCGTCCCGTAACTTTCAAGTGTGGTAAACGACTGACCGGTTTCTTGAAGGATCCTGTCGACCCAGCACCCACTGCAACGCCTGTTGGTAGATTTTTTGTGGCACTGTTTTTACCCGCGCTAGAAAATAGTGCCTGCTTGACGCCAGCGCTGTGACTTCCGTGGGATATATTCAACCGGGAGCTCATGCCACTCGTCGGCGTCAGATAGGACAGATGTGAACCCATTGGTGGTGCTTTCTTCATATTCTTGTCTGAAGGTGTATGTAACAGCGGTGGACGGTATCCATCATCCGAGCCGGAATTTGTGCGAGATTTTACCAGCTGTGCTCGGCGTTCTTCCTGCTCTTGCTGCTGCTTCTTCAAAGCCATCAGCTTCAAGCCCTGCTTTAACATGAAGTCCGTCTCCTCTAGTGTGTCGTTAAAGCGATCAGGCATTTCATCCAGCACGGAAATTTCATCGGGGAAGTTTTGGGTGCTTTCTTCCTGATCCTCGTACAACAGTGAAGATGGTTCAGGCTCCAACAAACTTTCATCCCGCTCGCTAGCCAAAGAATCTAATGGGTAGGTATTTCCGAGTTTCTCATCCTCTTGATGTTTCTTGATGTATTCCGTGTCTTGTTCATCTTCTATCTCGCTTTCACTGCTATCCAAAATGATGACATTCTGTTCCCCTTCCATCGAGTCTGCCTCTCTGGTAGAGTCTTTGCTGTACCTGGACTCGTACTCGGTGCGCTGATCGTAGTTATTAGTACGATTATCGGCCGCAGTCATGTCGCTCGTTACTCCCGAATCCATGTCCAAAATGCTGCTGCGTGCATACGATTCAGTTTCGAACGTATCCTGTGCCGTACGGTACACTTCGCTAGCACTGGTAGCGGAATTTACGTTCAACGATTCTCCCTCTTCCGGTACCTGCCTAGCCGAGGCGAATGTTTCAATGGAAGAATTCTTCGACGCTTCGGACGGACCGGAAAAGGTTGATTCTTCCAAAATGGTTGACGGTCGTAGCATATGCATACGCTTTACAGGCGAAAGAGCCACACCACCACCAACAACGGGTAAAATTGTATTTTCCCACAATCCGGACGGTTCGTCGATTTCGTCGAGCTGCGTGACATCACCAAATGTTGCTGGCGGATGGAGTGTAAGTGTCGGCACAGGAGGCTTAACGACGTCGGCTTGCATTTTAACACTCGTATCGAAACCATTCACCTTATCCAGCACGGCACATATTCGCTCCATTTCCTCGAAGCTAGTGTCGGACAGTTTGCTGATCGAGTCCTGCTCGAGAAACGTTGAATCGTCACCGATGGACTGTTGTTGGCTCGGTTCAACCACTTCCCGTGACGCTACATCATCGGAGTCTTCCGCTGGTGGCATTCGCCCATCGGCCACTTTGTTCTGCATTTCGCGTCGCTTACGATCAAGCAGCGCTTTGAAACTTTCCTCTAGCTCGAACGACGATTCCGATGACGATGAATTGGGTGTGGCCATGTTTTGGGTAGGATTTTGACTATAAAACAAAAAATGATGCTATCAATAACACTGCCCGCTGATGAGCACACCCCGAATGCACGATGCTCGTTCCCTGTTCACCTCTAATACTCACTGCAAATTCCGCAGATAAATTTTCCAATCGTTCAGCGTTGGCGTTCCGTACGTGATGGTCGTTTCTGCTTCTTTACCACTTTGCTGGGACATTCTTTCTCAAAACGCCAATCAATCAACTTCACTTCTAGGTAGCGGAAGAAATCGTAATTTTCACGGAACAGGTACAATGCAGCGCCGCTTGATGCTTGTTGTTGTTGTTTGGATGGACGGTTATATTTGAATGCGGCGCAACGATCGTCTGTTTTGACAGCAGCTAACACTGTGCACTCGATTACGACCATTCGTTTTGACAGTTCAGGAATGTGAACTTTTTGAATATTTTTCACCAGTTTTGTTAATGCAGTAATTTAGATTATTTTAAAAAAATAAAGAACTAGAAGTATTATTTCATTTTCAAAATGATTTGCTAAAACATATCTAATTTAAATTTTTTATTTCATAATATAACTCAAACACAGTAGGCCTACTGCGCCGCATAACGAATTAATTCACGTGTAAATACATAAATACGCTAGATTATCATAAAAATAAAGTAATTACGGGAAAAATTAAATAACTTAACAAATTTTGCAGCTTGTAGTTGTGTTTCACAAATGATATTTACGTAGATTTGTCCCATCATGCCACATTGTGTGATTCATCTCATTTTTTTCTATTTGTTTACATTCACGTCAATAACCGCGGGTTGACAACAAAGATCGCAAACGATCTGCAGCTGTTTCCGACCATTCCTACTGTTTCAGTTTCTACATTCCACAAAAATGATGCGACTTACCCAATTCCTGCCAACAATTGCACGCAATCGCCTTTACACGACAGTAAGTTTAGCTGTGTAGTCCTCAATACAATCATTGCGGTGTAAAACCATTCTCTTATCATTATTGCTTACATCATTCTCCCGTCCCCGTCAGAATATCTCTCAACCCGTATCGGTGCGAATCGTGGAGGTAGGTCCACGGGATGGTTTACAAAACGAGCCTACGCTGCTACCAGCAGCGGTCAAGATTGAGCTCATAAATCAACTGTCCGAAACTGGGCTGCGTACAATCGAAGCGACAAGCTTTGTGAGCGCCAAATGGGTACCGCAGATGGGTGATAACGCGGAGGTGCTGCGAGGTATTAACAAGCTTCCCGGTATTTCCTATCCAGTGCTGACACCGAATCTTAAAGGATTCCAAGCAGCGGTAATGCATCAAAATAGTCAACTTATAGGACCCAATTGCGATCATATAATGAAGAACCGCTTTTCCTCAACAGATCGACGCCGGCGCAGAGGAGGTGGCAGTGTTTGGTGCAGCGTCAGAAAGTTTCTCGCGCAAAAATGTGAACTGCTCGGTAGATGAAAGCATTGCCCGATTCCAGGACGTTATGGATGCGGCCAAAAAGGCAAACGTGAAGGTTCGCGGATACGTTTCGACGGTTGTCGGTATGTAAGAGAGTTGTGCGGTAATCCTTACCCGTAATGCTAACAAATTCCCCTATTTTATCGTACGCTAGGTTGCCCCTACGAAGGAAAAATTAAACCCTCGGCAGTGGTTCGCGTTGTGGAAAAGTTGATCGAGATGGGATGCTATGAAATTTCACTGGGCGATACGATTGGCGTCGGTACACCGGGATCCTTCACCGATATGTTGCGCGAAGTCACCAAGATCGCACCGGTCAATATGCTAGCTGTCCATTGCCACGATACGTACGGTCAAGCGTTGCCAAACATTTTGACATCGCTGGACTTTGGTATCGGCGTGGTGGATGCTTCCGTTTCGGGTTTGGGCGGATGTCCGTACGCACGTGGTGCGTCGGGAAATGCGGCCACGGAAGATGTCGTGTATATGCTGCACGGGCTTGGCATTGAAACGGGTATCGATCTGCCGAAACTCGTAAACGTTGGCAAGTACATTTGCGACAAACTGCAACGGCAATCCGAATCGAAGGTGAACCGTGCGATGAGGAAGACCAATCCAAACGCTTGTTAAGTACAGGTTGAGACATTTACAAAAAAAAACATTTTTTTTTTTTTTTTTTTTTATTCATGAGGGACGGCCTGGCCGTATTGCTAAAAAAAAAAAAAAAAAAAAAAAAAAAAAAAAAAAAAAAAAAAAAAAAAAAAAAAAAAAAAAAAAACATTTATCAGGGGTAAAAGTGCATTTACTAGTCGTAAGCATTTTTTTATTCGAAAATCCATTTGATGCATTAGTGTCATTTCAAGGGTCAGCCAAACAAAAAAAAACTAGCCATGCCGTTTTGCAGGTTGGCATCGTAGAAGTGATACATTTTGTTAATGTAATAAAATTAAAACCATGTTTGATTTCTCTTCGGATTCGATTTAACCTTCGTTTCAATGACCTAAAATACACTCTCACTTCTACAATCACCTACCCGTGTAGGTCATACCCATTTTGTATGGGAGTATGCATTTTTCCGGATTAAAAAGCTAATAACTTTTGATCTGCTTGTCATATTTGTATAAAAGTTTCAAAAAAGATGTGGTTTTTTACTATTTAACTAATAAAATAAAGTTGAGAATTTAAAACATACCCACATTTATTTATTTTTTGTTTTCATAGCTAGTAACATCGACATTTACAAATGTTTTTAACAAGCGCTTAACATACTTTTTGTCTGAAAATATGTATTTTTCGTTTTTTTATTATTCCGGTAAAATGGTCAGGCCATATTTGCTGCTTTTTCCGTTTTATATTTACTATTTTTTTATTAAGTTAACTAAATGTGAAAAGTAAATAATAACCATCAAAATAAGTCTGCGTACTGTTGTTACTTCTTTTTACAAAGTCAAGCAATCAATTTATACAAACAGAATAAAAATAGGCAAAGAACTGTCGGATAATCATGACTCCAAATAATTCAAACGATAGGCGTTTCTCTTATAATTTAAACAATTGCCCAAGCGACCGTAAGTGAAGAATGAAGACTTCATTCGTATTCGTATGCCGATCATGCATTGAGTCTCGTCTAAAACAGGCTCTTGTTACAAAAAAGACGAATAATCGACTTAAATTGAGTTGAGTCAGTTTGTGCCTAATGTGAATGCTTGTGAAACCTTGTAAAAGCAAACATTTTTACTTGTTTGCGATATGAATCCATTATGCTAGGAAACTGAACTGAACACTAAGTGTACGTTTTGAACAATAAATAGCAAACAAGATATTCTGTCAAAATATACTCAAGTGTTTGACACACAGTAACAGAAAACACAATACAGCGGCACTCGAATAAGTGTATCATTTCTATGATGCCACCCAGTAGGGTAGCGGGCCACGAGAATGCTCGGATTTCAACGGTTTGAAATTTACCGTGGCCAGAGACCTGTAAATTGTACACAGAAAATTTCTACCAACCGCAATTTTGAATGCAAATAAAATAAAACAATAATCAAATCATAATCAAACGCATCAAAACATAACTGACACACACCCACAAAATTTAGCCATTTAGACCGTGACGTCCGCAGAGCGATTTAGCAAGCCGAGTCTGCGCACCAGCATCGTCCAACGGAGTATACCACCTGAGCCCCGAGGTTCGTTGTCGGTGTTCGTCGTGCTTAAATTTAGTTGAGTATCGGTACCCGCCTCAGGCTACGCTGCAACGCGGACGCTGCGTAGATCGAAACGAGCCCGAGTGTGGTCCAACCCCTTTGCTTCATTTAGTACTTTGCTTGCTTGCCCCAAACTACGACTAGAAAACAGTATGCAATTATCGACAGCAAGCAAAAGTGAGTGAGAGAGAGAGAGAGAGAGAGAGAGAGAATCCGCGAAAGAAATCCTACGAGAGAGCCTATCGATCATCCTGCAGAAACGCCAGAGCAAACGAGTGGCCGATTGAATGTACGTACGATTGCAGCGTAAAAGGATATTTGCGATCGTCTCGTATTTCGCACACACACACATCCCGTTCGAAACATATCGCAGCATATTTTAGTGTATAGTTGAGCGTATACAGTGGTGACATATTCCAATTACAAGGTTGTGTGGTTTCCGTGCAAACGTAGTGTCCCCAACCTCCCAGCGCGAAAAAAAAAAGTGCTGGGAGAGCTTAGTTTATTTTTGCCCTCGCATTATGACTCGTTCTGTTGCCGAGCAGAAAGAAAATTCAACTGAAAAAATGTGAGTAATTTTCACTGTGCATGGGCATGGGTATCGTGTTAGCAGCAAGTGAATTTTTACCCGAATAAAACCCATCGATCGCATTACAGTAGAATATTGTAAGTGGAGCCCCAAACAGTGAGTGAAAACCGTGCGTATGTGTTTGTCGGGAAATTGAAATGCGTGCCCGTAATTGTGCTACAACGTGATTATCGTCGTGCTGCCGTGCCGTGTAAAGCCCGCCAGAACGCCACCAGTGAGAGTGAGAGAAAAGCTGGAGCTATATTTATAGAGGTGATAAAAAAGTGATTCCAGAAATTAATTATTACTATTATCTCTAGCTGCTAAGATCGTGCTACTAATGGGGAAGTACTGGGAGAGATATCTCGTTCCCGGCTCCGGACAGGGGAACGATGTGCAAATCGTCCCCTTCATTGTGGAAAGTGAACGGATTTTCTTTGTACCGCACCGAAATTGACGGTGGGACAAGAATTCGGGTTTTGAGTGCTTAGTTTGTACCACAGAGAGAAAGAGAGAGAATGTGTGTGTATGAGAAAGAGAGAGAGAGAGAGAGAGTGCCTGTTTTTCATACCAACACACTTGTGTAGATGCGCGTGTTGTCGGACTCTTCGTCGGCGACCGTATTCCTTGCGAAGATCATCATCATCATCAGCGGGTGAAGTAAATTATGTGAATTGGAATGAAGCAGACAACAGCAGGTTAAATGTGCCCCATCCTGCCGAAGCGCAAAAGAGAGAAAGTCTGCGGAAGATATTTTTAAATCATAGGCATACACAACCATACACCATCCATGCAAAGAGGGGGGGGGGGGGGGGGGGGCAGGTTCTGCTCTCATCTCGTATTAAACGCGTTACGCAATCCACAAGGCGAGCAGCGTCGTGGCCTCGATGTATGTTGTGGTGCCTGAAACCGAAGGAGTTTCTTACTGAAACAATCAGTGATCCTGGTCGTGGAAAGCTGTCTCTCTTTTTTTTTGCTCCACTAAACGAGGAAAGAGTCTCGCGAAGAGTCTCTCCACAGGCACATTTCACAACTCTTCGCGGGGCGTTCTTCATGCGCCCGGCCCTGCCGTATGCCCTAATGGCGAAGCGTTGATGGAAACCTGTTAGTTGACCGTTTGCTGCAATAAACTAAAGAGAGCATGCTGGAAAATGGGGACAAACTATTGGAACATCTGTTGCCTGTAGTGAGGCCAATGTCAGCAACAGACCTGAAGCGTAGACAACTTATGCGCGCGTGGAACTTCGTTTCGCATCGCTCGGTGTTCTTTTCGAAATGTTAACCTAATTAATTGAAAGCCTGTCGAACGTATAAAAATATGGTTTAAACAATATTCTCGTTTACTAAGCTGTATATGTGTGAGTCTCGTTTCAAATTCAACCAAAGAATTCAATAAATTCTACCACGAATTGCACGATTTCATTCTACAGCTAGCATGTGCAATTTTAAAACATCTTCTCTTACTCTCCCGCGTACAACTACTACGCCACACGTCGTACACAGGGGATGCATGCACATAAAGGCAAAACACAAAGCCGGCAGCAACAAGTATAACAAGCGGAGAAACTCTTTGTCACTAACCTGTTTGCCTGTATTGTCTCACTGACCATTTGGGGTGGACCGTGGCGTATGATACGGAAAAGTGATGGTAAGCCTTTTTTTCTATTTTTAAAAGCCCGATCAGTTGACGTTTGCGAAAGATGTGCTGCCTCTGACAGCAGCACGTCGTCACGTGTGTGTGGTAGATGGAACGGATGCACAACGGCTGAAGCTGATTGTTGGTGTGAAGTACTACGGTGTGGCGTCAGCTTGTCATTAGGAAGCATGTTCTGTTCTGGCAAATTTGTGAAAAATTTTATGTGAGAAAAATCGAGACTGATCTTTGTTATCCCATGATTAGAAGAATATGATTACCATATGCAATTAAAGCCGCAGAAAGGCATGTGGCATACCAGTATCGAAAAAGGTTTTAATGCCGAAGAAAATAGTTTGAATAGTAGCGATAGAAATAGCTGTGAAAGCATCTTAAACATTTCTTTTCATAAGCCAAATGAAAAGCAATGGAGACGCATGGTATTTCACAGCTTCCAATGGAGACGCATGGTACCTAAAGCGTTCTAATGGAGACGCATGGATACATACTAGAAGTGATTTTTTTCGTTAATTTGAGCTAAAGAACTGAATTTTTTGCTTGTATCTGTATCGAACACCGTTGTTAAACTATCATTGAACAGATAGTTGCAAACTATCAGAGAGGATTCCGAAACGGAAAATCTACCACTGACCAGATCTTCACCAAGGGGCAAATTTTGGAGAAGATGGCTGAACAGCAGTTGAACACGTACCATCTCTTCAAAGATTTCAAGGCCGCATATTATAGCATAGCCAGGGTAAAACTCTACGAGGCCATGAGCTCATTTGGGATCCCGGTCAAACTTATCAGGCTTGTTAAAATGAACATGACCAACGTTACATGCCAGGTGAAGGTGGATGGAAAACTCTCAGGGTCCTTTGCTACCACCAAAGGCCTGTGTCAGCCTGTCTCCTATTCCACTCGGCGCTAGAGAGGGTCATCCGTGACTCGGAAGTGGAAACTTCGGGAACCATCTTCTATAAGTCAAACCACATCCTGGCATACGCTGATGATATATGCATCATTGGTCTGCGGCTCTCCCAGGTAGCAGAACCTCGGGTTGCAGATTAACGAGGCAAAGACCAAATTGATAGTGACATCATCAGCGGCCCTACTAAGAAATCCGGAAGTATGTCGGAATGATGTACAGATAGGTGACCGCAAATTTGAAGTCGTCCAAAACTTCACCTATCTCGGGTCAAAAGTCAGCACCGAAAACAGCATAGAGACGGAGTTGTGCGCTAGGATGCTGGCTGCCAGCCGGTCTGTACCGGACTGGCCGGACTGTACAAAACAGTCTGAGGAAGCAGCGAATTAGGCTTGCCAGGCTCCAATGGGCTGGACATGTTATACGCATGGCACCGGACGACCCAGCTCAGAAAGTCCTTCTAGGCCGTCCACACGAACAGAAGAGGCGTGGTAGGCCCAGATTGAGGTGGGAGGATGGCGTAGAATCATCCGCCATCAAAGCCGGGATAACGTATTGGCGGACGACGGCGCGGGACCGTGAGCGGTTCCGGATTCTGCTGCGGCAGGCCAAGACCGCAAAAAGCGGTTACAAGAAAAAAGTTCAAATCCACTTTTGCGAAGTTTTCTAGAAAAATATTTACAAATAATGTTCGGTAGGGTCATCGATTAGTTTCACTTCCTAGTTTTTGTGGAATTAAATTCAATTGAATGACATTCTTGTCGCTTTCAATAAAAATAATATATGGAAGAACTTTGCTTCAAACCCCATCGGTACCCTTCTCCCGTGGTAAGGTCTGATTATCCAACTAAATACTATCAGCAAGTCTGGTAAGCCATTAAATGGCCGGCGTGACCTAACAGATCGTTAAGCTAAAAGGAAGAAGAAATAGTAGAAAAACACAGGAAAAGTTTACCCCGAAAAAAAGATGACATGCCAAACCATTTGCAGCTGTGGTTTCGAAACAAGAATTCTCATGCTAAACCACAACATAAAATAATCCAACAAAGTTATTAAAACTGTGTCTAGAGGTGGTAGGATAAGATCAATTAAGCTTCAATCAAGAACCAAAAAAGAAAAAAAGAATTGATCAATGATTGGGTAATAAAATGATAAAAAAATCGCCCAATGACTGGAACAAATGTCCTCAAAATGTTCAATTAATTTTAACAGAAAAAACGAAGTACATTGATTGCAAATTGGCGTCACAATTTAATTTTTACCTGATGTACAATAACTGGTGGTTTTATTGGCGGTCACTGTATCATCAGCAAATAAATATGAAGCTCTCTATCTTCTAGATTTCCTGCTAAATATAAAATAATAATAGTTATATTAAGCTAGGTTTTCGTTTGAACAACGAGAAATCCAAACAAAAACGTTTCAAAATTGAAGTTCTTAATCTGATCATATGATCGATCGATTAGTCCACCGTGCTGCGCATTGGGAGCATAGACGATAAAAATAGTGTGCCATTTAGTGCACAAGGTCCCGCCAAAACACGTGGGTGTGGCGGCGTCGATGACTATTTATAGTCTGGCGCTAACGCTATGTTTGTAATCAAACGCGCCCACATTGCTGTGCCTTGTCGTACGATGCTCGCTTGATCATTATCGACATTCCTACACGAAAAACCTAATTTTCGAATTTTTTTTACATTCGACAAACATGCCGCGAATCCTATCGTCTAGCATTGAACATCATTGAATGAGACGTCACCATGTCGCACCTATTCCCAAGTGCAAAGGGTGATCAGTTATGTCCGCTTGGTTTCCATCCGCAAGTACGCTGGCCCACGCGATGTAAGCGATGTTTTCGAGACTACAAGGAACACGGAAATAAACGAAATGGAGACGACATAGCAGCTTCAACGCCGGTTTTGCCAGGCTCAACCCAATCACGGTGAGTGGTGAGTGGACTGGCGAAAATAGCGTTTGTGGCTAACTTTCTCGTAACATCCCGCACCAGCAATCGTGACAGTGGCAGCAGCACCACACTGGACAAACCGGTCCGAAGTTGGACATCTACACAGAATCTGCTTAGTCCGAGTAGTGGCAATGGCGGCAGCAGTCAGAACTTTCAGCAACGTCCAGCTTCGTGGGCCTCGACGCCGGATCTGGACAACATTCTGCAGGCGGTTAAGGCCGATTTTACGGTCAACTTGCCCCTCCCTAGACGACGGCATACGACAACATTCGACAATGTTAGTAATGTATGAAGAGTGCAGTTTAAATGCATTTCTACTTGAAAATGTGTATGAAACGAAGCTTCATTTGTGACTTCCAGCTAGACGAGGTAAACTCGACAACAGTCACCATCAAAAGGCCACCACTGCCACCGATTCTGAAGGTGGAAAGCGTTAAAAAGGAGGACAAGGCAGAGCTACAAAAACGTGAAGACAGTGCAACGGACATTGTGATCGAGAAGGGTGACTCGCTGGCGGAGCGTGTGCGTAAGTTAAATCTAATAAAACGGCAAGGTAGCGCAGAACGGGAGACGAGTCGAGAGCGTTCAGTTCCTCCGAAGCAGGAAAAGTAAGTTTCGCAAATAATTACAATCATCCAGAAAACGGTCCTAACCTCTAATGTTTCCCTTTAAATTTCAGAGATGAACCACCAGTCGTAACAGCGAAAATTGTTCTCAAACCGCCCAAAACAGAACCGGAAACGGTTGAAAAAATCGAACGACGAAGACGTAGACCCATTCCAGACACACCCGATTCCAGTGTCACCAGTTCCTCTGCAGCTACAACTAGCTCTAAAGTAAGCACCGCCAGCAGTGTGAAGCCGACGGTAACGTTTGCAAGCACATCACAGCCATCAACCGCGTCTTCTACAACTAGCTCCCAGACTTCCAAAGAGTCTCAGGGAACTGATGCAAGCGCTACAACCAAAAGTATCATTCGCAGACGACGCATAGAAGAATCTACAGCACCGTCGTCGTCTACCACTTCTACCCCGTCCTCCGTTGGGTCTTCATCGTCATCAAAATCCACCCTTACTCAGTCGAGCCCGTCCATAACCTCTTTCCAGCCGAAGAGTGCGCGTCCTGCCAGTGAGCCGCAAGTACCCAGTTCCAGCAGCGACGATGTCAAATTCCTCATATCGATTAAAGACAAAAAAGCGAAAGCGGACGATGATCTACACTCGATTACGACCGAAACGACCGAAACGACGGAAGCAACCATTGTGGACCACACAGACATTCGAGAACTGCAGGAGGAGAACGAAGGTCTCAGACGTGAACTGGAAACGGTCAAAGCACGAGCGGAACGAGCCGAACGGGACAAGAGCGATATTCTGCTGCGACGTCTTGCCTCCATTGACACTGTGTCGAACAAGACTGCTGCGTCCGAAGCTCTCAAGTTGCAGCAGAAGGTAAATGAGCAGAAACAACTGATAGATGACCTGCAGGACGAGAAAAAGTTCCTTACCACCAAGCTGAAAGAGATGTCCGCCGATATGAATGTTCGGGGCAGTCGAGGTATCGAGGAACAGCTTCGCCAGAAACTAGAACAGGCGGAAACGCTCTGCGAGGAACTGATGGATGAGAATGAGGAAATCAAACGCGAACTTCGCAACATGGAAACGGAGATCGAAGAAATGCACGACAACTTCCGTGAGGAGCAGGCGGATGAGTATGCGTCACTGAAGAAAGAGCTCGATCAAACGACAAAAAATTGTCGCATATTATCATTCAAGCTGAAGAAATCCGATCGCCGTATTGAGCAGCTAGAGTCGGAAAAGTCTGCCCTTGGGGCGAGCGGAGACTTGGCAGCTAAAATAAAACAGCTCGAGGATGAGCTGAAGGTGTCGAATGAAGTGGCACGTCGCCTACAAACGGAACTAGAAAGCGCTGGCCCAGGAGCAACGCCAACGTCTCCGACTAAGAAAACACCGAGCCTTGGCAATATCGGTAAGTCGACGTCGGCCGACAGTAAGATTTCTCGCGCCTCATTAACACGCGGTGGATCGCAAGAAGATCCGGCACAGTTGCTGCGCGATCTGCAGGATTCGCTCGAACGGGAGGCGGACCTTCGGGAGCAGCTTAAGTACGCCGAGGAGGAGGCGGAAAATTTGCGCCGCAAATCATCTCGCGTTGAGGATGAGAATGACTCTTTAGTAATGCAGCTGAAGAAGATGGCAACGAAGGCGAAAAGTAAGTAATTTAGTTTAATTTTTAGTATGTCCTATAAAACACCTTCCCCCCACATTAATTCATTGCAGCTAAGAGCAGTATCTTCACTAAGGCAAGAAAACTTAGCCCAGCACCCACATCACGCTCCAGCACGGACACTACTCCCATAGAAAAGGATGAAGGAATATCGGACGAGGAAGACCCGGCCGAACTGCGCTTGCAGCTCGAACTGAACGAACAGGAAATGGCAGTTCTGCGGCGTAAGATGGAGGAGTTCGAGCACGAGAACAAACATGCGCGAGAGCAAATCAAAGATCTGCAGGAAAATCTAGCATCCAAAACGAAGGAACTGGGTCGCAAACTTCCATCGTCGCTCGGTAGCAAAACAGGTGTGAAGGATCCATTGGAAGAAAAGAAAATTACTGTTATGGAAGAAGAGATAAGCGAGCTGCGGAAGAAGCTGATCGAGAAGGATCGCGAATTTGAACGATTGCAAGCTGAGATGGCACTAGCTAAGTCAAAGGGTGGCAAATCACTGTCTAAGTCCAAGTAAGTTTATCGTACACTGGCCTTCTTCTTATTCTCTTTGTGAGGATGTATCACGGTTCGGTAAAGGTAGTTCCAGTTTCCCTCCAATACTAGGTCCGTGATTGTAGTTCCATGATACTCTTCATGTTTTTTGGGACCGGCTACTGATGGCCATATATCGTGAAAATCATTGTTGATAACCATAATTGTCCATCCCTTTTTTGCAGATCACTTGAAGCCCTTACCGAACAACAGGCACTAGACTTGAAACGACAGCTGCAGGTGATCGAGCAGGAAGCGACTGTACTGCGAGCCAAAACGCAAAGCCTCGAGCAGGATAATGAAAAGTATCAGGCAGAGATCAAGAAGCTTCAGGCCGCCGCACCGAAGGCAACCGCAACATCAGCGGCGGATAAGAAAAAGCTTACCGATTCGATTGAGCAGTTGGAGAAGGAGAAACATGAGCTTGAGGTACGGTTGAAACGCCTCGTACAAGAGTCTCTCAGTCAGCTACCGGTACGTTTGTCCAAGAGCCCGACAGATATGCACACCAAACTTCAACTAAGGGTAAGAACCGAAAGAGAGCTTTGATGTGTACTGTACTGCAATTTCAAACACATTTTCGTTACCAGAAAATGGTCGAAGAATGTGAAATGGAGATCGACGAACTGCGAGCTTTGGTTGGCAAAGCGGGTGCTTTGAACATTACTGCGCTAGAAAAGGAAAGGAAGCAGCTCGAGGCGGACCTGACCGAAACAAAGCAACAACGGGATAAACTTACATCTGAGCTAAGTAAATGAGCGATAAGTCCATTAGAACCTCTGCATTGAAATCTAATTGCGATGCTTTTTTTTCAGGCACACTTAAAAAGGAAACTCTCGAACAGCAAACATCGAAACTGAATGAAGCACAGCGTACTGTAGAAAAATTGGAAGACGAAAATAGAAAGCAAAATGAAAAGATTAAAACGCTCGAAGATAAAATCACTAAAATCAATACTACAGTACGTTAAGAGAATAGGCGAATCGAAGATTTAAAAGAAGTAATGATTTATTTTTTCCCCACAAACCCACAGATGAAGGCTACAGAATCAAGCAAAACTTTCCTCGAAACTCAACTCAAAACGGAGAAAGAGAAACATACCACCGCCGAGCGAGAGCTTGAAAAACTACGCAAGGAAAAGACTAAGCTGGACAATCGGATCAATGATTTAGAGAAGGAACTTCAGCTCTCGAAGAAAAATGCCGAGCTCATCAAGGAAAGTCTGGAGCGGGAAATGGCGGCAATGAAGAGTAAATCGTCTACCGGTGCGGACGATACCGAAGCGACGAAGCTTCTGCAGGATCTTAAAAAGCAAAACGAAGGTAAGGGCAAAGCAAAACTCATTGCAATAGAAAATGTTCGCTATGAAACTATTTTTATCTTTCTGTACGATTGTAGAACTAACAGCAGAGATCCACCAGCAGAGCAGAAAGTTCGAAGAGTTGCTTCAGAAACATGAAACCATGGAAGAGGACCATCTGGTCGTTAAGGCACAGCTTGCATCGGAACGCGAAAAGACGCAAGAAGTTGATAAGCTGAAGAACAAGCTGCTCCAAGCGGAAGCCATCGAGTCAAGGCTGGTAAAGGAAAACACTAACATGAGCCGCCGATTAGTGGAGGTGCAGAAGAAATTAACCACCGCCGAGACAAACAACGACAACCGGTACGCCGGAATAGAGCTGGAGAAAAACCGCTTGAAGACGGCACTGGAAGACAAGCAGCACGATTACGAGAAACTTACCAAGGAAAGCGAAATGAACGCGTATCAAGTGAATCAGCTGAAAAAAGACGTGAGTGGTCTGGTGGAAAATTGGTAACTGGGCAACATGAATGAATATCCATTTATATCTTCCCTGAACGATTCCAGAACGAAGACTTACGCGGAAAACTGGATGACTATGAACGCATTAACAAGGCTCAGCGTACACTAAGCGAACACAACGCTCATTTGGAGCAGGAGCTGAAGAATGTCTACAAAAAGTAAGTGTTGGTGTTTCTTGCTTCGGCAAAGCTACAAAGAACATATTCTGACATATTTTTTGCAGACTAGAAGCGTCGGAGTTGAATGTAAAGTCAGAAGTAGCTGCCACACGCTTGCGCTACGAGCAACAGGTGACCAACTTGCACAACGAGCTGACAGCTATGCAGCGACAGTGCGAACGGTTTAAGCGAGATCGTGATACCTTCAAGCAGCTGGTAGAAGCCGCCCAGAAGCAGATTGGAGATATGAAGGCAAACCGACGCAGTCTCGCGTCCGTTACCAGCAGCAGCGGAGACGATGACGATAAGACGAAGATAGTCGCACTGGAGCAACAGATTGGCTGTCTCGAGGATGAACTTAGTGAGGCTCGGCTTGAAGCTAGCAAGGTGCGCACGGAGCTAGTATCCGAGCTGAGTGCGTCCGAGATTAAGATCTCGGAGATGCAATCCAAGATCAATGAGCTGGAAGAGGAGAAAATTATGG
Source organism: Anopheles maculipalpis (assembly GCF_943734695.1). NCBI lineage: Eukaryota > Metazoa > Arthropoda > Insecta > Diptera > Culicidae > Anopheles > Anopheles maculipalpis. The sequence continues at coordinate 32,682,151 of NC_064872.1, forward strand.
GTAGCGGAAAGTCCAAAGTGCCCGGCACGAAGACACGACTCGAGCTATCCTGGCAGAAGGAGCGCGAGGAGTTGCAACGGTTAGTGCAGGAAACGTCGACGTTGGCTCGCGATCTACGCCAAACACTGTACGAGGTGGAGCGTGAACGGGACAAGGAGAAGCTCGAATCGAAGCGCAAGATCGAACAAATCAAAAAGACAACCGAGGAAGAGATCGAGGAGGGTCGCCGGAAGGTGACCGAATTGCAGAGCGATCTGCTGGAGTTGCGCGATGCTCACGCAAAACTGCGCACGGCAAACGAAAAGTTGCGCCGCGATCGCGATCGTTACGAGCGTGAGCGGGTCGATGCTACGAGAAAGAGGCTGGAAGCTGAGGGTGACAGACGGATAGGTGCGCTGCTGCAAACGGTTGACGAGTTAGTGAAGCTCGCGCCGGAACTGCAGAAAGTAGCGTCCAAGGAGTCTCACACAACAAGCACGGGAAAGGTAGCGGTTTATTTGAGATCGGGAAGATTGTGCGGTTTTGATGAGCTAATTTAATGTCTTATTCCACAGACCATCTCAGCTAATGCACCCATTCCAACACCGCCCATGCGTCACAAGAGTCCATCGCCGGGACCTGGAGCCACAGCACAGCCACAGCAATCGATTTCTACAGTATTAGCCAGGCTGGCCGATGCATCCGAAGATCTGAGACGCTACCAGCGTATGTGCGACGAGGAAAAGGACAGAGAACGGGCACGTCGCGGTGGGATGCGACGGTAAGGATTCCTGAACATTCCCCAGAGGAGATCCAAAAGACTCATCAATATCATTCTTTACAGTGCTGCATCGCAAGAAAACGATACAATGCACGATAATTCACCAAGCCGGCCGGTACTCAGGGTGAATCGAAACGGTGGCAGCAGCCTGCACAGAAAGAGTCTTTCGTTGGATCAATCGATGCAGGCTGAACAGCAGGGGGTAAGCAAACTTAAGTCGTTAACTCGCTTCCGCTTCTGACCTTTGCAATTTTTTTTTTTTTTGCTCTTTTAAAGCTTATCTGGCGCGAAGGGGACGATAGTATGTCGTCACTGCAATCGATCGACTCCGACTACGGCATGATGCGCCGCGATTCCAGCCTAGATTCGCGCCTGTCGACCGGTTCGACCCAAAGTGATATGCCTCGCATGCGAAAGAAGAAGCGCGGTCTGATGGGTAAACTGCGCAGCTTAAGTCTGACGCGCGGCAAAGGAACCGAAAGCGATTATTCGGTAAGTTTACCGCGCTTTTTGTAGTGGATTTTGGCAACAATCGATGGAAGGCTTATTACGTATTTGACACTTTATCATCACCAGCACCAAGGATCAGATTCCGATCTCAGTCTGGCAGGTGATGTTCGATCGAGCAAAACCAATCTAAAGGGAAAGCTATCGGGAATGTTCCGTCGGGCCGGATCTTCTTCGCGCACCAACAGTGCCGAAGCTATTGATCGCGAAATTCAACGCCCAGTCGCCATCCAGACGCTCGGTAATGGTCCTACATCGGTAGCTGTGCCACCACAACGGCCAGTTTCTGCTAGTACACCGCATTTAGCTAGAGTAAGTCAGAAGTCTTTTTGAAAGGGTGGATTCAACTGTAGATTATTGATATTTCGAATTCTTTCCTTAGGCTGCTAAACCTCCCACACCGTCAATGGCATCAACGCAGAGAAAACGGCTGAGTGCTAACCTTCCACCAACAGGCCAATCTTCTGGTGGAGGTTAGTAACGGAATCGATGGACTCAAATTGGTGTTATTGGCAGACCAAGGAAGACGGATATGTTGTAGCTTTGTTTAGAACAATCAAGTCATTACGAATGATTGTCGATCTCTCCAAACCGTATCGGCATACACACACAAGCTCAAGCAACTCGCAATCTTGGGCCTACGTTTACAGGAAGTGAAGTGCACTTTTCTTAAATTGTTCATCGTGATAATTGTTGATGTAGCAAATGAAACACAACCGAGAGCAATCGTTAAATAAATATGTTCCACTTATTGTTTATGTTTTATGGTTACTTCGTGTATAGAAGAAGATTTGTACAACATACCTTAATGTTTTTCACCATAAAATACACAATTATGAACAAACAACACTTCTTTTTCCACCTTTCCGGCCAATTAAATGGATATCGCAAACAAACCCTTTTTTGTAGTACACGCGCCCGAGCGAGTGTTGGTCACACTAATTTTATTGACTGTGGACACTCAACGACCATGCGAAATTGTCCATTTCACCCAGTGTGCACTGCACGAAACTCGCACCATCATCGTCGAGCAGTTCGAGCAGCGATAGGGCTGCTGTCAAAACAGTCATCGCGCTGTCATAACAAAGCAAAAAAAATATATCAATTCCTAATCAACAAAACGAAGTGGAAGCAGCGCACAACGAAATAACAAAGACGTACAGTGCAGTGGAAGGCAAAGGAGTTAGTTTTATAGCTACGGGGATTCTCCCCCATCTTTGTAGTTTTTGTGATAAAGAAGGCGCAATCGACCCGCGAACGACAGAGATATATTCCCCGTCGTCAAACGAATAGCAGTACCATATTCGGGGTACCAGTTGCTACGGGTTCGGAGAAGTGATAACACTGGTCAGTAGTAGCCACCGGATCCGGATCCTCTACGAACGGTGCGACCGAAAGCAAGGAAACAGCATGTTTAAGCGGCGTGTGAAATCACAGCATACTCATCGATCGCGATATCGGTTTCTGCCGGTGGTGGTGCTGCTAGTGCTAGCCCAATGGTGCCTACTAAACACAGCCGTTACGGCCGAATCTACCGATATCGAGCTCGATGCGAAGGCGAACAAAATCCATCAGATCGATTCGCTCAATCTGTTGCTTTACACCTTCCTGCTAACGTTGACGGTGCTAACGATATGGTTATTTAAACATAGGCGCGTTTCATGGCTGCACGAAACGGGTCTGGCCGTTATATATGGTAAGTGAGAAGGGGGAAGTGGTAGTAAAGAAGGTAATTTTTTTTGGAGTCGATTTTCCTAGCAAACGAAATTTCGTTTCACTTATCAAAACATACCGGAAAGGTTCATGCAGGCGGAGAGAAAATCGGATTATTCGAATATTAACGCGGTTTGTAATCAATAGTACGACAATGTTTAGTGGGCGACATCGCTTCCCATATGGTACACTGTCGAACGGATCATTTTACATTGATAGCGGGAGGAGCACGTCGAAGAGCAGCAGCAATTCGTATGACTAATGCCGTTTGCGCAACGGCAGTTTGTATGGCTGTGTGATTTGTCTGAACGACCGACCGTCCGTCGTCCCCGTTCTGTTTATTATGTACTTGCTATATTTACTTTTGCATCGCCAGTGCAAAGCGATGCTATACCGGCTGTAGCAATAAGCAACAAAAAAAACTGACTCTGTAACGTTTTATGCGATAGAAACTCTAGAACCACGGCACACACACAATTCATCATTTCTTTCTTTTTTTTTATCTCTTCCTTCAAACAGGCCTCATTGTGGGCGCCATTATCCGTTATGCAGGAACCACCACACCAATCATTCACGTTTCCGTGGAAGCCGAACCGGATGCCAAGTTCAACCAAAGCCTCCCACCGGACACGTTATGGCTCAAGTTTCCGGGAAATTTGCCGCACGGTTCCGATCAACCGGTAAAAGCAAACAAAACGTACACGTACAGCTTTCGGGGCGAGCTGGGCAATGTGGAAGAGAACGAGATCGATCTGAAGGCGACGTTTGATCCGGAAATCTTTTTCAACATCATCCTGCCACCGATCATCTTCCATGCCGGTTACAGCTTAAAGAGGGTGAAATGATTAAAATTTGTTTTATATATTAAAAAAAACACTTTTCACATTTATATTCCTTTTTTTAGAAATATTTCTTCCGTAACCTCGGAGCGATTTTAATGTTTGCCATCATCGGTACGACCCTGTCGGCGTTTTTAATTGGTGCACTAATGTACGGATTCGTCCAGCTGATGCCAAAGCTAAAGTCGAGCTTTACGTTTCTGGATACGCTGTACTTTGGGGCCCTTATTTCTCCTACGGATCCGCTTACCATTTTGGCGATCTTTAGCGATATGCATGTGGATGTTAATCTGTATGCGCTTGTGTTTGGTGAAAGTGTACTGAACGATGCCGTTGCGATCGTGCTCAGTGGGTAAGTTATGGTGCAATTATGCTTCAACTTATAAAGGCTCTTAATGATGCATTTTGTTTTACAGTGCAATCCAAAACTACGGCGAACATTACTCGAGCAATGGTGAATTTGAAGGGCATGCGTTTTTACGATCGTTGGGCGATTTCTTTAGCGTGTTTGCCTTTTCACTGTTAATCGGTGCATCGATGGGGTGCGTTACGGCCATGATGACCAAGTTTACAAGGATACGAGACTTTCCACTGCTGGAATCGGCCTTGTTTGTACTGATGTCGTACAGTACGTTTTTAATTGCTGAAGCGGCTGAGTTGACCGGTAAGTTTTTAACCTTTATTTCAACGATCATCAAACATATTATATTGCATATATGTTGTTATATTGCATGTAAAATATTCTATTGGTAGGTATTGCATATTTAATATAATGGAGATAAACATTTGGAATGCCAAAAAAATATTTCTATCATACAGCAAAAAACCAGACCTTTTTTTTCTATATAAATATACTTTTCATTTAATTTTCAATTCTAGGGAAAGGTAAAGGGAAAATAAATGTACTTCAGGACGAAAAGATAATGAATTTCCCTTTTTTCAAATTACAGGAGTTGTTGCTGTACTGTTTTGCGGCATCTGTCAAGCACATTACACGTACAACAACCTTTCGGATGACTCCCGGACACGGACGAAGCAGATATTTGAGTTGCTTAATTTTCTTGCTGAAAACTTCATCTTCTCGTACATCGGTGTGTCCATGTTTACCTTCCCCAAGCATCATTTTGATCCGCTGTTCATTTTTACCGGATTTGTAAGTATCTGTTAGAAGTTTGTTTGTTTTTTTTTTTTTTAAATTGTAATTCTCTTTATTTATGAACCTTTCTTTCAGATGTGCGCGGCTATTGGGCGTGCTGTAAATATTTATCCCCTTTCAGCGTTGCTGAACATTGCTAGAAAGCCAAAGATTTCGTGGAACTTTCAGCACATGCTGTTCTTTGCAGGTAAAATTTCGCCTTTTTAACTCTATTTTCTTTAGGCAAATTTACCTGTAATTTTTTTTGCTACTTGTTGTAGGATTACGTGGTGCAATGTCTTTCGCACTTGCGATTCGTAACACGGTGTCCGATGCAAGACAGGCTATGCTAACGACAACGTCATTGATTGTTATTACTACCGTTATCATCCAGGGAGGTGCCGCTAACTTCCTGCTAAACTGGTTGAATATACCGTAAGCCGTTTTGAAGGGTGCGCTACGCTACCCGAAGCGATATTAATTTACTACCGTTTTCATTGCTTTCAGTGTTGGCGTTGATGATGAAACGGAAGTTCTACCCTATCAAGGCGTTCGTAGCGTAAGTAAAATAGTGTTTTATTTTTCTCGTTTTCCTACCCGTTGCTCTTTAGTGTTGCACTGTCGTGTAACACCGGCACATACAGCTCGTCCGGTGAAATAACAAAACCTCTTATGTATTTATATTTTTTTTTTGTTTTTTAATGGTTAATCTTCCTACAAACTCAAAAATGAAACGTTTCGCTAATCGCCTTTCAAAAATTTTATTTTAACCACAATTCCAACACTCTTGTACTTTCCATTCTAAATCGGTTTTATTTTCACCAAAATAAAAATCGTACGCCTGCCGCACTGTTCTCACGGCAACAAACCCAATAAAAGGTGTACAATTCGATGGAGAACACAGCTGGGGTATGTTAGATTCGTATAACAAAACAAACAGCATGCCGTATGGTGCCACTAGAATTTGGTTTAATGTTTGATCATTGTGTAGTGAAGTGTGATGGCTGATCTATTATTGCATGCCTCCTTCCCGTCGTTAATGTGTTTTGTATCAATGTATGCGTGCGTCTGTGTGTTGTATGGTCCATTAATCGATCCGATCTGCCCGTACCCACATTCATACCAGCTAGTTCGAAGCATTTCATTTTCCGTGTAGAACCTGGCAATGCCTTACAGTTTCCATGGTTTCAAAGCTTTCTTTAAACTTTCCTTGCATCATTATCGATTAAGCGTTTCTTAGCTAGCTGTCATGTTTCATGTTTCATGTCGCCATAAGCCGTAAACGAACCGGATGATATGCCAATGGGGATGGCATATCAGGTATTTCAAAGTCAATGTGGGGCACCTTGAAATTGTCTCACCTGTCTTTTCATAATATAGTGTATAGCGCAATTGATGGACCCATATACCAAGAGTTTTTTACCGCTTCGCAATCGTAAAATGGATCCTAAAATTAAAACTTGATCTTAATGCGCCAGAACTTTTAAGGGGTGAATTGCAAAACAAGACTATCAAAACGGAGCATAAACATTTTGAATTGCTGAGAGATTTAAGATAAATGTTAAAAAAATGAAAAATTTTCGATTGATCTTCAATCCTGCCCTAAGATGGTGAAAAGCATAACTATAAGATTGTGGTAGGGAAGTATATAAAATATTTATAGGTGTTACACATTGATTTTGACGTATTATTGACTGTTTAGAACAACTTTTTATTGGCTTGAAAATACTTGAGTCGCTAAAGAATGCTCTCTAACTCTCTCTAGAACTATTTAGAATGGACGAAAAACTATCACCCTCCCCCCTGTGCATTTCCTACAAAACAAACATGCACAATTCCCCAAAAACTAATCCATGATAATGTTTTTATTGTTGCTTATCGCAAATTCGTCACAATCGGAAACGATTGCTTTAATTTCTAAAGTCGATCGACGTTGGTTTAAATCTGAGTCAGCTGCAAGTGAATAGGCGAGCAAGCTCTTTGGTAAGAGGCATTATTAAATTCTAATTTTATACTAGTTTTTTTTTTCAAATTCTTAGTACATACGGATGTGATAAGTTTAACTTTTGTTTTAGAATAATTTTTGGTCGAGTAGTATGAATAGATGGTATTTGTTTTTTTTCTTCTGTGATTAATGTAACGTATGCATTAAAAAGAGTAGAGTTGCTGTAGTTTGGCAATCGGTTCGAATCTTAGCCAGGGTAATAACAAAAAAAGAGTCTTAGTATTTTAGCCCAAAAATGGGCATGAGTTTCTGTTCTGAATGGCGACAACTTCCGTAATTTTCTTCCCTTATTTGGGCATGAACTTTTCATCCTAAGGCACTTCTCCGGGACTCTACTCATCGTGAAGAGTCTTCGTATATTAATACTGCCACAAACACACAATCACTCGTGCATATCGCCATCTATCGAGGAGTAACTATTAAACTTCTTTACTAGTAATTACGTCGAACCCGATAAGATCAAGTATTTCTTCCTTCCAATCTTGATCTTATCGATTCCTGCTCAATCTTGGCTACAGAATGATGAATGAGAGCTATTGCTAAAGAGATCCTCTAACACCTGGATAAAAAATCTAGAGTGTCCTCGACCTCCTAGTCATTAGCTATGTCTTGTGAGGGGATTTTGTAAAATTAGAAACCATTATTTCGACGATCGTCAGGCTATGTGCCTTATCAATAGTAACATCTCCTTTAGGGGACTCAAGAAAATCAATCTATTTTTTAATGCATATGTTAGCTACTAAGTTTTACTAGACTTATGGTTTGAGGGATTTGCTAGACTTAGTTCTTACAAAGCTTCGAGAGCAAAACATTACCATGCTATTACTATTGAAACCGTCACCATTAACCACTAGCACTAGAGATTCGCCTTTCTTTGTCATTTGTTACCTTTCCCTTGCACCTAAAGCCTCGAGCTTTTTCTGCTATCATTAAGATTGTTTGTCATTTCGCTGTGAAGAGTTAATGTAGTAACAACTCCCAGAGGGCACTACGTAATAATTGCATTTCGTTTCAATTTATACGTAAAAGGATTTGGAAAATCCAGATAGTGAGGGTGCCACCACACCGGGAGGAACACGAAGAGGGCACGAAAAGGCTGTCCTGGCACGACTGTGGGGAAACTTCGATACAAGGTAAGGCCATCAAGTTGGGCTGATAGAGTTTAGCAAAGGATTGAATGAATGTGCCACGTTGTTTCACTTTACCAGGTATATGAAACCATTGCTGACCCATTCGAGGCCGACATTGCTCGAAACGTTACCCGTTTGCTTGAGCCCATTGGCTCGTTTGCTCACCACAACCGAGCAGCTGACGCAGGTAGGCACTTAGAAATAAAAAAATTGATGCTAATGTATAATTGTAGTAATACAAAATTTATTGTTATAACCCGTAGGATGGTCCAACGCGCCGTTCGGATTCCGATTCCGACCTATGCATCGATGACGATGATCGTGCTTCGCGCGGTGGCCCCACTGATGGTAGCGGTCGCAGGAACTCAATCAATCGCGTAAGTATACGCCTCGTTTCGGACGATCGCAGCACGATATTTGCAAGCTATAAAAACCGCGACTAAAAAAAAATATTTGCAAATGCAGATCGGGTAGTGTGCGAGATGAGCTTGAGAAGTAAAAACACAGTCGTAGGGAACAATAATTTGCAAGCTAACAAGTTGTATGATATTCGGGGATAGGTATGGTTTTTTTTAGTTCTAAACCTTCTACAACGCAACTAGCACGTAAATGATGATGAATGCATGAAATAATCCGTACTACTAATTCATACACAACCCACACATCCAAAACAATTACACAAAACATACAAAGTATTTAAGGGTAGAGCAAGCTGTCGTAAGAAGGACGAGAACAGATCGTCAAAAAAAAAAAAAATGCGTGCCTCTGCTTCAGCGCGCAATTACCGCTTGAGCGTGTCTCTCTGGATTTGTTAGAGGTGTTTATCGATATGTACTATCCATTGGTGGTGTTTTTATCGCTGTCTAGTCAACGCGGTACTGTTTGCCGTAGGTTCGGTTATAAACGAGCTGCTATAAATGCATGCTCTAACGAATATTCTTAACAGAAGTGTGTAGCGGTGTCATGGTGCTAGCCACTACCACCCTCCTGTTGTTTGTCCTATATGTAAAGACTGGACGTGTTAAAAACGTGTTGGTGATAAAGTGTATTTTGCCAGTTTAACATTAGGGGTGTCCGGTATGTAGGTTAGCGTAGATTGATATAATTTTGACTTTTGACAATTGTCCAAGGTGAGGGTAGCATAAAAGCGTAGAGATCGACACAAACAGGCGGTGAGTAACGCTTCCATTCGACATTCGGAAAAATATGACACAACTACATGTACAATAGACATGACTTAATTTATCTGACTGACATGACTGAAAAATTATCTAACGATAGAAAGGTGCAACATCTGAATTATTCAGATGCTCACCACTATTGAATTCTTGATTTAAGTTTTGCATCACAGCTTGATTTCGATGATTTCGCATACGATGCACGTCTGTCCCATGTGTTCCACGCAATCATCGATTGTTGTTTATAATATGTATTTTACAGTGACCGCTAATAGTGTAAGACCACTTTTATGTGCCGCTTTTCAAAGAGCTCATAATTAAATAGTAATAATTAAAAAACCTGTAATACGTTTGAACATTTTTCGACCCAAAAAAATGTGTTGATTGGTACACCTAACCAATCTTAGCGTTTAGTGAGGAGAATTCCGTTCCTTCAATGGAACGATTGAATCTAGGTTCAAATAGAGTCACGAAGTAGGTTTTTTGCATCTACTTGTTTTGTCCATTAGAATGTTAAACCGGATTTTCTAACACCTTTTATTCCTGCATAAAGCTCCATTTTATTACAATGAAAGCAACGCTCAACGCTATTTGGGTTTTGTAAAATCAGGTGAAAACATAATGTTTGTGGAACTTCCGGTCCTCTCTAATGAAGCGAGGCCTACGATCCACGATGTTGTTAAATAGACGAAAAGATTAGACTGACTATAATATCATCAAGAATCGAAAAAAGCGACTAATAGCCGATTTCATGGTTCATCCGATGACAGGAACGTGTTTCCAAAATGTTCATCTAAGCTTAACAAAAAAAAAATGAATAAATGAAAAAGTAGTTTCGTTGAAGATTGGCTTCACAATCTCATGCTTGCTTGACGTGCAATAGCATGTGGTCTTATTTCATTGGTGATCACTGTTGGTTTGGTTGATTTTTAGTAGTCATGGTCAAAGCGGTTGAGGAACTACAATTGATGATTCACTCTTACCATGAGCTGTAAATTAATGCAAACATTAATGTTTACGACACACATGGGAAAGTTGGCATTTAAGGCATTAAGGCCTCGTGGAACCGGATTGCCGGATGATGTAATCTATTTAGTTATCTTTTTTATCTATTGTCTGTTGTAGTTTTATTTTCGTTCGTAAACATTACTCATACAATAATGATGAAGCATCGAAATTGGTGTTAAAATTTATTGAAGCGTTGGAATTAGAATTCACCGCAAAAAATCTTTCCAAGCAAAAGCGGAACGGGAATGGTAACATGCCCTACTACTGCCATTAGCTCTCACGTAAACCGGTTATTTAAAAAAAATGAGCACCAAGAAGGCAATAGAAGCAAATGGAAACCGACGTCGAATGGAAGCGACACTTAACGCCGCAGTTACAAGTAGTTGATTGTTAACGATAAGTTATTATTAAGTAAGCCTAGTTTTATCGACAACCGTATGAACGTGGATTGTGATCTTAATATGTATCCCCTTGTTCTTTGCATGCATGCGTTTCCTTCGTTATCGTCCCTTCGACTCTATCCCCACTACTATCCACTACCTATCGTGTGTATGTATGTGACTCGGTGTGACGCACGTGTCCTGCGCCATTCGATCGTAAATTGTATCCTCTTATCCTTCTGCAAACTCGTTATACTACCGACAACAAATACCACCGACCACTACTTCTACTACACCACAACTACGACTACTACTTCTACTACCTGCTACTGCTCCTAATACTTTCACTCGGTCCATTCGTCCTGGCGTATGGGCGAACTGGTACGACCACCGAATTCCGCACACACACACACACACACACACACACACACACACACACACACACACACACACACACACACACACACACACACACACACGAAACAAACACTTTCTGATATAATTAAACCTATCAACACCGGCAGCGACAGCAACTTTCCGATGCCGCGCATGAGGCTAACGATGCGATCAACATACTAAGTAGTTTGGGAACTAATTTTATGTAACACCCAAATAACTGTCTCAAGCTACTCATCGAGAGTGAGTGATGGGATTATATAGCGATTCTTTTGTAAAAAAATTATCCTTTTAACATTTTTCTTTGTTGTTTTTTCGCATGTTTTGTTTTGTTTTAAATAACGAACTGATCCTTTTTTATATAATTGGCATAATTTTATTCAGTTTTTCTTTCGTTTCGTTTGTTTTTTTTTCTCTTCTTCCTGATTTATTCTACGCGTGTGCACGGTGTTTATGCAGCAGAAACGTACTATTTAAGCTGGCCGATCCTGTCGTTTTCTTCTGCTAGTAAAGAAAACGTGGGTTAAAAATGAAGTGCAACACAGTATGTATGCTCAACCAAATTTTTGCAGCATTACCCACCCAATGGGGTTTGCCATATGTATCCTTGGTAATTTTTAGTTTAATATTTTTTAAGTTTGCAATCGGTTTATCCCTTCTCTTGTTATTTAGTTTTTTAAAAACATTAATTTATAGCTCAAAGGTATATGGGGGTATTGAGGTTGATTTGTTACAGAACTGCGCAACATCGTTTGTTGGTGGTTAACGTATTTTCATTAGGCTAAGTTTTTACTTGGTCCCAAAGCAAGGGACAATAATTGTGTTTAAGAACTTGTTGAGTGAGTGTACTCTTCGAATTAAGTCTTTCATTGCTTAATGAAATAAATTATAATTGCTTTCTTCCGTTTCGGTCACATTTTTGAAAGATTCATAAACCTTCCAAATAACTTCTGGAGCAAATTTTGCTTCCTTTTTCCTTTAGCAAAAAAAAAAAAAATTTCCAAACTATTGAACCATTCAATGCTGTGTGCTCTCTGTTGACTCCACTGAGAACGTTTTCTTTTTTATTATTTGATACTTATCTGTTTCAACTTTTTTAATTATTTAACTTTCATCGAGCCTACATTTGTTGGTTTATCTATTTCGTACTTGATTTTTTTATGTCGTAGATGTGTTGTTTTACAAAATTTTTATGTTCTACAGTTACCCAACACCGTAAGTCAAACGATTACATGCGAAACATACAAACCCCCTTCCTGTGATTTGTCATTAATCTGAAAGCTGCAGTATATAAAATGCTAACGCGCGCTCTAGCTTGAGTTAAACGATTGGGAGCATCAATGATCGATTCGTTCGTGTTGTACTTACCAGTGTGAAATACAATGATTTTAACGTTTGATAGTAGGGCTTATAAGAGCTAGTTAATTCGTTCCGAATGTGTCAAAGGATTAGTAAATCAATGACAACGTGCCGGTTGAAAAAAGGTAGTGCTCTGCTAACAGAAAAAGACGAGCAGCAAAGCAGAACGTTTGGTTTACATCGTTTAAGTTCGTTAAGTATTCTGCTAAGTAAAAAAAAAGTGTTGCGCCAATGTCCTATCCAAAGCGATCAAGGGTGCGATGTTATGCCGAAAGGAATAGAGATTCATTATGTAATGCGTTTGACATGCTTACAGTGGGGATAATCATTGTAAGTGGCAGTTTTTTTTATATAACTTTGGGTGATCGTCTAAACACAAGTTGTCCGGATAACAAAGGTGCTAGTTAGACGCTATAGGGACAATGTGTGTAGGTCTACAACTGTCTAATGTGCTGAAGATTGTGTAGTTAATATCGAACGAGCAAGAGACGCTAAACATGTGCATTAAATACAATGATATTAAATGATAAACAGTTGACGTATTTTCCTCTTTTCTTTGTACTGCATTCAACTTGTTTTTTGGCGCTTTCATAATCCTTTCTCTCTTTCTCTTTCTCTCCCTCTTTTCTAACGTTTGCTCTCCCCATTCACTATGCGTCCGATAACGATCTTTCCGGTGCGGGGGGGTTGATTAAAATTCCGAAACATCCGAAACGGTCTCTAGTTAGAAATTATGGACGACAATGAGCATGGCACGTTCCGCGTTGCATCCTCTGCCACTATTGCCAACCGCATCATACAGCAGGGAAGAAGGGCCAGTGGAAAAATATTCCACTTCTAAACGACTTATCTAGTATTAAGATGCAATACTGTCGCTTACATTCTTAACGATGATCTGTTCCGAATATTCTACGCGTTCGAGTAACCGAAAGTTCTTGTTTTTGACTGTGATATTTTAAAATTTGAATCATTTTGTTTGTTTTCTATCCAATAATGTCGGTGAGCTGTTTGGCTATTTTTCATTCTTCTTTGGAAAAGTTTTTTTTTCAAATCCAAAACCTAAATAAAGTACGATCTGTAATCGTTATATTATATGCGTTACAAGCACATATATGGCTAATATTTTCAATTTATTTTTTTTCAACTTGAAAAAGCTAACAAACGAATGAAATGGAAGGATTTGAGTACTACAGGGCGGTCGGGATAATTTTGACAGTTACATTTTTGTTTATAACTCGAGCTTGAGTTGGCATAGGAAAACAAGCAATATGTCATTCGACAGCTAAAAGTGTACGGAACAAGCAGCGAAAACATCCCGGGATAAAAAAAATGCCAAAAAAGTGTACATTGTGCAAGCAGATCACATGCATCATGGTGATCCGCGCCGAACGCGACAACCGCCGACACGGTACAACCGGTGGCTGGCTTACTGCCCGGCGGACGTGCCACGGGTGCCGCAAACCAAGTTCCCCCAGACGGTGATGGTGTTTTCCTGCGTGTTATCGGAAGGGGACGTGATGCCGCCCCACTTTTTCGAGCAGGGGCTGAGGCTGCACGCGGACGGGTACATTTCCATGCTAAAAACCGTCGTAAAGCCTTGGATCACGAGAGTGGCCAACGGCAGACCGTACGTGTTCCAGCAGGATTCCGCTCCGTGCCATACAGCCTCCAAAACGATAAAGTGGTTGGCGACCAATTTCAACTTGTTCCCGGTTCCGGAGACGGGTGGAGGCCGTAATAGAAGCCGAGGGCGGATAGTATGAATAAAATGAATAAAATACATGGTAAGCTACTATTTCTAAAACAAAAAAAAAAAATCCCCGATGATAAATTTAGCCATAATTTTTTTTTCTTTCTCCGTAGGTGACTCTCAAAATTATCCCGAACGCCCTGTACATAAAATATTCGTTTTCTCGTGCCATAAATAACGGCCCGTTCAAAGGTTCGTCCATCAACTGTCAAAAGTGACATTACTGTGCCAGTTAGCAGCGTACGTGATCTAAACTCGCCTATGCAGTGTTTGATGTTTCATTTGCTTTCTCAAACACCTGGGGACAAACACGAGAAAATATTTTCTAGAAAAATTGTGTCTCGGTAAGTATTTTAGCCATTTCAGAACGTCTCTCGTTAATTAGGGGTTGGTAAATCGTTGAACCGATGAAGAGGCAAACAAATTAGCATCAAAAAGTTGCTAAACCGATTGCCAAAACGGGTCGCTAACATTTCCTTGTTTTTCGCTCTTTGTGTATTTTTAGAGTGCTTCCTAGGGATCGATAGTCTCACCAACACACATATACTCACGATGCCTACCATCAGACTACAGTCGTCGGACGGTGAAATCTTCGACACCGATGTGCAGATCGCCAAATGTTCCGGAACCATCAAAACGATGCTGGAAGATTTGGGTATGGACGAGGGTGACGATGAGGTAGTGCCGCTGCCGAACGTAAACTCGGCCATCCTCCGGAAGGTGCTACAGTGGGCCACCTTCCACAAGGATGATCCGATCCCGGTGGAAGATGACGATAGTAAAGAGAAGCGTACCGATGACATCAGTTCGTGGGATGCCGATTTCCTGAAGGTGGACCAGGGTACACTGTTCGAGCTCATCCTGGCGGCGAACTATTTGGACATTAAGGGGCTGCTGGATGTGACGTGCAAGACGGTGGCGAACATGATCAAGGGCAAAACCCCGGAAGAGATTCGCAAGACGTTCAACATCAAGAATGACTTTACGCCGGCCGAGGAAGAACAGGTGCGCAAGGAGAATGAGTGGTGTGAGGAGAAATAGTTTGGGTTGGTGTCTTCAAACAGAAGGGACAGGTATGGACGAAGCTGCCTATCCCTATTATCTTCACAGTGATTTGAGGCTCGAGTTTTGGAGCTGGTGCAAAACTCGGATTTAGCCAAAAAAAAAAGGAAATTTCCTATTCGGTGACTGTTTAGTTTGCTTTAACCACTTCACTCACCATAGATCCGTTTTATGGGATTATTGTAATCATATTTTTTTCAGTTTTGATATATTTTCGTCCAAATGTTCTAGCAACTAAAGGATCAATAAACAGTATGCAGTATAACTTGTAAGTTATACTGCAAATCGAATTCGTTTATTTATAAAAATGTTAATATACAAACATCAAAAAGAACTATTCTATGTAGTAATTCGGACGTTACTTATAATCTTCTGCTCACCATTTGTAGGTTAAATCTCAATCACACGCGGTACTATTGTCATAGCAATAAGAGATTCATGATGTGGAACTTTCCCCCAGAAATGGCGTCCTGTATACATGTATTGCCAAACGGAGAGATAGAGGCAGATGGGCGAGACGCACTGCAAGACAATAGGGTATCTTCTCGATGCCACATGTTTGATCGCCAGTCCAGAAATAGACAAAAATTGGACACCACATGGTGATGGTAGCCTTCTTCGACAACCTTGCAGCCAGAAGACTTCGTCGTAGTGGCAATAGTGATCCCATCGACTGTTAGTCTTTGGGAGGATCGCTTTCAGATTCGGAAGAAGTTTCTCCTTTGCGTTCCGTACGGATGTCGGTCCCACACCAGTAGTGCTTCCCCGTTCTGTCGGGAGAATGAAGAGAAATCGTTGCCGGCTAACGGAATCGTGCCTGGACGCCGAGGACGGCTTTTTGGCAGTATGGAGAACTTCTTTTTTTTTAAGTAAGTGTGATAATTATCCTACGGGAAGCTTCAACAATCATCAACAACTTGTGTAGTGATAGATTCGTGTCTCTTTTATCTTATTAGCAGGGCCGGTAATTGGTTTCCCATTCTCCAGTTACCTTACTTGGCATTACTAAATCTGTCGTCTTTAGAATTCTGATATTTCAGCTTTAACAGGCAGTGTATATGTGATGTGGTCTCTCGTGCAGATGTCTCGACCCTGTCGGCTCTGTACAATGTCGCAGTAGCTTAAGTAGCTTCATAAGTGAAACGCGTTCCGTGCTAACAAAAGAACGGTTAAAACGAAACAAACAAATTGCGCACATAATCTTTAATGTACCGGTGTGCCTCTTATCACAGTTCATGGTTCCATTGAGTTGTTCATTTTTAATTCGTTGGCCTGGTTGGCATGTCTGGTTCTGGTGGCATTAATTGCGTGGTGTGGCTTGGCTAGCTTTAAGCATTGTTTTCATTTCGACCTCTGGCACGTCGGAGGACTTTTTGCCACGGAAATGATTTTCGATGTCTTCCAGCGTGCGACCCTTCGTTTCAGGCAGGAAGAAATACACGAACACGATGCCCAGCATCGACAGGCAACCGAACAGGATGAACACGTTCGAGCTGCCGATAGTCTCCACCATTGAAGGATATATTTTAAGAATAATGAACGACATGGTGTACCCGAAGAAGATGGTCAATCCGGACGCGAAACCACGTATCTTGGTCGGATACACCTCGGCATTCATCGAGAACGGCAGTGTGAGAAAGCCGAGCGTGGCGGTAAAGATAAATGCAACGAGCAGTACTGTTGGGATCCAGGCAAGAGATGTCCCCTTCACCGGATGGATGGCACAGATGGCTAATCCGAACATACAGGAGGCCATACCGAAACCGGAAAATAGAGCCGGTGGACGACGCCCAAACTTGTCGGAGATGAACGACATCAGCACGGTAGTTACAACGCGCGTCAGTCCGACAAACACCGCGCTCAGGAACGGATCGATCGCAACACCGGCCTCGATTGAGAAGCTTGCCGCGTACACGATAATCACGAAGATACCGGTAAACTGTTGGAAGAAGAAGAACGTGCACATGATGGCGAGCGGTTTGTAAACTTCCGGTTTCTTCAACTGATCCAGCTTCGAATTTTTGCCATCCTGTGACGATCGGAAGCGTGCAATGTTGTCCACCAGTGCATCCAGCTCGGCTCGTATCTCGGGATGATCGTCCTCCTTGATGGCACGTACCACCTTTAGGCATCGTTCCGCTTTTGGCATACGCTTCTTGCTCACAAGCCAGCTGGGCGATTCGGGCAGCGGTATTACGGTCAGCAGCGATACGACGGTAAATACGCCACAGATCATACACACGAACCGCCAGTCATTCTGCATTTGAGAAAGTGAAGTGTGATTAGTAAACAATTCGACGAGGCTTGGCAGGCCCAACAACAAAAAAAAACGTCCATTCGTTCGTCCATTCAATCAAGCCTATGATAAGCCGTACCTTGAACACATAGCCGAGCGTGTAGATACTAAGCATGCCGATGGCAGTACAGAAGGCGGTCAGCAGCGTTAGGCGCCCGCGAAGATTTGGATGGGCCACCTCGGCCGCGTATACCGATGCCGGAGTGCTAGATAAGCCTATCGCAATGCCTGTTCGAACGGGCGACATTGAAAAGAAGAGAGAGAAAAGAGAAAAAAAGCGTGTGACAAATGATGGCCATTAGCTTATAGGTAAGACACGCGCTGTTACTGCGTACTGCGAAACAGATAAAAAAGGTCTCCCTCTAGGCGGTAACGTACCTATTATTATACGCGCCACGATTAGCTGGATGAAGAGCGTGGTGCTATCGGTGCGGCTTGCAAAAGACATGATTGCCCAGGAAACGATCGATATGATGTTGATAAAGTAGAGCGTTTTCTTACGCCCGACCTTGTCCAGCAGATAGCCGGAAAGCAGCCCGCCAAAAGGGCACATTATCGATGTGATGGATGCTAGCGGGAAACGATGGGCGAAAAAAGAAATTTGTGAGTCCTGAGCAAAATCTCAAACAAAGCTCGACCTTTTCTCGCTTACCGAACCACGTTGCGTCGGATTCCGTCAGCACTACCGAGGTGGTAGAATTCGTAAGCTCAATCATAGCAATCGAAGGAAAACCGATACCCATCCCGGACGAGATGATGGTAATGTTGGCCACAACCGCCATCACTATCTGAATAATGGCGGCACGGCGTGTTAGCTGCGTTAGGACGGCATGGGTTGGACTCTTCGGTGCGGATGATTTTTCGGTAAGGGCGGCCTCCACCTCGGCCGTATCTTTTCCACTCATTTTGTCGCCTAACAAAAAAAAAAAAAAAAATTGAGAAAAATTGATGTTAAACAGAGTAGGTAATGTTGGCAGGTATTGCTATGGTTATGAAAAGCGTAGGCTACCTGGGTATCAAACGAGCCCAAAAAAGAAACGATACCTGCCAGACAGAGCACGCCCGTTTAACTGATCTTTCCCGATCGACGCGATCGGGAGCGTTAGAATAATTAAAAATTTGGAAGATCGCGCAAAACGAGAATAGGCAATAAAAAAGTAAATCAGGAATATATTTTACAAACAGGTCTTTACGATTTGATGCGCGGAAGTCTCCAGCACTTGGGTGGTTCGACTTTCAGCAAAACATCGAAAGAACGGAGAGAGAGAGAGAGGGATAGTCCTTCGAATTGGTGTACGTTTTGGTGAGATATTAGGGCACCTTGAGGGACTAGAGAATTTTTTGGTGGCCTGTTGCCTCACCCATTCAGCGCGTTCCAGTTCTAACCGGTGTTCGAAACCCGTGTAACTGGATGCAGGGTGACGCTTTACCCTCGTGTAGATTGCCCAACGAGAGAACCCTTCCTTACTACGCACTGTTGCTGCTGCTGCTGCTGCGTTGCCTTCAGAAATAATTGACCTCAATGAATGGCGTGTTGGCGCCGAATGTATTTCTCTTTTTGCACACGTCGGCGGTTTACATGTCCGTAAACATTCGTGCGGCGGACGTTGTAAAAGATCGTCCAACTTACCACCCTGACCAGACTGTATTCCAGTTTACAAGCTTGGCTGGTTTCCAGCACTATATCTGAGAGATCTATCGATGGTCTTAGTTCTGTTAATTGGTGAACAATTTAACACTGAATTTGCTAACACTCGTGTCACGATTTCGTTCCTGATGGTCCTGCTGACTAATAAACTACAGACGACAATGTTATGATGCAGCCGAGCGTCCTGCCACCGAGACTGATCAGCTGGCTACCAACCGACACCGACTCCCGGAGCTATTGGTTGCATGTGGTCGTACCACAGACGCGCAAGTCGTCGGTAGTGAGCATAAATGTTTACCAAACAGTGCCCACGTCTCCCCGGCTGTTATGTGGTGGTGAGATGTGTATGTTCCGGAAGGTTGCTCACCGCAAATACGAAGCATGCGCACAAAACGAACTTCACAACGATTAGCGGATTTGAAAACGGCACGCCAAGAAGCGGGAAAAGAAGAGGGTCATGGTACATTTGACAGCAGTAGTTCGATTTTTTTGCTCGTTCAAGAACCAGTTTTTGAACGAAACGATATTTGGGGTTGGTAATGGTTGGCAGCAAAAAATGTGTGAATTGTTTCATAAAAAATGTGGATAAAATTTCTGTATACAAATTTTGGAACAAGAAAACAAAATAACTCTCTTATAAACTCATGCAACGATCGGCCCCAAAACACAACACTTTGAAAGGAAAGATTTACTGTAACAGGTGGAACAGCACGGTGAAACAAAAGCCGCTCTACCAAAACTGGTGAATTTATAGCTAACCTCTGGGGGAGACTCCTCTTCATCTTTTATGATCACGTGGCCGAAATCCGTGGTGTGATGAAAACCTTTTTAAAGTTATGAGAAAATTAATAATTTACAGATGTCCCTAGCGGAGGTGAATCCCGCCGCTAGCACCAGCATTTTACTTGGACCGCGGTCGCCATTAAATCCACTCCAAGATGTTTGCTTTAGGACGTCGTCTTCTAGTACATCTTGGCTTGTTTGTCCAACAAAGTCTCCCCTCCAGAAGGTGGATTGACCCAATCTAATGCGCAAACCCGTAGCCGAAGTTGCGGTTTTTATTTACACTATACCCCGATGCGAATTGATTCTTTCAATCTCCACCCCACCTGTTGTAGGATGTAGAGTGGACAAGAGCTTATTATCTCTCGTCCTCAAGCTTGTCTGTGAGGTGAGTACGCCCGTTAACCTTCATTGAGGAAACGATACTTCAATCGATTATTATCTGATTGGCCTCAAAAAAAGAAGTGTGTGACTGCTGTGACAGAAAGGTGGCCAGTTATGGTGCCAGTACATGCTGTTCCGTTGAGGGTCATACAGTAAAAAAAAAGATGAGTTGTTGGAATAACAAAGCTATCATCTCTTGCAAGTGAATAATAAATTCAACTAAAAAAATCTAAATAGAGCGAGGGATACAACATTCTTTTTAATATTCTATCCCAGATTTATTTTATCAGATATCCAAAACTAAAAACTTTGATCCGAAATGGTTTATCTTTTAACGTTCTTAAAAGAATTCCTATATTTTTACTAAGTATAAGCAAATTAATGGGGCCGCCTGGTAGTTTGATAACAGGATCGCCGGTCTTCACAGGCAGGACCGGTGCTCAACTCCCATTCGGACCACTCCTCCGTAGTATGTGAGGACTGACTATCCAACTACGTGGTATTAGCAAGCCTAGAAAGCCACTTCATGGCCGGCATGACCTAGTATAGGTCGTTAAGCCCAGAAGAAGAAGAAGATGGAACTAAATTCCTTACGACCAGAATAGCTTTAAGTGTTGGAGATCACTTGTTTAATCTGATTGAACAAGGGGTATCGCAAGGGATTTTAAACAAAAAGGCGTTGGGAAATAAATATTATTTCAAAAGTATCTAATATTGGCATTATACTTACAATAAAGCCAAGGAAAGCGTGTTTTTTTTAAATATTCGAACTCTATTCTTTCCTTGAGGATAGGTTAATTTTTGAAGCCTCCTTTTTTATTCTAATCTGATAAACTAGTGATGCTGAGCTAGTTTTGTTTAACGATGTCTGTATTTTAGCTCATCTTTTGATGATTACAGAGACCGCCAATAAAATAAGACCACCAGCTATTGCACATCAGGTCAATCAGGTCGTCAGGAGATCGTGAAGATAATTTTAGCAACTCTAATTAATGTTATGTGTTGCAAAATTTAGATAAAAATTTTGAAAAAAGTTTTTTGTGGATTGTGTATGATTTATGGTCTCCAAGTTCATTCATATATTTAAAAAAAAATTGGTTGGAAATATTTTTAAACCTATTTCTGAAATCAAATTATTACACAATCTTTAATCGACTTTTTGCTGATGATAATTCTACCAAAATTTGGTATATCTATACCTAGTTGAGGTATCGAAATCAGCACTTTGACAAGTGGCCCTAAAAGTGGCCTTATATTATTGGTATTGGACACTGTATATTGGTTTTAAACGTGAATCATGATTAACATGTCACGTTACATGTTATGTTTTGTAGGCTATCCATTGGAAATTTCTTCAAAAATAGACCTTTTCTCTATCAAACTGAATATGTTCATTTTAAATCTGTGGTATGCCTTAAAATATATTCTTAACATAAGATTTACATAAGATACAGTAAAAGCTTATGTTCAGCAATCCTCATTTTTTCCCTTTTCAAACGGAAAATATAAAGGATTCCAGATTTCGGATCTCTGGTATAGAAATATACGTCAAATGGCGGCCCTGAACAAAAAAACAATTCTAAGAAAACAAAAAAAAAACAGTAACAAACCGCTCATCTCATCGTTTTATTCTTCACCCATCCGGCTATTGGACACTATGCTGATAACAACAAGTTCAATAGCGACAGAAAAAAAAGCAACAGAATGGAACATTTGATGTTTCAGCGCGTCATTAGCACATGGAAAAATGGTTAGTGCTATCATTAGTAGGTCGCGTTCGATGATTATGAGATTCAACTCATGCAACTTGAAACATGGGTTGAAAACTTAAAAATCAAATGTTAGCCTTTAGCGTTGCTGTTTTTATTCCAGTTCCAATGTAGCTGAAGCAATATCTTTCATCTTAACGTACGGAACTCTTCTCTTATCTAATTCGGCCTGGCACCACAAAACCATCCTGAACAGGTTCTCCAACTGCGTGGCTGGAAGTTCCTGGTTGGCTCGCCTAAGTATTGCCTCATTGATCGTGCGTGCTACCTTGTCACGATGGCTTTGCTCCAGCAGCGCTCGGAACGGACTTGTTTGTGGGTTGTTAAATACCAAAAGTGCTAATGTGCGTTCGATTTCGCTGGAAACAACTTCCTGTGAGAGTTCGGCTATCTCGAAAGCTAACGTTTGTGCAAAGGCTAACGCTTCTTCGGTACATTCCGCACGGATTAGTTCGATCAGATGTAGTTGTAGTAGTTGGAACTTCAGCCTGTATTCGGTTTCGAGCAAACCGGGAAAAAAACTCTCCACCAGCTGGGCAGCTTCCAGGGCACAACCTTGAGCAATTAGGCCGACTATTCGCACACGGATGTCTAAACAGCAAGGATCAACCGTTGGATACAGGTTCGATTCCTGGACAAACTTTTCCACCGTTTCTTTGTAACCAGCGCTGAGCAAATAATTTGCAATTATTTTGTGCATGGTTTTCTGCTTAAATGGAAACGTTTGCAGTAGCTGCTTCCACGCCTCAACCGCAGAAGCGTGCTCGTTTGGTTTTGGGTCCATCCAGGACGCACACACTGCTTCAGCTCTCTTAAGCAAACGTTATTAATTGACAGCAGATGTTGGTTCTCGGTTGTGGTTTCCCTGGCAACCAGTGGAACCAGTGGAGAGCTTACCCTGATTGTCAGAAATCCAGAACCAAACATCGAACAGATGTCGGGTAGAGGTGCAAGACTGATCGAGACATCATCAATCATGCATCGCTGGACAGGGGGCATGTGGTACCACTATTAACTGGTGAAATCCTATCCATGTTACCAAAACAAACAACACTTTCAATTTCGTGTTCTCTGCCAACCTCACCACCGTACATCCCGAATGTGATGTGAAAATTGGAAGCAGAAGATGATCTTCCGTTCACATCTCGGGACAGGCGTTTACCCTTGACCGAAACGGCCGAATTCTTATGTGACACTGCGAATGCGGATCTTCTATTAATAACACCCGACCAAACACGGATGGTCGTCAAACTTGTACTTGCAGCAGCAGCATTGCTTTCTGCCTTTCGGAAACGATTGACGTTTTATTATACGCCGGCCACTATAACACAAATTTCGTATACTGTATCAGTTTGTTTTTCTTTTCGGGAGGGGATAAATCTTGTCACATACGGCAAACCCCGGGAAGTTTCTAATCTATTAGGTGGTGCAGAAATTCACTCGAACAAAACACCACGGAGCATGCTGGCAGTTGAAGAGCTGGGTTATCAAAACAGTGACAGAAAGTGCTAGTGGCACCATTTGCATTGATAATCGTAACTTACGCAAAAGGACGACAAGACGGCGCGTTCGACGCCACTCACCACTGTTCTGCACCACACTATCTGCCGGGCACCGACTGTACCGTTATCCGACGGAACGCAAACTGTTCGCGCGCGCGAGAGCCGCTCGTCTTTGGGTAGCGATCGGCGAATACTAAAGTCCGTTGCCATCATCCGGCTAGACTAAATACGCATTATCATCACGAACGGGCCCACGAGCGCAGTTCCACGAATGCGCGAACGCGCGCGTAGAGCGCGCGCATGGCTTATGCTCGGGCCAAGCGACCCGAACCACGCTGCCGGCTGGCGTCGTCGTCAAACGAAGCGGCCGGCGCGCGCGAGAAGCTTTCGGATTTATCAGTAACGGATTTCGCGATCCGCACTTTGAATGAATGTTAGTGACAACGCACCAATTCGTCTACGGACGCGAGAGACGCACAATGAAAAAATAAACATTCAAATGGCGCTAAGCACGTGCTTGCGCTGTGCCCGAGAATGGCGCGAACCCTAACGGGCGTTACGGTTAGCTTGTCTGACATCAATGTTGACCATCCTTGAACTTGATGGATTTATGGAAGCGTGGACTAGAGTAATCCGGACTGAGTACACACACGCACACGAGAGGGTAAGATTAATGCGTAATTTTGCAAGTAATTTAAATATTTAAAGATTTCGAACTAACGCGACACTTCATGATACAAGTTCATGCAATACTTTAGTCGCAGGGATCGAACCGGTTCGGATGTAAATATTTAATTACCATCATTAGAAGCATATATCGGCAGCAGTGATTAAGTGAATTGCCGGTACTTTGTTGTCAGATAATGATAGCTTATCGTGGGCCGCAGAACAAACAGTACGATCATAAACCATTAATAAGCTCGCTATCACGCTGTTGAGTGCTGTGTAATTATCACTCATTTAGGAGGGTTTTTTTTTTGTGTACTGATAGGACTTTCTATTAAGTAGGGCATTAGAATGAATCAAGCAGTTTAAGGCTTTAAATATTTCATTTTTTTATTCGTATTCGGTAGAGTTTCATCTATCTTCGTTACTAAACTATTTAGCGTATGCGTATGCGAGAATGGCACAATGCTTCCCCATTAAGCTACTATTTCTATATAACGTGGAAGTGGTTAGTTAAGTTTTCCTTGCGGATCACAGATCTATCTTCGATCACAGAACGGGAGACTATTTTATTAATATTAACGATGTGTGCAATGTTCCAAAAACGAACGCACGTCTAACGTGATCCATCTTCAGACGACCTCACACGAGCCTGCCATTAGTTAAGTGTATTTTTGGGCAACAGATTAACCACACAACGCGTTTCAATTAAACCTAATTCAGCGCCAATTCCTTTGGAGTATTTGGACGCTTTTCACTAACGCCACCCGACAAGTGCGTACGGCGCGCGCAGATGGACAAATGATTGACATCAATTGAACTCAATCATGGTGCGAAGGAAACTTGAGCTTCTCCTGCTCCATAACCTGCACTCATCAGTTCACTGAGCGGTGAAGTAGCAATGGTTTAGCGTTCCCAAAGCCGTTAACAATCGCATGCTCTGAAAGCACACGCCGTATCATTGGCTCACACACTCTCCGTGGACAGATTGCTGACTTCATCTTCCTCAACCTCTTGCGATGGTGTCGAACCGTGTGACATGCCGCGGAAATAATCCTCAATCTCCTGCAGCGATTTGCCCTTCGTTTCGGGCACGATGTAGATGACGTACAGTACACCCAGCAGGGAGATAACCCCGTAGAAGATGAACACGTTCGCACTGCCAAGATACTCCACCATCGTAGGGTACAGCTTGATCGTGCAGAATGACATCAGGTAGGTGAAAAACACGGTTACACCTGAGGCAGGACCGCGCACCGTCTGGGGAAACAGTTCGGCCAGCATCGAGAAGGGCATGGTAAGAAATCCGAGCGTGCTGGTAAAGATGTACGTCAGTATCAGGACGGTCGGGATCCATTTTAGTGGCTCGATCGGTGGGAAGTAGCTGCACAGTGCCAGTCCGAACATGCACACAAGCATACCGACACCGGAAAAGATGGACGGTGGTTTGCGGCCGAGCGTATCCAGGATGTAGGCCACCAGCATGGTGGCTACTACGCGCGTGATCCCGATCAGCACCGTGCAAAGGAACGGATCCATCGATACGCTCGCTTCCGACGATACCTTAGCCGCGTACACAATGATCACGAAGATGCCGGAAAACTGTTGGAAGCCGAAAAACCCGATAATGATACCGAGTGGCTTGTAGACTTGCGGTTGCTTCAGCAGCCGTAGGAAACTTTCCTGCCCGGCACGTCGCTGAGCCATTACATTATCCCGCATGCGCATCAGTTCTTTCTCCACCTCCGGGATTCGCTGGCTGTACGCACCGTAGCCACGGATTTTCTTGAGCGATCGTTCGGCTTCCTCTTCGCGATCCTTCGACATCAGCCAGGCAGGTGATTCGGGCATGAAGAACAACACCACCAGCGAAAACACACAAACGGCCGCGGCGAGTGCGGCTACCAGGCGGAAATCGTGCGGTATGGCGTACCCCATCGAGTAGATCAGCAGAATACCGACGGCAATACTCAGCGACGTTAGGACGGTCAGCCGGCCGCGCATCTTCGGTGTGGCGATTTCTGCCGAGTATATGGAGGCCGGTGCGCTTACTAAGCCGATGACAATGCCTACGGGTAAACAAGACGACAAATGTTTGTTAGCAAACGGCCTGGTGGGTGTCGGCACAAAGGGATCCCAAAGCTTACCGATGATGACACGAGCGCTTAGGATCTGTGTGTACATCAGATCAAAGTTAGTCATACTGCAAACCGCGATCAGTGACCAAGACACGATGGATAGCACGTTGATAAGCATGAGCGTTTTCTTGCGTCCGATGCGGTCTAGCAGGTATCCGGAAACAAGCCCACCGAGAGGGCACGCGAACGAGCTGATGGAAGCTGTGAGTGTGAGGTAAGGGAAAGTTGTTTCAAACTTCTGCTGATAAAGAACTTATCTAAATTCGTTCGTTTGATCAATAAAACCTTCATCGATCGTCCAAAATAGATTGTCCAAACGAATGTATTTAATTACTTCGATTAAATCTATTAAGGTTTTTAAATCCTAGCTCTCTAATAGAGCAAAGTCATGTCTACTCATGTCTACTGGCATGTTGACTACTCTGTAGGCTCTCATGGAGTAATTCAAGGATATATTCTTAGTATCGTTTGGTTGTCTGTAACGCTCTTTGATCATGTTATCGGTTTTTCTATTTTTCTAGATTCATTAAATTGTCCGCATGATGAATAAGACCTTGATCGAGTGTCCGAAATAGCTTGTCCTGGCGAATCTGTTTAATTGCTTTGATCAACACTGTCTTGGTTTAAATTCGAGCACCGTGTCAGATAGTTCAGAGTAGTGGTCGTGCCTAGTTGACTCCTGCCTAGGCTCTCCTGAAGTTCCTTAAGGAAGTATCTTATGTTATTTTTATTTTTGTGACTTAAGTTTCTTTGTTGTCTATGTGTGTTCTAAGTACTAACTGATTTTCCTTCTCTTTCAATATTTATGTTCTTTTCTACGCGTTGTTCACAGAGGCTGGTTTTACCCTTCTGAAAACTTAAGCGGAAATGGTTTTGGGGCTCTTGGGGGAGCGGGGCAGTTAGGAGGCCCATGACGGAAGGGATACTGAGGCCCAACACCAATCAGTAGTAAGACTTTATCAGAATCGAAACCATTGATACACCTTCATCCTAATTAGCCAATGCTCAGCTCGGGGGGCCCCCGAAGTGGGGGGCCCCACGCGGCCGCTCAGTCCGCTTATAGGAAGATCCGCTTCTGCTTGTTCTACCATCCCTTTGAAGGATTAAAAGAATCATTTAAATCTACAGCTGACTCTTTTGTAGCCCATCCCGTAGTTCCTCGAGGAAGATTCCTTAGCATCCTATTTTATAATTGTATTTTAAGTTTCTGTATTTCTATCCCTTCTCCTGATGACTTTCTGATATTTTTGAACGAGTCCAATAATTAGTTTCAACCGATTTCTTACTAAGGGGTGTCTTCATTCAAGCCTCATTTATTAAAAGGCCTCGTTGTCTGGAGACTTGAACCAAGTGTCGTCCAAGCTTTATTAACAGAAAGATCTCGGAATTGAAAAAAAGATCTCGGAATTGATCTCGGAATTGAAAGAATTAAAATGGGATTCAAACGCTATAGACCTCCTCAAATCTAGACTCCTCACTGGTGCAATGGTCATCCATTCCTTCATCTGCTTTAATGCAAGTCTCATTTTTTCACAGACCGTAAGGTTGGAAGTCTTCATATTCCTCCTAATAATAAGGTCCAGTAATAATGGTATATAATAGTATATGAACCGTACACCTATACTTAGCACATAAAAATGCTTACCGAACCACGTAGCCTGGCTAGTATTCATTCGCAACGGATTGTCCTCGCTGGTAAGCGCGTGCAGCGTTATAGCCGAATAGCCCAGCCCCATACCGGACGACAGTACCGTCAGATTGGCCAGAATGCTCATGATCAGCTGCATACGGGCACCGTTCGTGTGCGCTTCCTTGGTCAGGATCGTTGTCATTTTGTTCATCCCGTAAACCGCCCCATCGTTCTGCCGGGCGTCCGGTTTCCATTGCTTTTCGCTAATAAGCGATATGAACGTGGGCTGAATGTAGTGCAGATTCGAAGAAGCGGTCAGCTGTTCGTGCTCATCTTCTGCAGAGGACAGTTCGGCACGATCTTCCACGGGTTGCAGTTGCTGGGTGGCGGCTTTCGCACTGTGTGCCATTATCAGTACTGCAAAAGAACAACGGTAGAAAGATTACATCAGCTCACGCACCGTAACATGACACCATTGACCGAATGGGCTTCCTGTCAACTAAAGAATTCCCCAGGACTCTACCCCTTTCGCAGTTTCATTATCGCCGCTATCAGCCCATATCGATAATCGATGCTGAGTTGGCAAACAAACTCAATAGCAGCGAAGATTTGCATGTGACAGCATGCCAAGACTTTGTTATGGTACATTTATATACAGCGTCCAACCCACTAAACAACATACTAATCGAACAACAAACCCTGCGATAGTGGTGCGATTGAAGATGATGATGATGCAGGAACTTGCGATGCGATTCCTGCAGATAAGACGCAAAGCTAGCAACACCATCCAAGCGCGCTTTAAGATCCTTCAAGTAATTGGTAAGAGGTGTGGCCACGAGGAAAGTTATTTGTTGCGAATACAGGGGACACCGAGAGAGGGACGGGACGGGCTGTGTAAATACGGCATAAGTACCTCTGCGGGGCAAAGAAAAGTGGTGATAATAGATTGTTACCGTGCGCATTTGATGAACGGTAATCAACGCCAATCGGCATTAATGAGCTGCCCATGCGGTGCGGGCCAAGTCACGACGTGCTGTCGAACCTTGTTTGCCTCGTGAGAGCACTGAGATGGACGGTACAGGACACACGCGCATTTGGATGCGTTTTACAGGTAGTGTATATAGGGGACTGTCACGAATCGGGTGCATTTGCATATGCATGAGCATGTGCCTGAAGAATGTAGACAAGAAGATGGTGACAAGATTTTAAGGGACATGGCTTGTTGCTATTACTAAACGTAGAGTAAAGGTCGTTAGTACACTCTAAATGACGCGCTTTGGAATTCCACAGTTCCGGGGGGGACTTTGACTCGTCGATAGCAGGGCTTATCTCGTACTGCAGGTTTTTTTTGCGACCGATTGAAGCTTACAGATAAATCCAAATGCAATTCTTATCGCTTAAGACACTCGGCAGGAGGTATAAAGAAGTACCCTTATAACATGTTTATACACTTCGACGGAATGATGTAACCAATGGGCAAGTTTGCTGGCCCCATTCTCTGTGGCGGGTTGAAAAGGTCATCCCTCCATCAAGCGATGATAATCTCTCCACCTTGGTGAGAGAACACTTGATTAAGTCATGATAGAACATCTTCACACACAAAGCAAAAAAATCGTTCCTTAAAGCAATTATTTCGCTTATGCAGCACAACATTTCTAATCGAACTTCTTCATCGGTTCCCACATGTTCAGCTGCCGAAGCATATTGGAGGCAACATCAAACCCGGTCCGAATCAGCTGTACGAGCCACAACGCAACGTGAACTTCGCGTGTGGTGATAATGACCTGATAGGTCCCTCCTGAGGAAGTAGTACATCAGATACAGCTTTCGTCGCGCCATATTTCATAGACTGTTTGCTGCCTGGGTAAGCTACATTTCTTCCTGCTGACCCGTGGCATCTTATCTACAGACAGTCTATCAGTCGATTAATTTATTGGACAAATAATTAGCTCGTCGAGAATAATTAAGAACGGATTTGTTTGTCTGTGCAAATACTCGGAAGCTCGGATGGCTGCGAACCTTGATGATCCTTTTTTAATTTAAATCATTTAAAAAAAATGGAAAAACTCTTCCTGGAGTCTGCAAGTCCAGTAGGAATTCCTTCCAGAAGGCGTCTCCTCGGTGTGTGACGTCGGTATAGGGCGATTGCTTAATCACCACCAAAAACCGTACACTTTGGCCAGCATCCACTGAACTCTTCGTCCTCATGGTTCATTGCTCTTTTCCCCTTCCCAAAAAGGTTAGCCCGCCAATCTCTAAT
This sequence comes from Anopheles maculipalpis, assembly GCF_943734695.1. NCBI lineage: Eukaryota > Metazoa > Arthropoda > Insecta > Diptera > Culicidae > Anopheles > Anopheles maculipalpis. The sequence goes on from NC_064872.1 coordinate 32,712,449, forward strand.
CGGCCATGCTTCTCGCCCGTTCTACGTGTGAGACGCGCCTGCGCATGTGCGCCTTCTTGATTGCACCGTTCTAAGTTGTTCCGCCACCTTCGTCGGGACTTAGAATGGCAAGGAAGCAGCTAGAACCGCTTGATCACACTGATGCTTTCGCTGCAGGAAAGTTCCAGAACGCTTGCTGGCGTTTTGGCGTAACAGTGACGCGTACTGTAAACAAACCGCGACTTCCCGAAAGCCCCGAGCCCCGAGAATGGCGCGGATTGATAGCGCGGGATGCGATTTGATGCGTGAATGCCAAGGCCGCAAAGAAGTGGTCGGGATAAGAACGAACCTAGCCACCCCGTACCGTCCCGTGGCAAGAACCGAAAGGTGCCTAATGGGTGCCCGTGTTATCAGGCAAACATTCTCCATTCTTCCTGTACTATTAGTTCACGTTATGAAATAGTCTACTTATCTAGTGTTTCGAGGAATTGAAGTTGAAGTTTTTTTTTTTGCCGAACTCTCCCGTGTCATTGTCCAGCTGGGTGCCATGCAGATAGAAATGTAAACAAAGTGTAGCCAGCAAAAAATATAGCCGACAGGGGCAAACACAATCCGTTTGTCGGTTGTAAATTAGAAAATAATAAACCCTAAATTTTGGGCTTATGGCTCTGCGGTTCAGACAACGCGTCCGCTAAACTGTGTGCCATAAATCCCAAACGGTACGCATCACGTGTAGCTAGAGAATGTTCCACTCTTCTGCACGCACTGGCCACGAGATTGGCGGCAGTAAAGTTCATCTCTACAACAATAATCAGGATAATCAAACACCTCGGTAAACACCTCTCCAGCAACTTAATCCACAGTCAGCGGACAGACAGTGTCGGCATTTATCCAACTCAATATCAAGCGCGTGAGACGTTTTCCTTATCGTGGGGCCCACTAGCATGGCAGATAAAGTACGATAAAATCATACCGCAAAACCAACGCCATTTTTCAAACCATTTTCGATTTCATTTTGCTATTGGCGCTTCTTCAATAAATTCACACTTTAATTAAACGTCCGGCAGCCCGTCCGTCGATTGAGCCGGATGAAAAGGGGTTTGGAATGTTGTTTGCAAAACTGGCCAAAAATAATTGCCGATCTGGGCCGAGGGCCAATTTGTTGGAGCGGGCATGTGTCACATTGTGCTCCAACCACAATCCTGGGACAAGTTATTTTAATAGTCACTACAGCAGTGTTAAGCACGTTTCCCGATTCCCGAAGGTGACATTGGAGAAGGGTGTTTTCGCGTTTCTCGGATGAAAATGCGTCTCGATCGACTGATCATCGCTGCATGTAGGTAGCGATCAGGTTGTGTGATTGTGATGCATTTCTACGCGACTTAAAACTTCAAGATCAACGGCTACGCCTGTACACTAGCCAGATGGAAACAGGTTTGTTGGAGTTTTTGAGTGACTGTGGGGAACTAGTTATTGAAGGGCTTTTGGGTCGTACCTACCTTTAAGGTCTTAGCATTCACTGAAGAGTAAAAAAAAAAAAAACGCGCCCTAACTAACGATCCCAAGCGACAGGGTTTAGAGGTTTCTCTTGATTCGTTTCAAATATTTTTAAACTTCACTATTACTTGGCAAGCTTTCTTGTCTCTTGTTTAGTACTTAAATACTTCTTTATGTGCACTTCACTAACTGTACTTTATTCGTTGATAATGTAAAGGGCTACGTGTCGAGCTGGAACGTTTGTCCACTCTGCGATGGTACACCTCCGATTGGGTTCCTGTCTGATCGTAGACTGTTCGAACCAGCGGCCCGGTCCTGCCCGTTAGTACTCGTCGTCTGTGTCTTCGATGCGCTTGCTTCTACTGTTGCGTCGAACCAGGCCCCCCTATCTCATCTCTCGCTCGTCTTCGTACGCGGTATCAGCTGCTAGCGTAAGTGGACTGGACGCGCTACTGGTGCTGCGTATGTGTCATCAAAACTTGCATATGTGTGCAAAACGGTTCAGGACGATGCGTGAGAATTTGTTTGGCCAACTCTAATACACGATTAGCTATATGCACAGAATGCGACTTGTGTGATGCATCAGCCCTTTTTCTGTTTTCCTGTTGTAATTCGTCACTAGTGCAAACGGATCAGAACGGATTGCACCGATCCTCGTGTCAATAGGTGCAGCGATCAGTGCACTATAAACACTGCTTGATTAAGCGATAATTGGCCATTGAAGCTAGTCAACTTCCGCCGCAAACAGTCCCTGTGATGTGAGTGGAATGCGTTGCACTGCTCTCAAGTGTGTTACTGGGGCAATTTCTGTACATTAGGAATTTATTTTACAACATTTCTTGCAGCAGTATATTCTGAAGGGCAGCTTGATAACACGCGTAATCCATTTGCTATTCATCGTAAAATTAAACTAAAATATACAAAACAAAAAAACGATCTGATGTCTAAAAAAGAACAACAACCGACGCTTATCTTATCACAACACTCTCCTGCATCGGCGGCATCGTTCGTATATGAATTTTCGGCATCATTTGGGCCAAATATTCACTTCCTCATTGTTTTGTTTAAATGATTTTGCATGTATCAGGATGTATCGGCATCGTAGCCTACGGAAATCATGTCATCTGTTGCGACGATCTGGTGACAAATTATCGGCGTAAATGATAGCATAACAATAACAAACAGGTGATGCTTTGCGTCTTTTATCAGTTTTTTTGCTCTTATCAATCAAACTAAAAAGAGGTCGTGATTGTTGTGCTGTTTACTGGTCAATGGATTTATCATTCATTACCCTAGTTTTAAAAAAAAGTCAACAAAAATCTATTTAGAGCGTAGCAACTACAGTGTAATGTTGCTTACAGCGTAAATGTCACAGAAAAGCTCATACAGAAGTTTAATATTGTTTATTTTCTAGCCGTTAAAATTATGCTTGCTGCTAAAGTTTTTATGCTTAAAATTAGTTAAAATAAATTGGCTTCCAAAACATAAAATTTTCCTGAAACTATTTGAAAATTAGCTCCTAGAATCGAATAGAAAAGGAACTTCAGCCAAGACGCAAAAAGAAAACACGTGGAAACGAAATTTGAATCAAACGGCATAAATAATAGCGCCACCTGCTGGAAAGAAGAAACAGCAAATATACTAGCGCCACCTGTGTGTCAGTTGAAAGAAGCTTGCAAATGAATAGCTCAATGTGTTGTGTTTGAATACGACCACGTGGTTTTGAGATGGTGCACGTGGTGAACGTGAGTGCTGTTCGTTGTTCTTAATAATTAGGAACACGTTTTTTATTAGCCTTTGCGTTCTTTGTTTACCAACTTGTATCCTAAATCATTTGCGCTGTTTGGCAGCCGTTGGTTCGAAGATTACCTTATCATAAACATTCATTAGCGTCTTCACTTCTGTGTTTCTCTTTGTTATATTTACTTTTTATAGATTTTACAAAATATGGCTGATTTTGATGATTTTCAGCTCATTGTATTGGCTTATCGACCTTTCTTTATCATCCGTTTTTTTATCACCGGTTCCCTTTATTATGTATTTCAAGGATTTTCATATAATTTTAATTTAGTCATTTAAATCAGTGTGAAATCGGCTTTATAGATTAAACTAAAACATCAGTCCAAGTAAAGTTTAATTAAAAGCTATGAAAGTAGTATAGCTACTCTATTCTCTATATTTTTTAGCAAAATAAAACAAGGTCTTGTGTCGATGTACTACGCCTCCCCGAACCGTTTACAGCTTTGCACGGTTTTTTTTTCTTTTCTTTGTGTGACGAAAGTGTGAACCTTCCAATCACGTCGCTGATTAAAAAGCTAGTCGCCAGTGTCGTTGTAACGAATGTCTAACAAACCAGTTGTTTAATCATTTGGAAGGTAGCATCTTCGTTGGTGGGATGCAACACCAACATCAACCATACCGTGTGGTACATCACGGTCCCTCGGCTTTCCTGTTTACGGCAGCCCTTGTCACCTCGGCAAGCGCGAGTGTGTGTGTGTGTTGTTGGTGGAGTTCTCAGTATGATCAGGTGTTAGCTTTGCGTGCGTCGCTGATTCAAAATCGAAGCGTATGCTTGATCAACATAAGGGAAACCGTGCCCGCGCGAATGAATCATCCGAACAACCGTCGCATAATGTCGTCGCATAGGGGCGCTTCGCTTTTCACGAAACATTTGCACAATTATCACAGCCATGTGAGAGTCGTCTACGTAGGTATCCTTCGCACCAAAATAAAACTCCACGATAGGCATCATTGAATGTTCACAGCAGGAAGATAATTCTTTTAATTGCTCACTCTAGCAAGCATTAGCAGAACAAGGAACACCTCCTGACGGAATGATTCATTCCTTGGAGGTAGGGAATAATACAAATGGAAAAGCGATAGGAAAGTTAGTAAAAATTCAGCAATTTATCATTATTTTGGAGCGAAAGAAATAAGGAGCATCTGTTTACTGGAAAGTTCTGGATGATAAGTGCAAGAGCAGTTACAGCTTTACGATGTTTACTACAATTCCGGTAAGATTACGGTCCAAGAATTATACTTAAGCGGCTTCGCCCGGTTCTTATCTGTAACGGATGATAAACTAGAGTCTCTTTGCGTCATTACAATTGCTATGATGGTCAAGCAAAGAGCGTAAATCTGCAATATTTATGATCTGAATTGATGTATTTATAGCTATCGAAAGGGAAAGTCTCTTAATAGTACACTAAAAGTGTTAAGAAATATTGTAGATTCAAATCTGATCTGGAGCAAATATTCCTTGGTATGATACTTAATATATCCGGCAAGTGTCTGTGAAAAAATATTATAAATGTATGTACTTTATCAGAAGAAGTGGGTGTATAAATAAGGCACACTTTATTTGATGTGTGTAGGCCATGCGTTTTGCCAAGAGTCGTTGCTGTCCGGTGGCCCAATCTGATCTAGCAAATAATTTTGTCCGACCAGTTTCCGAAAATATTGGTATGAGTCCTCGATTACCAGGGTTCTTCTTCTTCTAGGCCTGCTCAGAGTTGAGCTAGTCGCGTAGAAATGGCCAGATCGTCAATTAGTTTCCAGGAAACTCGGTCTAAGACTTCGACTGCATCCGATCTCCGACAGGATTGACTCCACTAGATCCAGCCAACGATCTCGCTGTGCTCCTCCACGCCTCGTGCCGAATGGGCTGCTGACGAGCAACTTCCTGGTGGGGTATTAGTTCGGCTCAGCAGCTCGTGGTTCATTCTCCTTCACCACACGCCCTGCTCGCACACACCCCCATAGATAGTCCTTAGCGCCCGCAGTTCGGGATCACATAGATCTCCTTCTTGGAACTTCTTTTGGACACATTATAATTATTTGGTGGCTTTTTAGAGTAGCGGCACCGGTCATTCACACAGAAGAACCGGCAACGCAGTAAGGACTACGTGTTGTTCATAATAAGGCTAGTAACCTATTATATGACTGGTTTGGCCTTAGCAGATCGCTAGAAGAAGCTGCCGTAATCCGGTTAAGAAGTTGAATTCTTTTAGCCTACATTCGGTAATTTCTTCGGCACAACAGGACTAATCACTAACCCCATATAGAGGCTGCACCATTGAAGAAAAAAGCTCAATATTTTTATCTTGATTGCGTATAAGTTTCCTGTCATCCTCTGCTCTTCCTGGGGACTGCCAAGCCGTCTATGAAAGTGTAATTGATATTTATATATTTTTCCACATTCGCCATTCCATATTTTTCCATATTACCCCCATAAATAATTATTACATGAGGACTGACTATCCAACTACGTGGTATCAGCAGTGTAGCTAAATGGCCGGCGTGACCTTAGAGGTCGTTAAGTCAAGAAGAAAAAGGATATTTTCCAACGTTCTCCAAACTTATAGCATTCTGAAAAGTGTATTGTTCCTAATTTTGCAGTGATTTTTTTATAGCCATGTGAAACAATGTGTATCTGAATTTTAGCTTATTTGCTCTGCATTTATTCATTTATTGAATATGAAAATTCCTTATTATCTAAAAATAAGAATTATGGGATGAATACATGTAAAAAATATTAAAGATCAAAATATGAAGAAAAGCGTACCTTGACTAAACAATAAACCCCATCGCTGCCTGCCAAAGACCTTTATAAAAATGATTCAAAAATATATATACCCGTGTATAAAGGTTACTTTAAGCTACTTATATTTTTAAACGACTTTTAAAACCATTACCTTTGCCAAGAAAAATATTTTTCGAAGATTATGTGTAAAATTATACAAAAATATTCAAATAATGTGTTTGGTTGCTGTCTACAACTTACTACAACAAACACATAGACATTTTGGCCTATAATATTGGAACGCTAAATCTTGCGAACATCGAGCAACAGGTTACTCCAAAGTTTGTTTGAAGTCAATGAAAAGATCTTTTTTAATTTATTGTCATCCATACAATAAATGCACATATGTATAAGGAATGTAATTATTGCAATATTAAATGACCTTTAGTAATAAAAAGTAAAATAAAATAAATTATAAATTTGTAGGGCAATCCTGCAGTAGTATGTCGTGAGAAGTATGGACAACCCAGTCATGGGGTACGAAAAAAGTCATTAGCCATTTTATGACCAACAATTAACCAGCATGTGTCGTTAAGCCAAACAGAAGGTGAAGCCACCAGAGCCTTGTCGTCGCGAAGATAGCAATGAATCACTCATTGTTACAAGTTGTAAACATCCCAGGGGTTTAAGGCTCACTACCAAGAATCTGGAGGTTATTTAGAAGGATATCCGTCCCAGATGTTTACATTTTATGTCAATTTGTACAAAGCTTAATGAAGACTTATTCCTCGAAGAGCTTTGATGCACTAAACCATACTATCTAGTAAGGGTGACTCTGTAGGCCAAGACTTCAAACACCACACCAGCCTCAACGGATCGAGATAGTAAACAAAGCTGCTTACAATGTAAAAATCCCACCTTGTCATCATGATGATAGAGTTGTTGTCGCGAAATGAATCAACACACTTACATTTCTTTTCACTGCTAATTATTTTATTCCATTTATTTATTTTATTTATTATTTTATTTAACACTTTATTCCATTTATATTAAATACACTACACGAGATTCTAAAATGCTTATCGTAGAGAAACAGAAAACAAATGTCAAAAGTATAATCAATTCTTCCGAATATCGTACGCTGAAATACCCGCCCCGCCCCCCCACTCTATCACAGACTAGTAGTTTGCTTATCTACACATCCTGCAAGCGGCCGGTCGTCTACGCTTTTGAGTCATTTTTGTCCATCTCCTTGCCCTTGCCGCCGCGGAAGTAATCCTCAATATCTTGCAACGTTCGTCCCTTGGTTTCGGGCAGGAAGAAGTACACGAAAGCGATTCCGATCACGGATATCAAACCAAAGAACAGGAACACATTTTCATTCCCGATGGCGCTTACCATCGTCGGATAGCTCTTCAGTATGATGAACGACATGGTGTACCCGAAAAAGATCGTCAATCCAGACGCGAAACCCCGGATCTTGGTCGGATACACCTCCGCATTCATCGAGAACGGAAGCGTAAGGAAGCCGAGCGTGGCGGTAAAGATAAACGATACTAGCAGTGCGGTCGGGATCCAGTTGTACTCTGTATCGGCTACTGGATAAACAGCACATGCCGCCAACCCGAACATACAGCACGCCATACCAAAGCCGGAGAAAAGGGCCGGCGGACGGCGCCCGAATTTATCCGAAATAAACGACATCAGTATGGTGGTAAGAACACGCGTCAACCCTACCAGCACTGCGCTCAGGAACGGATCGATAGCAACACCAGCCTCCACCGAGAAGCTTGCCGCGTACACGATAATGACGAAGATGCCGGAAAATTGTTGGAAAATGAAGAAGGTACACATGATCGCGAGAGGTTTGTACACTTCGGGCTTTTTAAGCTGCACCAGCTTGGACGCTTTTTTCGAATCCGAAGCCGACGTCGCGCGGAAGCGAGCCACATTATCCTCCAGTGCTTTGATTTCCGCCCGAATCTCGGGATGATTGTCCTCCTTGATGGCGCGAATAACTTTCAGATAGCGTTCCGCTTCCTGTGGTCGCTTTTTGCCCACCAGCCAGCTGGGCGACTCCGGGAGTGGAATCACGGTTATGAGCGAAACGCCAGTAAACACGCCGCAAATAGTACAGACGTAGCGCCAATCCTCCTGTATGTGTGTTGAATGATGAATGGGAATGATTGTTTAGAGTTGCCGAAGCGCTAGCGTTGGGAAAAAAAAGTCGTGCTTACCTTAAACATGTAACCAAGCGAGTAGACTAGAAGCATTCCAACACCGGTACAGCCAGCTGTTAACAGTGTCAGGCGCCCTCTCAGCTGAGGATGAGCCACTTCAGCGGCATAAACCGAGGCAGGTGTGCTAGAAAGCCCGATAGCGATACCTAGGGGCGAGAACGAGAAGGTTCTGGATGACTTTACGTTGTTTACGTCGAAGTTATTTAGTACCCGATATTGAAAGAATGCATTCATTTGGGGTTTTCCCATCACAAAGAATCAAGCAATACAATGGGCAGCTTTTATATTCCAACGTACCGATAATGACACGCGCAACAATCAGCTCCACAAACAGCACGGATGCGTCCGTTGTACTGGCGAACGACATGATCGCCCAGGAGATGATCGATATGATGTTGATGCAGTACAGCGTTCGCTTACGGCCCACCTTATCTAGCAGATAGCCGGACAGCAGCCCACCGAACGGGCACATGATCGAGGTAATGGATGCTAAAGGATATCAACGAGTTCAACGTGTGTGTTTGTGTAAGAGATTGACCAACATTCGATGATTGTAAAGAGACTCGCTTACCAAACCAACTCGCTTCCGATTCTGTCAGCACAACGGAACTGGTAGAATTCGTCAGCTCCATCATAGCGATCGAAGGAAAGCCGATGCCCATGCCGGATGATATGATCGTGATGTTCGCAACGATGGCGAGCAATATCTGCGTAATGGCGGCCCGTTTCGTTAGCTTCACAATACCGGTTCCGGTCGCTTCGGTCGCCTTGTCCGTTGGTGGTGGATCGGTGGTGGTGGTGGTCGGTGTGGTTGGCGTTTCCCTTGCTTTCTCCATTGTAGCCATCGTTGTACTGGAAACAATTTTGAAGCAAACAACCAAAGCTACTGTCAGTAACTGGTTCGGAACTGGTAATTGATTGCCATAATTTTTATGTGTAGTTTATGCAATAGAAAGTAGAATTCTCATGTAATGACCCTTTTTTTTTGGTGATTTTACACTATTACGCAATTACACATGTCAACAATAAAATTACTGCACGGTTAAAAAAAATGACCCACTTCAGCTACATATGGATCAATTAGATTTAATTTTGCTCGGATTCTACACCTATGAAGTGTTCTATAAAAATGGATCCACTCATCGTCGGGTTGATAGGGTTTCAGTATTTCCACACGATCGGGGATTTTGCCCCTAAAGAGTGAAGACAACACGTTGATTCTCATACAGCCGGCTTCGTCTTAGAAGAGAAAGGCGAGTTTTGGATAACTATGCTCAGTTAGTTCTTCCTAGCTTAGTTGAATACTTTGAACTCTTTAATGGAAATTTTACAATGACAGAACACCAAGACTATAAAGTCGGAAAATGTTCTTTTGCAAGCAATTTCGTCTTCTTCCAGAAGTAAAAAGATTCAGGGAGTACAACACTATTTAAAACTTCTTAAACCACTGATAAAATTGTACGTACTAATCTTGAAGTGCAGTTTATCAAATACTTTGAAGATAGCTACTCTAAACCTGATAATAGTTTATCTAATCAAATTAAGTAAAAAATAAAAGTGATGAGAAAAAGTTTTCTTCCAACGCAGTCGAGCCCTAACCAAATCCGCATAGAATCCCAATCGTAGCTGTCGGATCGAATCCTTAAATTAGGATCCAATCCGATTCCAATCTTCCTAGGGATTGAATATTCAAATCTTCCGAGTCCCGAATCTGTGAAAAACTCACAAAAATACGATGGGAAGTTCGTTAGTTTGTTAGGTTAGGTCATTCAATCTATTTATCAATCTAGATTAAGATATATGAATGATCAGAAATCACTAATAAAGGACGCAAAAATACAACTATTGGAGATACATTTTGTGCTAATTAAATTTCCTCTCACAATTCTATATACGGTTCCTGGCTCCCTCGTAACATTTCCCAAGCTCACGAAAAAAAACTCGATTTAGCACAAAGCTTTCGCACCCAGATGTCTAGGTCGGTCATACACACCCGTCCGTATTGATACAACAGCAGCAGCCTGGATGATCCAAAGACTCACGCCTACCGGAACCATGTGAGCAGTTACTACCGGTATGCTAATTGTTGAAAAAATGTGCCACCCACCGCGAGCCAGTTCCGAAATCTGAACTGCGTATCAAAATCCCTGCGCACTTTACCCTCGGCTATCCGTCCGTATCTGTTTGCCCTATTAATTTGCAATTATTGGCGCTTGAGTTGAAAATTATCACAAAAGAAACAAGTAAAACGACTTACACTGGCCACACAACCTTGGCTAAGATTGGCCATTGGCACTTGCATGCGTTTACGCAAAGCATTAGCATTGTCTCGTGTGCGTAATGTTCTGGGAATTACATCCAAACATCTGGGAGCTTGCAGCAGCACTCCAACAAGCCCAATAAATTCTATCATCCCGCCAAAAATAGTCACCATCCGACACGGAATTGCATACAGGCAGCCGGGTATGGTTGCGGAGGGTTGTTTTCCATCAACAACTCTGCCCACCACCGGCTGGCTGCTGTCCGGTGGAGACTGACTTCTTGTATAATCTTACCCAAGCCCACAAACGTAATGCACGATCAAACATATGACGTACCGGGAGGTACGTACACGCTATCCGAAAGCTTTTGTTCCCAAGCGGGCACCCGTGGCGCATTTCTTTATCTTTTCGCGATCGCGATATCTTGCGACAACACGCGCTGTGGTCTTTTTCCCCCAACAGCTGTTGCCATCACACCATACGCGAGTGTGGTTCCGGTGGACTATTTTTAGCCCACACTGTTTTGCATTTCTAGCCCGCTTTCCATTCGATGCGTCGACTGCACTTTCTTCCCCGGAGGATCAGCGGGCGGGTTTGAGGGTTGGGGACCGAGGACCGTGACATAGTTTTATGTGACACCTGGGAAAGGGGTGCTGTGTGCCCGTAGAAGGTTCGGTGGTTTATCGGTGGGCAAATATTTATGACCTCCACCGGGGACAACCCTACCAGAGAGAGAGAGGAGATGCTGCACTGCAGTACGAGAACAACGCACCTCACTATCAGAGCTGAGTTGTGCGGATGATATTGGAAGGTTCTGATTGTACAGATGAACGCCGTTTTTCAATGCCATTAACCTTCCGGAGATATTACAGCCCATGAAGGGGAATCCTGCTAAAACCTGATAGTTGTTGTTTTGTTAACCCTCTCCTGGACCGAAGACCCAACCAAACCAGATGGGAATCATTTTTTGCAAAAAAGAAATCAAAAGAAAGAGTCTCTCGAAAATCGCTCAATCATTCATTGGCGGTAAAATCCCGTTTCAGGTGAATAAAGACAACCCCTCCCGAAACGGCTTTCGATAACCTTCGGCGTCGAAGGTGAAGTCCTTAATTTCTGTCTGTGCTGATGCAGGCGTGTAATGCAGACACTTGATTTTTTAAGGGCTTCGTAAAAAGACCCGTGTTTTTGCTGTACAAATTTTATATGATAAGTAATGCATTACACGTGCGAAACGGTTCATATTTATATTTTAAAAAAATATTTTGGCCTCATTAAAAATTTAAAAAATTTGTTAAAAGTATCACATTTGTATAATTTCAATGAAATGACATTTACTCAATGTTTATGGTAATTTAGATTCAATTTTTCAAACAGAATTGTAGTTATGAGGACGTATACTGTACCATAAATTCATTTCATTTTAAATTTATTTGCATTTTGAAACTTTTAAAACTGTTGTAAAATATTTAAAAAAAAACTCTTTAAATTCAGCACAATCCACTCAGCACAAATCTTTTTCTCCGAATATCGGATACTACGCCGAACTGATGGGCCACAAAACCAGACTTTTCTTTTGTGCGCGGTGTTTAATCAGCTGAACCGATAAGGGAATGATCATCTTTTTCCCAGTGAAACGATCGTGTTCTTAAGTCGCACAATAAAATTCATGAAACTGAACTGAAACTGGAACGATTTGTAAATTGGTCCGTTCGTTTAAAGTCAAAGAGGACTAGCATATAAATTAAGATAAGAAACATAAATCACACAACACATCAGTTCCATTTTTGAACGTATGCAAAAGAACTTTCTTCTTGGGTTCCATTTTTTTTCTGTTTACGCAATTATGCATCCGAAAACGGTTTTACAACACTTGATTTATAACAAATCACCACATAAATTTGCAGCCCATTAATAGGCGCCTAGCGCACGTGCGGTGGTGCTTACCTTGCCCGAATATTGTTGGCGGGGTGATGCTATAGCTAGGACAGGTTTTGCTGGTGAAAACTGGCCACTGGCGCGACACGACTCGCAAGCCAAAATGTTAACCAGTGTTAACGGGGGTAACAACGTTGTTACTAAGCCGATGCGGCAAACGGAACGAAACGGAACGTCACTTCAAACAAAAAACGAACGAAGCAAGACACCCGACCCGGTTTTAGAGGCCACTTTTAGACACCAACGCACAACAACCAAGCTCCGAATGCTCTTCCAGGACTTGAAGTTCCTTTCGCGACGATCTTCTCCACACGACTGGGATGGCTTCGATGGGCTGCTGATCGTATTATGCTGAACCTGTGTACCCGCGGCACCAGGCCACCACCCGGCCTCACAATCATCAGCATCATCATCGTCATCGTCAACCCCACCCTGCCGAACCGAATCGGCGGGGCGATGGAGGCGCACCCTTTCAAACGTGCGAACAAACCACCCGCCCGGGTTATACGCGGTCGTTTATTTAGCGTAGTTTTTTTTTCTTTCCTTCACGTCCTCAATGCTCTTTCTCTCTCGCTAGGCTGATCTCTCCTACGAGGCTGCTGATCCACGCGGTCTCTTCTATCGATGTGTGTTTCGTATCGTGTATCACAGCCCCTATTTGTCTTGCAGCACTCGTGCAGATTGGCCGTTGCCAAGTGTGAGTCGGTTTGAATATATATTGGGCTACATTTGTATTTAACCACCGGCAACGGGGGTTTTACCCGCGAATAACCTGCGTGTGCTGGTGGTTCGCAAGAGGAAAGATAGCACCGCGACACCGTTAGGCAGGGCAAGGTCTTCTTCCTTGCGAGGTTAGATGTGGATAGAACTGTGCAGTGCGCTATATTTGTCTGGATGCTGTTCTAGCGGTGCCATTGCATCGCTTCAATGGCAAGGAAATTGAAAACTACCACGTGGTCACTCTTCGAATGATTCCGTAGCTCAACGCACGGTTCCAGAATGCACCGAATGAATTCGTTTGACTTTCTAGAAAACGTTCTAGAAACGGTCATTTAAACACCTAACACAAAGCAAATTACTCGTGCCGTTCAATGTCCAGATAATCGTTGTGCGCGTATTAACAACATTAGCCCACTTTCATTATAATAATGGTCGTAAATTTCCACCAAAAATATGATATGAACCAAACACAGTGTTCAGCGATCGATCGGGATTTTTCTTCTAAATCAGTCTCTCTTATAATCTATTTATTTCTTCTAATTTAAAACACTTCTAAATCACACGTGGTACGAAGATCGATGACGATCATTCTAGCTACAGCACAAGTTCGGCACTAAGAGTGTTCCATTCGTATGTTCTCTCGTGAATAAAAAGCTGCTTTACAGTGTATTGTATTAATAAATTTGGTGGTGATTCATAACGCATCAATCGGTAATGGTTTAATGGCGTAATTTGGACTCACAAAAGGTGTAGATGATACAAAATACAAAAGGAGAAAAGACAGAAGCAAATAACGTATGCATTTAAAAAAAGCGACAAAAATGATCCAATTTTTTTACGCGCTTACGCTGTCACCTAGTGGTCGGTCCACCGGTATACTATCGATGTATACTAGTTGACTACATAGTGTCAAAATTTGAGAAGTACCAATTTACAGTAGAAAGGACAAGAACAGTAAAAGTTCTTTGCACGAAAGTTTGTTCGTAACGTTTGCTCAATCCGGGCCAGAGAAAATGTTGGCCGTTGTTCTACATTTCCTTTCGGTCGGATACGATCGGGCGTCAGATATTATATATTTCTGGCCTATCTAGAGAAGGGAAAGTTCATAGAATGGGAGCCATGATCTGGCCTTCCGACAATTTATAAATCTCCTGAAACATTCAACAGAAACTGAGGTTCACAATCAATGAAAAGGAAGTCAAGCGAGCGCTGGAAAAAAGGAGCGTTTGGGGCGATTCTGAGGGATCGCCCAAATAGCTATCCTAAGTGTGCCCCAGTACCCTCCGATCGCAATTTTCTAGATCAATTTGAAGAAGAAAATTTATCTAAATAATTGCATGATCAAAGTCAGGGATGAATTGATGAAATAATCGACCCTTTTAACAGAAAAAAGGTCAACCAAAAATGTTTTGGCACTTTAAGTGCGGCAAATGGCCGCAAGATGATGAGGCTAAGATTGGATTTTTTTCTTTCATTAAAAATTTATTAAAGAAAACAATGTAATTTGATTGCTTACTATATTCTTTACAATTTCGTTTTACCATGCATGTGTGCTTCTTTAAAGCATACGTTAAAGCAAATATCTTTCTAGAGAGATGGTTAATGGTACTATTTTTTGCATTTACAGGTTGAAGAGTGATGCATGAAGCAACACAATTTGCAAATGCCGTATTTGATAAGGCTCTAGATGATTTTGAAACTTATCACTCCAGCTAACGCGAGTTCTGAAACCAAGTTGCGGGTAGTAATTAGTTTCATTTCGATCATAAATCCTTTTGTTTGGTCTAATTTCGTTCGCTAGCTCCGGTTGTTGTTTTCGAGCGCTTTAGTATCCCACATACTGATAATCAACCAATAGAAGAGTTTAATGGGAAAGTTCTTCTACAATAAGCATACTGCAAATAATTACGTTGGCCAACGACATGTTTCGTTGATTGCGTACTGAACCCGTGCAATATCCTTCAAAAAACAAAATACCGGTTCTTCGTATAGCACATCTTAGCACCACGATTCGATCGGTTACTATTTGGGTCAACCTTGGCAGAAGAAGGTCGACCGGGCAGAAAACGACAACAACAAGCTTGTTAAAGTTAAATGCAAAGTTTAATGTTTTTACTAAAGATAGTAGCCTCTTGTGCGGTTTGTCGTCAAGTTTTCCGGGTTCCGGGTGAAACGTTGAAAGAAAAAAATACATATAGTTTATCAGATTACAAATTGCTATGTTATAGTGGCTACTGACCTGTATTTTTAATCCTTTTTGATGACACTCTTCTACTACTTATTTAAATGGTTATCAAGAGGAAGATTTAGCTTACCTAAAAGATGCATGGAGATGTGAGATAACTATGCCGCTTGAGCGTCTTTTGCATAGGAGAAATGTAGGTACAGCATGTCCCCAACGGATGTACATTCGTCCGTAGAACCTCAAGGTTTTGTAATTCGTTTTTTTCCTATGATCCATTTAAATGCAGTTATTGGCATCTTTTAAGGACGTCCTTGAGGTAAAAAGATGCAATAAATATTAATAGAATGAGCATGAAACGTAGGGCTCAGTCATATCTCACCTGGTAATGAATCTTATCCATACGCTTTCAGCAGCTTACGAGGATGGTTGTCGATTAGTTGTGCCATAATCCTTTTCGATATTCGATGTTAACATCCAAAGGTTATTTATATTCTTATCTAATAGTATTATCCTGCAATCGAACAAAAAGAATAAAAATTTCTGAAGTGTTCACAGCTAGTAAACAGCCGAAACTTACAAAATCATCGTTGTCTTGCCAACTTCCCCGGCAGATAATAACTGTAATGAAACACCGACGAAACATATTGTTGCGAAATGGGTCCTTAAATTACACTTTTGATCACTTTGCACCACTAAATTCGACACGCTTGCATTTGCTCAACGCACTGCAATTTTGCCGGTTTTTATTTTCATGAATTCAACAACAACAAAGTCAAGATTAGTAGAGGTTACGTACAAGATCACTACATTTAGATGTCCCCAAACGTTTCTTTTTGTGAAATGTTAAAAATTCTTTCAAAAGTTTATTGTATTTTATGAATGATAAAATTAAATGGAAAAACGATTTCTCATATTTTGCAATAAAATCAAGCTGCAAAACCTTATTCCGAGAAATGAATTAAAAACGCAAATGTTCGTCAGATCAATTGATAAAGCGTTTTTTTAATCGGCCGGATGAGCGATTCAAAGCGTTTTTCGCCTAATGTCAGTTTGTTTCAAAGAAAGGCGGGAAAAAATGAAAACAAATTAAGGTCACATTTTCGATACAGTTTAAATACTTTCATTTTAAGATACTTCGATTAATTTATCTCCTATTGTGTTGCAAAAATGTCCGAAGGTGTTGCTGACTTAGATGTGGAAGAGTTGGAGCAGTTGTTGTTGGCAAATTATGCCGACAATGTCGACGACAATGAGAGTGATGAAGAGACGAATCAGCTTGATACCAGCGGACAGAAGAATGAAGCTCCAAAACGGAAGTTAACACTGGAAGGATCAAGCTTTCTCGTAGCCGATACTGAAAGTAATATCAATGGAGAACCGTCGTCCGCAGCGTTAGCGCCAGGTACAATGGTAACTGCCGACGCTGATATTGATTCGTCCGATGAGGAAGAAACGAGAAACTTTCTCGAGCGCAAGTACAATCAGTACGGACGACAAATTAATGATCTGCTGAAAACGAAAGAAGCGGAACAAACGGACCAAGCACTATCGAAATGGGTGGATCGAAAGCTGTTTCAAATTAACCGTAGTTCACCACAAACTCCTTCCGCAGAGATTGTGGGAAAACCCGTACCATCAAGTCCAACCACAGCAACAAATAACCGTATCGGTGCTGGTGTTAAACAGACTCCAACGGCCAACAATTTTGCCAAGCAAACACCTACCAGCGGTGGAAGTATTCCGGCTGTTTTTCAAGCGACTGTTCACACCGATCCCGTATTCGGACTGCGCATCGTACATCCGCTAGTGTCAAGCCAGACGCTGCAGGAACGAATGCAGGACAAAAAAGCGGTCCCCTTTATGCGTCTGCGAGCATTTGTAGAAACGGCCGATCTGCAGCAGGATTGGGTTATTGGTGGTGTGGTGATCAGCAAAAGTCCCACCAAGACAACTTCCAAGGGCAAACAGTTTGCAATTTGGAAGTTGAGCGATCTTCACGGTGACATCAAGATGGCCAGCTTGTTTCTCTTCGGGCAGGCGTTTAAGGATCTTTGGAAAACGGCGATAGGTACGGCGGTCGCTGTACTGAACCCGAACGTGCTGAATAATAATAATAGTGATAAAAACACGGAAGCAACCCTTTCGATTGATCGTGCTACGAAGGTGATGGTGCTAGGACAATCGCGTGACTTTGGCACCTGCCGAAGTCGTAAGAAGAATGGGGATCCCTGCACGTCCATAGTAAATTTGGGCAAGTGTGAGTACTGCCTGTACCATATTAAGCAGGAGTACAATAAGGCAAGCAATCGGGGCGGTCTCCTAACGTCCACCGGCGGCCGTGGATTGAATGAGCTGCGAAACAAAGTCCTTGGGAAGAATGAGGTGTTTTATGCGGGACAAAGCTTTAGCGCGGTGAAAGCCGTTAAACATCCCAAACAGATCGAGAAGGATCGCAACCGTATGATGACGCTGTCGGATTACTTTCGATCACCGTTCGAAGGAAGCGGGAACAATGGTGGACAAGCCACAGCTGGTGGTACATCACCGGCAACAACACGTTCCGTACCGTCTTATCGCGCTGCGGCATCGGCAACCAAGCCACAAAAATCGTCTGCCGCAAGAGTCGAGCTTAACGTAGGCCAACGGATGAAAGATTTTCAGCGGCTCCAAAGTCTTGGTGTATCGATGGAATCGTTGCAGGAAATAAAATCTTCCAAACCATCGGCGGTCGAACCTGCTCAATCACCTAGTACTGCTGCATCGTCCTCATCCAGCATGGTGGATAATCGCAAATTTAGCCTTGAAATAGTGCCTCGCTTAAGCAAGGATTCGTTTGATATCGATTTTTCCAAGCAAGTGTCCCTAAAGAAGGCACTCCAATCGCGTGCTCGAGCTTCGGAAATTATCAAACGAAAACCGATCGAAAAAGCGGATCCCAACTTCATCAAGTACCGCGGCACGGAACAGGGCAAGAAACGGGTGCTGGAAGAGCTGTCCAAGAACGCACCGGGCGAAGAGAATGCTGCTAAGCGACAAAAGCTCCAGCAAGAACAGGACGAAAAAGAACGTGCCAAACAGGAACACATGAAACGTATCATAGAAGCGTCCTCCTCACATCAGGATCTGATCGTGGCGAGCGAGAACGCCCAGCAAGAACAGTACATCAAATCGCTCGAACGGAAGGAAGCGATGGAAGAGAAAATGCTGAACACTTTCAAGGTACCGTGTAAGGCGGTCAGTTGCACACAGTGCAAGTACATTGCCTTTTCCGCTGCGGATCGTTGCAAGGCGGAAGGACACCAGCTGCGGGTGCATGAGGCGGAAAAGCGTTTCTTCCGCTGTGCCGACTGTGGCAACCGGACCGTCAGCTTGTTCCGCATACCAAAGGTCAGTTGCAAAGGTTGCCAAAGTTCACGCTGGGAACGATGTGCGATGATGAAGGAGAAGCGTGGCGTACAGATAGGCGACGTGCTGTCGATTCGAGGCGATGAAGAGAAGTATCTGGGCAGTTTGGCGGGTGCGAGTGCGAGTTTGAATTTGCTGGTGCCGGAGGAGGAAAGTTGATGTCGGGTAAGGAAAGGATGGAACGAAGGTTAAATAAAAGTATCACAGCTGACTGATATATACAGGCAATATTCCTTGTGGTAGGACTTAATTTTTCTTAATTCAGACGGATGAAAGCTAGATTTAGATCTTTGGATCTAGAACTAGACAGACGCCTATTATCTCTGATCTATTAAAACTTCTCCGATTGAATTTTTCTGACCCAGTTTCTTCTGTTTTTGGCTCAACTCTCACTGAATTTAAAACCTACGATGTCAGGAAAGCATAGAGCTGAATAAAAATTGCTCTTATCACATGTGGTGGGTTTTTGGTCGGGAAAACGACTTACAACCGAAGGACCAAGGTTCCGAATCCCTGCGATATCTGAAGTACAGCACTTTTGAGGCTTCCAAAACGTAGAACCACCAATAGTCCTTTTCCAATGGTATTCTCTGTCTGTAAATATTGTTATGTAATATTGTGCGTAATATAATCAATGTAATTTAAATATTGTGCGATTACTTTTTAATTTTTGATAATGAAATTCCTTCATATATCTTATGGGTTAGTTAAGCATACCTTAAAAACGTTAAAAATTTAAATATCTTGTAAGTGGATGTAAGGATTGTGAATGTCTGTAATTACCCATTTTTTTATTAAGAGAATTTAATTTAATTAATCTGTTGCGTTTCAATCGAATCATCAAAAAGTGAATAACATCTTGTAGTAAGAAAACGTTAATTTCCATTTGCCAAAAGAATGCTGTTGTTGGTAGAACTTGGAGGACCTTGTGCTTAAATACTTGAACCCTTATCCTGCTTGAAAAATAAGTACTGTTCCGTTATCGGTGGACTGCATAGAAATTAATTGTACGAATGATGCTTTATTCGCTCTTACTACAAGAGCCTCGATATATAGTTTGTATACAAAAAATGTGAGTGTTTGATAGCTATTATCATAGTTACTTTGTTTGTTTGTATGTTTCGAATATCATCACTAGGCGCCAAACATGTCATGTGAAGATGAGGTATTACCGTTTACTGATATCTGTGCTTCGATGAACGATGGATGATGGTGTTTTGCTTTAATATTAAGATGAAGTCTATGAATGTTTTTCACTTGAATGAGTTGAGTTGTATACCTACACCTAATTTCTAAACTTTTTTTTTTAGTAAGAATGGCCTTAAATCATGTCCATCAGTTTTTGCTACGAAAGTTGTAGACGACGCACAGATTCTAAATTCTTGTTTTTTGGTTTCATTCTACATAATTCGCACGCGAGGCGCCTTCACAAAAAAGAAGGGGCTTTCTTTTGTCTACTCTACACCCGGTGAGAGGTTTTCCGAACGTTTTGTGGAGAAAATGGTGTAATCAGTCTGTTCTGGAATCAGTTGATATTGTTCATTCGTTTCTCGCGTGAGTATTTGCCGTTGTGTGGAAGGAATTAGAGGTAAATTTAAGGTGGATAAATAATGATGCTTGCTCAAATATGCTAAAACTATCGGAAAGGCTTAAAATCGCCAGCTTTGGTGCGATTGGAAGAGAAAGAATCTAGAGAGAATATGTTTAGCTGCAGTTTTTCCTACGCTCGACTTCGAACTGTCCAACCTAATGTGATCCGTAGGCAGCAAACGAAAGCGACTAGAGAGCTTTTTTTCATAGATGAAGTGGATAATGCTACCAAGGCAAGACCTAAATATAAGTCGAACGTCGACTGCATCTACCAGTTGTTCAAAAAATCAAACCCTTTGCTGTTGCCGAGCAAGCTGTTCAGCTCGTCGTAGTTCTTATCGTCCTCCTCAACTGACGATGATTGCGCACGATGAAGGCACTCATTTTTGGAGCTCTTGGCAAACAGATTTACCTTATCATTGTCCGCATCGAACTCGTCTTGCTCGAGCGTACCATCGATCTCGTCGCTACCGTTGATCGAAGCAGCCGATGCCGCCGTTGTCATTTCCATCGGTGCTTGATTGAAAATGAGATTGTTAAACTTACTCAAAAAGCCCGCACCGGTTGCCTTCGTACCGTACGCTTCCTCCGTCAGGATAATGTTCTGCTCACTATCGTACGCTGGCAGCTCTTTTGCGAGTGGTTCGTCGTGTGCCTTCTTTGCCAATCCTTTCATCAATGCAGCCGCTGCCGTCCCATTTCCTTTCGCCAATCCACCATTCGCATCGTTCGGTTTCGGTGACTTGAGCAGCAACTTTTTCGCCAGCAATCCTGCCGCCTTGACTCCGTCCTTACCATCCTTTTCCGGTGGGAAGATGGTTAAATTGATTTGGCTTTTAGTTTTGTGTGCAAACGGTGCCGAATGTTCGTCCCGGTACAGACCGACACTATCGTCCGTCACCACTTTGCGTCCGGTACGCACGTACTGGAAAGTTTGCAAACGTTTGCCATCGTAAAGATTCGCGTTTCGATCTTCCTCGCCCGGGTTTGCTTCATCGTCATCGGTGCCGAGAATTCGCTGCAGCGAATCGGTCGATGTGGAGAAATTGTCAAAGTATTTCAATGCCAGCTCCGGTTTGATGATGGTTTCGTTCACGATTTCCATCTGCTCTTCGCGACTCAGATCATCCCATATGTGTTCGTACGCGCCCCGTATCTCGTCAATGTCTAATGCGATCTTTTTGGAGATTTCGTTCAGATTGGCAAAGTAATCCGATACGTACGTACGATCCAGTGTGGTGTCCATCGTGGTGCCGTCCAAGCTTGACTGATGTTTGCAGTCGAAAGTCGGATTAGTAGCGGTTGCAGCCCTTTCTCGATTGGTTTAATGTTGGGTATCGTCGAGATGCCAATAGCCTCTTACGTTGTGTAGATGGCAATCAGAGCGTGTCCAACGGGCTGAGGGAGCTTCTCTGGTATGTAATCGCCACTGACTGCCTGCTTGCTGAGACCGATTTGCTACTGCGAGTGTTCTCGCCTAATTAATTGATCGGTTTCATTGCAATCCCCCACCCAGCCGATGGACGATGTGTTCCTTTTTCTGAAAAAGCCCGACCCTGTGGTATACTGGCCAAAACTAAACAACACTTGCGAGAAGTGGAACACCTTTTTGGGTGAAAAACTTTTTTTTTGTTATGACACTGTTTGACGTTGCCGTTGTCATAGAAAAAAGTAAATATTATGGGCGACGAACTAGGGGGCGCGTTTACATTGGAAGGTTGAAATGCTTCGCCATTGAATTCGCTTCGTTCCGATACAGTTGAAATGGAAATCTTTCTACAAATTGAATTGAACAGAACATTTTAAAATAACTTATTAGAATATTTTCATAATATTAATAATTCTACTTTAACAGCGTTCTGAACGAAGTTGCCTACAAAAAAAAGCATACTAATTCGAAAGATTTCAATAAAATTATGTTTTATTGGATAACACTAAATTGGTTTTGCTATCATAATTTTGCTGTAGTGTAGGGTGAACTTGGGTTTGGTTGTTTAAGCATACGCCGCACAAGGAAACATATCTTGCCATAGCTTTGTTGCGCCTGTTGATAGTCGAGAATAACAATGCTGTTGATTTTTTGTTCCCAGATGGTGGGACGTTTTCAATGCTAATATGGCTGAACGGAACCCGATCAATAATGCTTTTTCTTCTGCGTGAATATTGTGATTGCTTCTCTACGTTTCACCAGGATATACCGCATATACCCGTAGCTGTCGTAGGTGTGTTTTTCAACGAACTGGATATCTCTTTATTTCGCGTAGGTAATGCTCTCCAGGTTTTAAATATTATTTAGTTTGCTTTTCATTTCTACAGCAGGGTGGCAAATAGGTGTTGGATTTTTGACGCCACTTGTTTAGACCGGAGCCTTCTCTACCAATTTGAACCAGTGTCCGCATTCGCAACGCTTCGGCTGGCCCTAAAATGGGAATAGATTGAAATTGGAATGTTAAAAGTTTTGTTGGAATAGGTGTTTCTATTGCTTGAAGCTTTTCACCGTTGCACTTACCTGGTACAGCCACATCCACTGGACATAGGTTTGATCTTCCTCGCCTGGAGAAAAAAGAATAATAAATGTGTGTGTTAGCAAAAGGATAGCCGTTTGCAGTTCCGAATCCGAAACGCAATTGAATAAAGCATCAAAACAATATACTTACAAACACAGCCGACTAGACGAGCATCGAATGCCGATGGAATCAGGTTGGGGCTATCCTTGGTACCCGGTCCGCGCTTGAACACACGCATATCGAACGGATCTGGATTTCCGGCTTGCTTGGCCAGCAGCTCACGCTTCTCGATACCGGTAGCATGCTCGATCGGGTCGTTCATCACTGCAAGAAATCATCACAGAAAATCCAAAGTCAGCAGTCTATTCTTTCCGGACGTTGAAGCTGTTTGCAACAATGAAAACACCGTTCCAGCGACACACACAAGAGCCATGTCAACTCGGCATGAGGGATCCGACCGTGAGAAGATTATCAGGCGGCGAAGGCATGAACTTTTGGATATTTTCATACGAAAGTTTTACCAATCAGTGTCGACCATTTCGGGGCATCCTTTGGTCAGGCATTTTTATCCTTCCCCCGGACGCAGGATGTTGATTTTTACCCTTTCAAATTACGTAAGCTCGCACAGAGTTTGGGATTGTGCTCTCTCACTTCGGCCGCTAAAGAAAATTTCGATCGCTCCATCCGTCTCACACACACACGCACGCGGATAGGTGTGTTGTGCAATATATATATCGATGCACCCAAAGAACTTACTTTTGCAAAATCGGACTGGCGTGTAGGTCACATTTCGCTTGGCCGCAGCCAGGACAATTCTTCCGCACAGCGATGCCATTGGTGTGGTTGCTTTGTACGCGACGAGAAATGTGAAAAGGTGTCTTTTCGTTGTCGGTCTCGGCGATTGCACTTTTCGTAGAGGGTTTCTCACGAACTGCGGTTGCTTTGACGTACGATGAGAGCGGGACCAAGGTTGCTTGAGCCAATCACATGGTGTGAGGTGTTTTGACAGTCCGGTGACTGTCGCAAGCGGATCAGCTGGAAAATAAACGATTTTTATTGTGCTTTTGACCTTAAAATGCTGTTTTAAAATTCTACGAGAGAAAAATAAAAGAGTTTTAAGAATTATTTTGTATGGTAGAAGTAATTCCGTACAAAAATAAATAATTGTGGTAATCAAAGACAGCGATCATTTTGAAGCAATGTATAGAAACCTTGCAAAATAAGGACCATCTGGAAGGTGATTGATAATATATAGTTGATTACTTCCTTCGGTAGTGCTCGGTTGTTTCGCTTTCAACAAATCTGTTGCTTAATTTTGAAGATTTCGGTAGCTTCTTTTATGTGCATATATATGTGAAAATGGAACTAAATCAGGCAACGCTTTTCCCTCCACAAGTGTGAGTACAAACAACATCTTAAACTTACTTTATTATATATGTTTACTGTTTACATATATAAGCGAATCTGTAATCATTTAATGCCGGTAAAGTATTTACGGATGTCCCGAAAAATCCTAGTCCTTGTCCAACTTCTTGTAGTTAGCAATCTTGACGCTAATTGCATTAAGTATCTCCTTTGGCGACATCTTTTGATCGTCCTGGCAAACCTTCAGAATACGGCCACACTCTTGTATGAAGTAGCCCAACTCCTTTTCGTCGATCTTGTGCTGTCCTTCGTGTGCCGGCGAGAGACATTTGTTGGTCAGCTGAGCAATTTGTACCTTTTCCGAGCTGAATGCTTCGTCCAGATCAAACAGCTCAAGAGGTGGAGCGGCTAGGTCACTGAATATTGGCTGGAACACCTGCAACGCACAGTAAAAAGTTTACTCCAGCAGTTCAACCGAAGGCCAAAGCAACCAATGTTTGCCACACAAAGGCACACGCAAACTTACCGCAAGCTGTAACGGCGGTAGAGGAATCTCGAACTGCGGTTTGATGATCTTGAGCGGTTCATATTGCACATCCAGCTTTTCGTACGTGCCGATAACATCGCGCAGCAGATCGTTGTTGATCGAGTACAGCGACATATCAAATAGCTTCTTGAAGTCGGCCGGAATGTCGTAATCGAGCGAATCCATTAAACAAATCTTCGGCTGCTCGGCCAGATAGATCGTATCGGGTATGACGGCGTAGTCATTTATCTATTTAGCAGAAATTTGGATATAAAGCGAGATATGATGCAACTGTAGTACAATCAGGGAGATAGGCTGCCCCTTAGATTACCTACCTCCAGGTCGTTGAAGTCAGATGATTTGAATTTAAACTCATCCTGCAAAATCATCGCCAGCAAACTGTCCCAAAGCGCTGTGTTCACCTCGTTGGTGATGTACTTGTCCTGAAACATGTGTCCCGACCCGATGGCGATCAGCTTGCCGTTGTTTTCGTTCTGAAAGTAACCAGCCAGCGGTCGGTTGAAAGGATACACTACTGGGCCGGTCGTGAGGAGCACATTCGCAGGGGTTATAACGTTCATGGTCGCTCCGAACGGGTAGACAAACTACAAAACATACAAACGAGTGGAAATGAGATATCCGATATCTATCCTAGCGCAGCTTTTCTTGATCATTAATCGCCCAATGGTAGCGCAAATCGTTTTTGATACCTCGACTTTGTACTTATCGTCCATGAAATCGAACGACGTGAGGATACTTTTGCTCGTGTCCAGCAGTAGATTGTTCATCGAGTCGCAACTTACACCGCCACTGATGAGAGCTTCCTTGGGGTGGAAATATTTGTAATATTGTGGTCGCACAACGACATCTGCGAAAGGGGAGATATTAGTAGGGAGAATGTTACACCGGCTGCGCTATATCTGTACCATTGTTGATAGTCATTCCATAGTCTTCGAGTAGAAAGTTTACATTGGTGTTGAACTGAACTTCACCGCCTTCACCGAGCAGAAGTAATAATCTTCCTCCATCGTTAATATAGTCCTAATTAGTAATATTAGTAAAGCCATTACATCCTCCGAAAAACAGGCGATAGCCGAATGTGCTTGTACTTACCTTCAAGTGCTGAAACTCTGTTTCGGTGAATTTCTCCTGAGGTCCTGCCAGCACAAACACGGTGGCTGTCTTCAGGATATCTGGCGTGATCTCACTTTTATTACTAATGACACAAAGACGTTAAAATTTAGTGTGTTGTCGGTGACTCGAAATTGTTGGGAAACGCTATCCAATTGTCCTACCTTTCGACACGATGGTTCACCTTCAACTTCCTGTGCAGCGTTTTGTAGTTGTCTGCAAGCTTAAACAGCTCGTTCTTGGAAATGTTGAACAAAATTGTTGCGTTGCTCATGGCTGTTAACAGATTCTGCCGGTAAACCGGTCCCTTTTTTATATCACCGGAACCGTAAATGAGCTTAGAATATGATACGTTCGCTCTAGTATCAAACCACACACCACTGTTTCGATGAAAGGAACGCATAAACAAACGTCACGTGCCGTTCCGAGACGACTCCTACGATTGTTTGGTATGGTAGGTTGCCATGGCAATGCCTATGCCTGCCGGTTTTTTGCGTCTCTATGTAGCGGTTTGAGGGCCTTGGTATTTTTGTGCCACGCGTGGAGTCCAGGGATTGCCATATGGCACATTTCTATGCCAAATTTCTGATTTGTAGTCTACTTTTTTCTGTCCGTCATGAAAAATTTTGGTTGGATAGGATACGGCACCGGGAACCGGGTATCGAATCCCGTACGGAACGCCTCTACGGATCGATTCCGCGGTCTCGGGAGGTTGTAGAGCCAAATGAAGAATATTTTATTTCATTTGTGCTAACTTTCTAGGAAATACAGAAACTAGGGAATATTTTAAGAAATACAAGACAAACCAAACTGACTGACATTTATGTTTTATATCAAGAAAGTACCACTTACGGAACCACATAGAGGAAAGTGTACCACGTTAAGCACTTCATACTGTAAGCAAATTAAATCTGTTAAAAAACTGAATTAGCTTTCATTGTCATTTTAAACTTATTTTAACGCATTTTAGTCAGTCACAGAAAAAATCATGCAAAAAATCTGTTTTATGAAAATTCAAAAAATGGTTAAAATAGTGATGATTTTTCATTTTTTGTGTTTAGGCAACAGAGCAACACCCAAACGGAGTAAGAAGAGCCACCTGATGAAATTATGGAAAATTATTAAAAATATGAAAAATTGGGTGTTTAATTAGTATATGTTAGGCACAACTGTGTTTCAAAAATTCCTTCTCTTTTGGGCGTTAAAGATAGTTTCATAACGACCAGAACTTAGCTCAGCACTGGTCCTTACTCCTTCCTTGCCTTAGGATTTACCTCCTTAGGCTTCTAGGATTTGACGTGTTTTATTGGTGAAGCTTCGTGTTCCTGAAATGTTTGTGTCACCGAAGTGTGTCACCTTTTGGTCACGGATTTCACCGCCCGTTCCAGTCTAGCCCCTGGCTCCGTTTCTCGACACCATCCTGTTTCATTGTGGACTAGTAATGAAAAAAAAAAAAAAAAACTCCGGTTCGGATTCGGCGATTTGTTCTCTAGCCGGATCGATCGGGATACGAATACCAATCCAGAATTGAGATTTCGAGATTGAATATTGAACTAATTGAATATTTACTGAAAAAATGCCTGGCGGTTCACTTGTCCTTACGTCTTCAGCTATTCAACAGTTCACAAGGATATAGAACAAATTTGTGTAGTTGCTAAAGAGCGTTTAAGGAATTACTACTCAATACCACTTTGCCTCAATGAGAAGAGCACATCTTTCCAACTCTTTTAAAGCTACTCGTTTTTTGAAACTTAATTCTTGTTATGCTGGAATTCTAATTCTTCCAATTAATTTTTTGTCATAATTTACTATGCCAATTTGAAACCATATTGCAAAGAACACACCATGCTGGTGGCAAAATTAGTCAATAGAAATATCCGATTCACGAACTTTTTTCCAAACCGCAGACATCAAGACAAGTTTATACGCTCCTCAATTTTTTTTAATCGCGTAGAACGGCCAGGTCGTAAGGCCAATTAAGTCTTTTTAGTTTTATTTATTTACAATTGAATATGACGGTCCAGTGAAGTCTTTTTAGTTTTATTTTCCTTAAAAATGGATTTGCTTAACATTTAATTTATTTGTAACGCATAATTTTTTTTGGAAGTCTCATAAAAGCCTAACAAAAACTCGATATGGTTGGTATATGGTTCTGTTAAAAACAAGGCTATTGCCTAACTGGTAGGGAACCCTCGCACTCATCAATTTTATAATTTTCTTAGAATCTATGTGATAGTTGAGATTCATAAAAAAGCAGGAAGTTTCCCGGTACTACAGTAATCTCATTAAGGTCCTGAGGGAGCCATTACCGATTAATGGTGGTTTGGCTAGAGCAGCTGGGTAAAAAAGCACCGTTTTGGCCTTTTTAGTAAGAAAAAAACCTGAAAGCAACAAAGTAAAAAAAAAAGATATTTAAAAATAAAAACATTTTACTGTGTATTGCCACCACCCTTCAAACCTTCACCATCGTTCGTAGTTATATCTTTCGAAATTCGAAATTGACTTTGCACGTCTGCAGTGCAGTACGCTGCTTACTGGACGGTACCAATTCAATGCAGAAAAAGGCACGCATAGCTAAGTATTAAATGAAAGTGTTAAGCAATTTACGACTCTGTCAGCCCGGTTACGAGTCATTTATCTTGCTCGTAGGATCGCTTACACTACTACTCACTCCCGCCCGAGAACGAGCGAACGCATCAGAACGTGTTACGCGAATCGTACGCACGCACGGGAAAGTAAATACAGATGGTGGATTTGCAGCGGCCATCGGGTCCTACGGGTACGGGTTTGACCGATCGCGGGTCCCCGTAGACTCATCGTTCTCGCGATCGTTTCGCACACTTGAACGGGTGGTCCGATGGTCCGAAGCTCTGGGAGTACTGCTTGCTGTTGGCATCTGTGGTACGATAAAATCATGTTTAACATCTTGTATTACCGACCCGCGCCGCATCGTCCAACCCCTTCGCATTGCTCTTTGCTTTTTTCGTTTTCCGCGGAATATGAATCAACACTCTGGTGCATCGATACGGTCATTGCATGTACCTTCGTACCTGCACCGATCATCGATTTGGGCTTCCAACAGCATTTCAGACCGGGCTGAGCCTCTGTAGCCTAATCTTTGGTATCGAAAAACGATTCAGATAGTACTAATTGGGAAGCAAAACCATGCATGGCAAAGCTTTTTCGTTAGCTTCCGCTTTGAGGTGAGTGGGCAGGTTTGGGTTTGTTTGGGAGCAAGGAAGGCAGGAGAGGCAACCCGAAACTACCAACCACCACGAACCCGAATCGGTCAGTCGGGGTCAGTTGTACGAAACGGAAAAATACAGCCGTTTGGCGGATTGGCTGAGGGACGGATCGGATGGTGTGAATTTTATTATTCTGCAGTTCCTTATCGCAACGGGCTTATCTTCGATTTATGGCACCCGGTATCGATAGGTGACAGTGTAAGGAAAAGGTTAGTTGATTCGATTCGCAACACCCTCAGCCTTCCTGTCCTTCCTGGTGCGTGTCGATGTCCGTGATCCACAAACGCATTCCACGACGTACGTGTGCGAATTCGCGATTTGTGTTGTCTTGCATCGTGCTGGAATGAATTGTAAATGTCTTTTGCCACACGTTTTAACGTCCGCGAACCGTAGTTTAACCCTTGTGCCTACCGGCGTTTCTGGAGAGGAAATTTGGAAAATTGTTATCCTGGTTTAAAAAAGAAAGAAAGAACAAGCGCCTCATTAAAATAAAGTTAGTAACACTTTAAATTTGAGTGGAAATTATAGTCATGGCAGTTAAATGTAAGGAGTAATATCCAAAAATGATAAGATCCTTTACAATTAATTTTTCATTCATTTTTCACCGGCATTATCGGGCTAATGCCTTTAGACGATCTCCAGCAGCCTACCGAAATAATTTTTTTTTCTGGACATTTTAATTTTGTTTTAATTTTGTGTTAGAAGGAAACGATTTATTGCTAAAATCTAACCCTAAATATTCAGAAAGTAACAGCTTTTTGCACTGAAACATTTAGCTAAAGATCGACGGGTATCTAATCAAATGAAAATCGACGCCCTTGCCGAATTATACTAGACCAAACCTCCCCTATGATATATTCTCATAAATTATTGGAATTAATGAAATCTGTTCAACGAGAAAAGATCATTCAAAATTGACAGTTTTCAGATTTAATTGATTAATGGAACCCATGTTCGTTCATCTTTATATATCGGATAACGTTCACCAATGACCATTAGCGTGGCGTAACATTCGTTCCCCAGGAGCTATTCTGCTGAAACACCACTCCAGGCAGCTCTTCCAAGATCAGTTCTGGATTCTAAAAATTGAAGCTTTTTGCGTTTTAAGAAAGCTTCAAAGTGTAAATTAAGGTACATCGGCTATGATGAAGTTTCATCCTATTGCGGCATTTTTTGAGACATGTTTCATTACAATTTACTTCTATACGTTATTGGGATAAACAATGTACATATTAAGGGGTTACCGTTAAAGTCCCGTTGAAGTCTTGTCGATCTATTATTATTAACAGAGTTTATCGCTCGTCTATGTCATGCACAACATAAACGAGAAGCGCTTAGTTTAAGGTTTGTGGGGCGCGTAACAGGTTTGGTACACAATTCGAGAATTTGTTGACTGAAACAAAATACTTTTCATCGAAAATTAGCTCTCAAATTAGAGTATGCTCATACGACCACAAGAGTTAAGAGGCCTCTTGCTTTATCTTTGCATGATCCTGTTTCCCTACAGCCCGAGTAGCCAGCGTTCAGGAGTGTGAACTTATTTATGCTTTGCCCGTGTAAGTATCGGCTATAACCATACTGTGCGTTTGGACCATAACCTACAAACAGCAGAAACTAAAATGGAAAAAAAAAGAAAACAACTGGCATGCTTCACTACACCCTTTCCACCAGTTCCAACAAGTACATGAGCACAATGTGTTTTTCAAGCGTAAAAGTATATTTGTTCGAGTCGTGCAATTGTTACAGCGACAGCGAATTTGACAGTTTACACTGACCGTGTACATGATTTCGATTTGTAAGTTTTGTTATTGCAGTATTGCTCTCCGTTTTGTTTCGATACATATGGAACCTATGAACCGAAAAAAAACCCCCCAGTACCAACTGGCGTGTCTCCCATGATCTCGTGGGGCCACGCGAAGGTGTATAAATATTCCACGTTGGTGGCACATGCTGGGTCCACCGTTGCTGGTGGTTCGATCATCGCCTAACAAGGAGAACACAAAAAAAACTGTTCTTTCTCAGCGCTAGCTTCTCTAGCACCTGGTAGGATGAGTCCTACAACTAGCGAATAGAATATGGAGCAAAACCCAAAGCGAACAGCGTAGTGATAGCGCCGCTAGGGTGCGCTAGATGGAGAACGCAACCAATTCTCCTTGGGGAGCCGTTTTTCGTGGCTCTCCGGCGTTCTTGTCGTTCGTAGGTAATTTATTCCCAACAATTATGCTGCTCATGTTGTGACATAAATTTTCGTTAGTACCAATGCTTCTCCTGTTCCGGGAACTCAGCAGTGTGGCTTCGTCTACCACCCCCATCCCTTTTCCGTCCATCCCGTTGCGAGTCCCTCGGGATCGTTGAAAAAAAGGCCTGTCTGGAGGGAAAGTGCTGAAGTGAATTATGACTATTTGATCTGATTTGATTTTTATCGATCGATCGTTCGAGCGTTTGGTGTTTTGATTCCCATTCGTTGGATAACATTGGACTATTAGGACGAGTGATTATGTTGACGTATTTGATTGGATTCTATTAAGTAGCACGTGCGTGTTCTTTGCTAAGTAAGGAGGTTAGGTTGCTTGATTGATAGTGTAAATGATGTTGCAGTCAAAATTAAAGGACCACCATTTTGAAGTTGTTTATGTAAAAATATCTGTTTCGATTGGAATCCCTTCCTGATAAATCAGAAACAGTTGTATGTGGTTGATACATAACGAACTTGCATTAAAAGTAACATTCTGTGTTTATTAAATAGGAGTATTGTTGCAGTTAACAGTAGCAAAATATTCTTCAACCGTCTTCTAAGCGACACCAAATATCAGCCAAAGAAATCACTTACGATTTCAGTCAACGAAAGGTATGCGTCAGCAAAACAAACCGAAAAGCAAAAACAAAGCTTAAAAGATTCAGTTCGCTAAC
This sequence comes from Anopheles maculipalpis, assembly GCF_943734695.1. Taxonomy (NCBI): domain Eukaryota; kingdom Metazoa; phylum Arthropoda; class Insecta; order Diptera; family Culicidae; genus Anopheles; species Anopheles maculipalpis. The sequence goes on from NC_064872.1 coordinate 32,744,467, forward strand.
TTTTCTATGCTCCATATGACGCACCGGTGCTGCTAGAACTGCGAACACCATACGATCGTTGAATCTCACAGTGCGGCGCGTCGTTGTTGGAACCCAGTAATCGGATCTCCAACAAACTAATTATACTCAATAGAACGTTAAGATATGCTGCTGCTGCTGCTGCTGCCTCCACTTCCATCTACTTTCCATCCGAGTTTATTCGTCCCTCGGGAAGCTGGGTGGCTGGCTGGATTCTTGAGGAGCGGTCGAAAACGGTCGATTCAGCATCCGCGTGTGGGTGACGAACGCGTGGCTTATCGCGGGATGCACATCGACAGCAAATTAATTTATGCCCTCGCTCATCCTTCTGTGTAAACAAATGAGGTTGAGCGTGAGAATGTTTTTTTTTTTTAAAAAGGTGGCCGTACGGCAACGTGTACCATTACGTGGAAAAAAGTTCGTAAATCAATTGTACGTCGAATGCATTTGCAGAAATTAGTTTTGTTTTGTTATTAAGAATAATGCTTTATTCGTTCAATGTTCAATGTTTCAATTGTTCAATTCCATGGCACATTGGGCTTTATTCTGAGCATGCCTGCCATGTAACGGTTTCCTAGATTTATTGATACAGGTATTTGGATATTCTGTCCTTGCTACGGGGAAAGCGATTCAGATGGGATTCGAACTCCTGTCCTCTCATCTTTGATCATTGTTTGAGTATCCGGATCTTTGACATCTCTGATGAATGTCATAGTACCCAAGCTAAATCCAGTATAAAATTTTGTTAACCGAATATTAAGTTACTCGTTGTCAAATTTCGGACAATCCCCGGACTCTCGAAAGCACAACATTTTCAACACCTATGCAGTTAATAAAGGGTTTTTTTAATGGCGCTTTGTACTATCTGTACTTTATTGTATTTGTACTGAACCTTCCGGCCCTTTTTCCTCTATAACTTTCCTGGTACAACCGCCATCTTTCGGGAAAGTGTGGCACTAATGCGCTGCGCACTAATGTCAATATTAATCTGACACCGATTTTTCACTTGACAGGACCGGACTTCGAATCTCTTCCGAATCGTACTCCCGTAGCAAGGACTTAAGTCTTAATATTGGCTTACTTCTCGTAGACTAAAGAACTTTTTGATGGTTACGGAGGCTATATGAATGATGGAATAGATGACTCAATTTGAATAAAGAAAAGAAACCTTTTGTGTTTCGTTTTGGTTCCTTTAACATGTTTTCATACTGGTTTCTTCGTGTTTTGATTTATTCTGCCGAGCTAAGTCTAGAAACCTATTTTATGGTATGGCGGGCATGGTCTAGCACAGGTTTATACAGGGTTTGGCGATTTATAAAAAAAATTGTGCACACACTTGAGCATTTCACGGAAACGCAGATGGACTATTCTGGGCATGTAATATAATTTCAATTGCCTAATCATATGGAACGATGATGATAAACAATAGGGACAACAGTAACGCTAGATAGTATGGCCTAATTTGTACGAAAAGCCTTAATTATTATGTGCTTAGCTTTAAATAAATAGAATAAAAGATTTTATAAATCGACTAACGCAATGTTCCATAAATTTTTTATAGATCGTTGGAAATATTTGAAGTCTTGGAAATATTTCGATACGGTTGACAAAGAAATGCAGATCACAAGCTGCACAAGCTGATACAACCTACTATCAGGTAGGATGCGTGGAATGTGTCGTGTTCAGCATCAATCAGAGCCCCATCACGTGTACCGTTGGTGCGTCGAACGTCAAAAACGGGATACGTCCGGCCGTTATGGCCTTGTCTGCCTTGGTCGGTTGTACGTTGCCCGGAAACCTGGAAACCGCTGACGGATGCGGTCGACGTATTCGTGTGCGCTGTGATGCGCCAACTTCACCACCGGTGCAAAAAAGCGGACGAACCGTAGCGAACATCGGTTGCGGTTGTTTGGTGCGTTGCCATGGTTTTGCTGAAAGCTGTTGACATCTTCCAACCGAAACCTCGACAGTGCACGCACCAGCAACTGCTGTTTGCAGCGGCCTTAGATGGAAACGGATCATCCTAGATGGGTTTTGGCACCTGCCCGTGCCCTGTGTGTCTGTGATGAAATAGACAAACGAAACCGGATGGATTGCTTCTCGAATTGCCGCATTTTTATTGTTGGTGCTTGTTTTGCATCTATGTCGGTCATAGCGAATTGCAGTGAAATTGTTTCTGTCGAAACGAGATGCACTAGACTGTATCGTTGCATTGGAGGTATGACTGGCGTACAATCACAGATGAAAGGGTTTTGTGTGTGGAAGGTCTAAAAGCTTCAATCTAAAATATTCATAGCCTTTTTTTATCAACACAAAGCATGGTAAATGTTTAATGGGATTCAGATATATATATGTGGCAAAGTTTTTTGTATATTTAGTTTAATAATGGAGCTCAACTTATAACCAACAATTCATCAAATAGCCCAGAACCTCAAAACTGCAAAAAACCTTTATCAATGCCTGCTTTTGTGATCATGTGAAAACTTTTTTAAAAGTTCAATTCATTCATTACTCGTATTGGGTTTTACATAATAGAAAAAGAGTGGTTCATCTTGTTTAAGCGATGCATTGGATGGAATATGAGGGTCCCGCTGCATGGCGAGAGTGTTGCAAGAAAAACATTTCAGTGGCTTCTTTCGTTAGCAAACACACAAAAGCAAACGACAGTTGACGGTCGAGTGATGCGTTTTTCCTTTCCCATTGCGTGTAGCAAACGCTTCGATGCTCTGTTGAGACGTAGAAATGCTGCACTAGAAATGAGATATGGCCAAACATCACTACCGTTCCATACTGCTGATCAGCAGGAATTGTAACGACAGCTTTCTACAAGTTGAAAAACATTCATGAGATGAATGGCTTTTTATATACAGTGGCCTACAATATTTGAAATTTACTGGGGTTTTGTTTTTTTGTAAATTTTTTTGTTGTTAAATTTTAATCCTATTCGAGCAAGACATGTTTTATGGAAAATGATGTAAAATAATGTGTATAATGTTTGAATGTTTATTTAATTGAGAAATTTTATTTAGTGCATACAGAGACGGACAACAGATTATGACCACCTGCTATTGTACCTAACGTAAAAATGAGATTGTGAAGCCAATTATCAATTTTCTATTTTTTTTTGTAAAATTAAGTTAAACATTTTGAAAAAAAAACACGTTCAAATCATTTGAAAAATCAATTAATCGATTATTGGTCACTTTTTGGCATATTTAATAAGAATAGCCAAAACACATAACAGAAGAAGAAGAAGGGAATAAAAAAAATTTCATTATTCTTGGGCATCTGTTTTTCTATTTTTTCAACACAAAAATTGGTTATCTTTTATAATGAAACAGTTTACTTTGGTACGGGATCGAAATTTTAAAACTTTTTAAAGTATTTTTTATTGTTATACAATCATTTATGAATTTATAAACGAAATCAAAATTGTCATCCCATTCGTTAGTAGAAGTATCAAGTAGAAGTATCGAAAGCAGTAATTGAAAAGCGGATACAAAAATGGTCTTAATTTATTGCCCATCACTGTACGCTTGAAATGAGAGGACCTTTGGGACTGGCACTAGTCTAGCTGAAGTCTATATTCATAAGAACACTAAATTTTAAGATCCTACTAGGTGTCTGAAAGTAGATCTTCTTTCCAGAATTGTCGGAACACCAGATGACGTCCGATGCAGATTGTTGTTTATTTGGATGTATTAGAGAGACAGTGGTCCCTATTTGATTTTTTTGTTTTTAAGTTAGACAAAAAAAGACGATAAAACCTTACTTGAATAAATTCTATACCTCTCTCTCGTATACTGAAATTTACGTTGAAGAAATTTCCCATAACGATGCATTATTTTGTTCACCACTGTGGTATATGTGCATGCGCGCTGCTCTTACAGAACTGAAAAGGCGGAGCCAAGCGTGGCATCCAAAACAGGGCTGGGCTTCATCATAAACGTCGCGTTTACATAGCAAAAGGTAATCACCAAACTACGCCAAACTTTCGTACCAATCGTGATCGGAGCCGATTTTTTTTGGGCTCCTTTTTCGGCAGCCCGGCAGGACGATTTATTGCGTTTGCGTGCTGCTTGGATTAGTTTTGCCTGTGTTGATGAGGGAGAACATTGTCTGCGTGGTGATGTTCTCCCTCATCAACACAGGCAAAACTAATCCAAGCAGCACGCAAACGCAATAAATCGTCCTGCCGGGCTGCCGAAAAAGGAGCCCAAAAAAAATCGGCTCCGCACACACAAGCGTACGAGTGTTGAGTAGCTTTTTTCTATTGTGTACAACATTTTCCAAAAGGACAATTATATTACGTGAAGCATTGTTTGTGATGTTTAAAATAGGACTCTATCAGAGAAAACAGTAACGAATTTCAATTTAAATCTCGATGGCAGTACAGCTTCTTCAAACTTTTACAGTGTAACACTGTCATCAACACGGGGCTTCCTTTATACAATCCATGGCGAACAATAATGAGCGGAAAATTGCTCCCTTTTGCATGCTGTTTTCAAGTGCTTCGCGTAGCTTCGCCCGCAAACCGGTGGCATTTAATTTATTTAAAATTAAACGCATACGAGCATACATTGCCTTTCAGCTATCCCCGTAATCGGATACGTCTTTTATATGGGACTATGCAGGCTGCTTGACGGTTGTGAAGGGACAAAATGCGCACCGGTGGTGGGTGGGCAGTTTTTCGTGATTTTTAATTTTAAAACGTCCTACCGATCCGCTTGCGTTTCTCCTTGCAAGGTTGTGTGGGGCGGTGTGTCCTCTTCCAGTTTGGCGTGTCATTGATAGCGCTAACTATGTAATTAAACAATTAATCTTGTGAAATGATTTTAATCGTTTTTTATATGCTGCAATCGCTACAGGTTTGTGATATACGATTCGGCTTGTTGTGGATTTTCTTTGTACGCAGGTGTTTTAATTACTTTTAAAGTGTGTTTATACCTAAAATATATCTTAAGTTACAGTCTTATCGTTATTCGTAAAACTATTTTGGGGACAAAAACTACCTAAATTATTAAAAAAAATTATTTTGGTAATTTCAAAATAATGCGATACTATTAAAATAGATTTATGAGCAATAAAAAATATTATTTTTCATGTTATCAAATCGTATTCCATGGAATTACGGCATGGCATGGCCACCTTTGTTGATCTGTCAAACATGTAAATGAACAAAGAATTGTAAACGTATTGCGTGTGGCAGGGCAAAAATTTGCACAGAAAACATTACCACCCTGCAGGAGAGGCCAATTACCGCCCAGAAGCAGTAGTAATGACCAATTCGATCCGATCGGTTTACTGCTCTATTCAAATGAAACGGTTCGCCAACGGTTTGGAATGCAACTCGGGACATAAAATATGAAACCTCCAATTGGTGCGGGCGGTTACTCCGTTTGGTTAATTAAATGGGGGTGCAAAAGTGCAATAGTGTGATTCTTGCGTTTGTGTGGTTGTGTGCTTGCGTCCAAGCCCGGCGTTGCCGATATTAGCTCCCGGCCGGTGATCCATTTCAGGTCAACATGATTATATCGTTGATGGGAGATACATGTTTGACGGTGGTGGTGGTAGTTGCAGCTTCGTTTGACGTTTTGTTTGTGCGTGTTTGCTGCACTTTTGTGCATGTGCCGTGGAGTAGCATTTTAATTACAATTTACAAATGCACCCTTGCCTAATTATCCTGCTTAAAAGTCCAGTGCCGTCCAGCGAACCGGCGGAGGTAATTGTGCGAAGAATTGCTTAAATTAACGCCATTAATCATCCGCTTGTCTCCATGCCCCAAGTGGGTACGAAGGTGGAAGCGAAGAGAGATGACATACGCTTGGCACGGGAAAGATGACACAGCAAACAGCCACAGTACAAGCAAAGCTGCCCAAACAGCAAAGAAAAGGTCCCCAGGGCTTGCGCAACACGTGGGAGGAAAACGCGGAAAAGTTCAAATAGAAAAATGCCGCCCCGATGCCGCGGTGTGGCTGTTGGATCACGGTGTGCATCATCCCGTCCGAACGTCGTGGAAAATCGTTGTTGCGGTAATTCAACACCTTAGCTAGAGCGCCGCTGGTAAAGGGTAAGCTCCAAACGGCCGAAGAAAGACGGAAACAATGAGAAACACCCTGGCAAGAAAAGCTGCTAGTGGTGAGCGAAAGGAATGTATGCTTGTGTCTGTGTGTGTTCGCACAAAACCCATGGTTGGACCATTAACACGGTCGGAATTTTCACGTTGCTTATCGCAAGGTGCCCATCGGTGCGGTGTCGTGCACTGGGATGCATTTTGTGCAAAGCCCCGACGGGACTGGACGGGCTGTAATTAATTATCACATTTATCGGATTTGTTCATCTTGCGTACTGTAAACACTTTTGAGGTTTGCAGGGTGACAGAAGAGGAGGTGTGTTTGAGTTTTATGGTGATGCTCCAGGGCAGTGGGAGGCGGAAATCCTCTGCCCCTGGCAGGCCTGGCTGACCGGGTCCGGTGCTGTACATATCTTTGTAGTTGTCGGTTGTAGGTTGGCTGATGAAAGGGACGTTCTGTCGTGTAATTGCGGTAATCATTCTCACATAACTCCTTTACTTTGTTTGCCATTTTGTGTGTGTGTGTCCCACGTTTTACTGCCTGCAACGATAACGATTAGTCCCTCTGGTTGTGATACTGCTGCGTGTAAAAACGAGCTGTTATTTACAGTCAAGTGGTTTATATTTAAGATGTGTGCTTATTGCAAGGCTAACATAAATGAGGTGATATCATTTGTCATTGTACATTAACAGACAGCTCTAGGAATATTAATACTACTTTTTAACATATAACTTTTTCTTCGTTAAACACCCTACAAGGTCATGTCAGTCTTTGAATTACTTACTAAACTTGTTGTTACCACGTGGTTGAATAGCCAGTCCCTTACTAAGGGAGAACGGCCAAGACGGAATTCGGACCCCAGTCCGGAGGTGTGGAGATCGGCGCCGCTCTCACCTTGCCATAGGATCAACCGCCTAACATATAACTTACTTACTTACTTAGCAGGCGCTACAACCGCTTTGAGGTGTTGGCCTGCCGCAGAAGAATCCGCAACCGCTCACGGTCCCGCGTCATAGTCCATCAATCTGTTATCCCGGCCTGTCCGTGTGGACGGCCTACGGCCTAAAAGGACTTTCTCAGCTGTATCGTCCGGTGCCATACGTATAACATGGCCAGTCCATCGGAGCCTGGCGAGCCTAATTCGCTGCATGACGATGAGGTCGTCATACAGTTCGTACAGCTCTTCGTTGTAGCTGCTCCTGCATTGTCCTTCCACACAACACGGGACCAACTATCCTTCTGAGCATCTTCCTCTCGAACACGGCCAAGAGGGCTTCGTTTGTTTTGGACAGGGTCCATGTCTCAGAAGCGTATGTGAGTACTGGGACTATAAAGGTACAATACAGTCCCAGCTTCGACCGTCGTGACAAGGTTTTTTGAGGTGAGATGTTTCCCCATTCCTAAGGTATAACTAGATATTGTAAATGATGAATCCCAACTCGATACATCTTTTTATCTGGAATTTGAAAATCTGGGCAGTATGTCTTTGACTGGCCACTAACTAGCATGACTTTTAGATTAGAAGTCCGAGGAATATATTTTTAATTATCTCAAGCTTAACAGAGGCAGGCAATCATCCAGAAATTTTCTCTATCCTGTAGTATCTTGTTGCAGAGATCTCTGTGACGACGGCTATATGGCTTTAAAAATTACACTTTCTTGCTGCTCCATCAACAACAATAATTGTGTTGATGGAGTAGAAATTTGAATGTTCTAAAAGTCCTTCAGTAGTATCAGTAGAATACGAAGATTTTGAAGAAATTTCAAAAATTTTTGTGGTCCTGTTCTGTCCTGTCTACGGGTTTTTTTTTTACAAATTGGATATGGAGGCCACGCTCGAATTGCTGCACTGATTCAACATAACTGCAAGTATCATAAGATTTGACGTTTTTACTCGGTCTTTCAAGGGTCTTGCCTAAAATTTTGGCTATTTGGAATGCGTTTTGATACGATGCGAAGGTCCTTACATGACCCTATCTAGTGATATATTGAAAGATGTTTAATTTAAATGAAAAAAAAATCTTTAAGCATTATATATTTTTGTATAACGTTATTTTTGTATGCTTTTCAATCTCTTCACTGCAATGTAATCCAATAATATGTCTCATTAATAATGATAATGTTGTGCCTAGCGGCTGTTTTATTCAATTTTGTGCGCGTGTGTGCACACTTGTCAAGTTCCAATTGAGAGATGATGATCATTCTTCGGAGAGTAAACGAACAACACAATTAAAAGGCCTCCACATGGTACGACCTTTTCCGATTCTCCCCCCCCCCCCCCTCATTCTACCCTACATTGAACCATCGCCGGTATTAATCGAGGTGTGGAAATTCTGCGAATTATTGCGCCTGCGCTGCAGCACCACATCCACCCACTTCAGGGCACCCATTTTTCCGGGGCTCCATTTCATGCCGTCCGATGGTGGTGGTCCGCGCAATGCCGGCCATTCCAGCGATACGACCTGACCATAACACACACACACATACACGCACACGCACCACCCTCCACAATTTCCACACTCGTTCACAGACGAAAACAATGCGTGCCCTGACCGTTGGCGGCCGGCGTGCGAAGTGAAAGCTGATCCGCGGCCGGTTTCGATTTCCTCGGATTTGGCCGCGCAAACCGCGACGTGCCTGTCGTGACAGAAGACATGAGCGCACGTCGACGCACGATACCACCGTGGTGTCGATCTTGATCTGAAACGAAAAACGAAATAAACGACCCCAACAACGCCCGCATGCGCTCCGCCATGGTCGGGCCACCGGCCGAAGTGTGTGTGTGTCCCCAAAAAAAAAAAAGCTCAGCTCTTTGCTGCCCCTCTGACCAGGGAACGGGAAACGTAACCTACCGGAACCTTGGAAAGATCATCTCCTTATCGTGTTACTAATTAAACTATTAAATTTAAATCAGTTCACATTCAGCCGTGAGCGGGACGGTGTTCTTCGGGGGGAGTGAAGGTTTGACCGCGTGCCGCGGGTCATATCACGCATGTGCGTGTGTCCGCTTACGCTGAAGGAATGTAACAAGCTGTACGACAACGGGTCTTGTGCTGACTGCTTTGTCTGTAGGACATTCTTTGAAAGTTGTGTCAACTCGTGTCACCGAGGCGGTGGTGATGGTGATTCGGTCCTGTAGTGTTGTCATGTTTTCAAATTTTTCGATGTTGTAGGAGTACTTGGTTACATATCTATTTCACTCGTTTTTTTTCTCTCTCTCGCTTTTATTTCCCTAACACACGTTGCGTTGTGTTTTAATTATTCTCGAACCGCGGTTTTTGGTTAATGTACAGTGGCGAAAGTTTGATACACACTTGTTAAGTTTACTTTCAACACTTTTGCGACACTTTACTTGTACGTCCATATTGACTATTTTATTAAGTTTATCTTTTTTCTTACTTTTTTTCCCCTTACCCTACGAACCCTGTTACGATCGCATGTCCAAACGTAAGATCATATGTTGAATGTGTTCCACTCTTGTAACGTAATACTTCTATGTTACACACATAAACAAAATGCTTTTTTGTTGTGTGATTTAGATAAAGTTGTTTCATCCAGCGTTTAGAGTTGTTACTCATCAATGAAGCGTGTTTAGTTAATGTTTGATCTCGATTTCACCCTGGTAGAACATTCGTCATCATCCAATTTTTTTGCGTCTCTTCGTGGAATAGAGAAAATTGCTAATGTAAATAAAAAAAAAAGGTGACTCGAAGGATCTTTTGTTTCTTCTTTTTGTGGAGAACTACAAAAGCGGCTGGTCCTGCGAAAGCAGAAGATCTGTTCTGCCTTATGAAAGTTTGGCAATGCTACAACTGGATCTCCGTATCGTCACTTGTTACACACTTGTGTGGCAACACTTGCCACTTGCCACTTGTAACTGTTTACTGACTAGGAGATAACATTTATCGAAAAGTTGTCGGATTAATCTTTTTTGTTCCTGGACAAGCCTTGATCTGGAGAAATATTAAACTGCGAACCGAGTTAGCCGGCAAAGATTTCTCCTAATTCTTCAGACGGAGCTGGAAAACACTACGAGAGTGCGGGACCAATATCCGGGACCGAAACTTCTCCTAAATCTGAAAGAGATCTTCTCAAAGAATTACATGTAGTTTTTTTTTTCGTTTATCTTAGAGGCTTTTAGAGTCTCTGAGACTACATTCATCTATCTGTAGTATACAAAAAGTGATTAATACTAATACAAAACTATTGCAGATGTGGCTCATCTGTTATTTTAAATTATTGCAGTTATGGCTAGTAGAAGTTAAGACTATTGCCTACATTTCTCTATATAAATTGCTGATCCGTAAAAATCTAATAAAGCGGTTCTGATGGCGGTTTGTCGAGCGATAGGATTGTCTCGTAATCGATGTCTAGTTGGCAGGTGGCTCGGAATGTCGTGTATCCATGGCAATCGGCGAAGATGTGGCGGACAGTGATGTTAACGCCACAGATGCAGCAGAGTGGAGGACTGGTTTTGAGGATGATGTAGGAATGGATCAAGCGTGTATGACCTATACGAAGGTGGGAAAGGATTCGTTGGATTTGGCTGGATTCGATATCTTCCCATGGAGAGGTGTTGTGCTTGATAGGACGGAGTTTGTTGCTTAGGTCTACGTTGTGCCATGTGGAGTTCCAGTGTTGGTAAAGCGGATGGCATCTCGATTGGAAAGGTTGTTGTGTGCTTCTGTTGTACAAAGCCGATCTCTGTTGGCCAGACAGACCCGGAATCCAGCAGAAAACGATTGTCGGGAACGCAAGTATGGCGTCTAGGAGCTAAATATGGGGGTCTTTGGAGGTGTCGTGTTCCAGGGCGGCCAGAAAATTGGCGCTGTCGGTGAAGATGACGTACGGTCGGTCGGTCGGTCGGTCTGTAGTCTTTTTTAGTTGACATCTCAGGAATGGTAACTACAAAACAATATTTCGTTGGACAAGATGACGCAGTTATTTACCAGTCTGTTTGGAATAATTAGAACAAACACTTGTTCTATTTAAGTTTGGTTTCAAAAATTAAACCATTGGCTTTGTTATATCATTTTTCTCAGCTTCCAGAATTAAGTTTTCTAAAACAAAAATTTTAATTTCTTGATTATCGCCAATCGCCTTTTTAAATATTGCCAATTGCTAGGCGTTCCAAACAAACGTTTCATAAAGGTATCATTCAAAGGTAAATAGAGCCAATGGCAGTACCATCGTAAGGAAACACGACAAGAAGAAGGAACACGCTAGCACATTTCATTGAGAAGTCGTAGAAATTAAATTTTCTCATAGATGAATGACGTTCGTGGTAGGCCAACGGACCGTTCGTTCGATGCGGTCGATGCATGTGTTGCCGCAGCTCCCGTTATAATAACTGAAGAAAGAGCCTTACCGAGAGGGGAAGGGGGGGGGGGGAGTTCCAAAGGCGAACGAGCCTCGTATGGAGTGCATTTCACGGTGCAAGGAAAAGACAGGGCTTCTGGTTGATGGATACCGACGTTTGGGATGTCTGTATAAATTTCTAGTGCTTTTTTTTTTGGTTCGTTCCCCTTTGGCCATCGCTTCTCCGACCACAAAAAAAAAATGTTTCTTTGCACCCAGTTAGTCAAACATTAGTTGGCAGAGGAGGGAAGGGTCATCCGGTGGTGGGTTCATTCATTCATGGATGATGGGAACTAGCACAGACGCGACACGAAACACCGTGCCAGTATGGTACGCGCGCGGGAAGAAACGGTCAAGGGATAGGGATATCCTGCCGATACCCCCCCCTCGTGCCGACTGGTACCCTGTCGGTGATGGTAGCTCCATTTCTGAAGCGGCAAACAAACCGAATCCTTACAACTGTCTAGCTTAGAGCCAGACCGGCGTGGTGAACTTCGCCTCGTCGCCCAGGATGGATGCACTCGAGCGGTCCTTAAAATGGCCTCCTTCACCTTTACCACGCTGCTCATTTGCAGGATGTCCTCTTTCTTTGAAGCAAATGAAGCAGCATAAAGGCTAAACGTCAGCCATTGGCAGCAGGCCGTTCGGTCGTTGTATGAATCAACCACGCGAGCTGAAGCATAGAGACGCATGTCGTACCTGAAAAAAAGAGCCAGATTTTGGGAAAAAGAGCTTAATATGTTTGACATCAGTGATACGGAACGGGAAATCGAAGTGGGCAAAAATGAAGCGATGGGTTTTTGGGCCTTTTTTCGAATGTCTTCGAAATGTCTAGCCTGGAACTAGTGCAGGCATGTACAGTTAGACATAGCTTGAGTGAATAGACTTAGGGAATCGAGACTATAATTGAGGTGGCCTAGCAGCAACGCGGTTGTATGTAGAGGACTTGATTCCTAATAACTTTAAATCCTATTTGGACCTTCCCCTACTGAGGTGCTTACACACTATCTGGACCATCTTTGGAAATGCATGTTCTTTGCTAAGAGAACTTGCGATCAAGGATCCCAAAAATGATAGGTTAGGATTCTCAGAAGCTAAAAAATAAACAATAATATACATTAAGCAATGCTAGCACATAATATTGGATGTTGAATGTTACCTATATAACTTCTTAGTGAATAACATGAATAACATTCAATAACATTGGACCTTCCCAATTACACTGCTTAACTGGCAAAGTTTGAGAACAATTGCCTATTTTTGTATATTGAAATTTAAGCTTTTAAAATAAGTTAACTGTTAATTATATCTTTAACGTTAAATCTCGTTAGATGGATGTTTCATGGACCCTTTCCGGGTGTGGTTTTGACTTTAAGTGACTCTGCCCGGTGGAGTGCTTCATCCTGACGCTTCCGAGTCCACGCTGACAGACGTCGACCTAAACAAATATTAGCTCTGGTAAGTGGTGGTCTGTTTCCGTCTCCGTAAAACCCTAGTTCCGCCTTTGCTGCAAGGTTGGGCACCCTTTGTGCTGGCGTTGATGCTGAGAAATTAAATGCTGCATTGCAGCAGCATCCTCAGCGTTGGCACTAGCCATTCGCTATATGTTCCAGATGCGATTGCTAGGCTGCAGTAGTATAAATGTTTCTGCTCTCGTTCCCTACAAGCATGTTTCTTGTTTGGTGTTGTATGTTCATCATATACTTTGCAGCCTTTTTCAATTATTTTCGAGTGGAGGAAGCCCCGAATTCTAGGAAGCGATGCAACGATTCCATCCCTAGATTGTGTTCTCCCGATAGGACCGCTGCACTTTTGGCCAGAGCACACCCAAGCAAGGGTGGGAAAATTGCAGCAAAATGCAGCCAACAACAATGGTTCACAGCTCGCTGCTCTAGTTATGGTGTCCCTGTCCCGGGTTCGCAGTGTGCCTCAGTTTGCTAATCCGCCTTTAATCTGTCCCTTGAAATCGGGGAGGATCGCCCAAAGAAATGCCACAGCATGCTCGCTGCTTGTTTGGAATAATGGAAAGTGTGCAACAAAGCTTCCAGGTGACAGCGCAGCGCTTCCGGCACACGGGCAGGTACCTGTCCGTTCGGCAGGAAAGCTTTGCTCCCGGCGTAAAATGGTGTGTATCAGTGCGTTCCCGATGGTATCGTTTGTTGCTTTTCGGAAGAAGTAAGTGGAGTGATGAAAGATTGTGCCCATCAAAAGAGTGTCGTGAGAAGGGAAGCCTTACGGTTGTGAGGATGATCAAGGAGTCGTCTACACGAACGATCAATTGGGCAGAAAGGCTTCCTTTGCGCTTCCTGATATGTTGAGGACAAATCAATCGAATAAATAAGCTTATAAGTGGACTGGAAACAACAAATAATAATAACAACGTGTGGCATGTAATCGAAATTATAGAGCATGCATCAACAAAATAAGTAAAATAAAATAGCAATATTGATGTTTATTTATTTTGTCATAAATAATTTATTGATTTTATCTTAGATTACAGAACGGTTTATCTCAGGATCTTCAAAAAATTATTTTAAAATAAAATCCTTTTTATTGCGATTTCTAGTTCAAACCGAGCACAAACTAAGTCTTGCCTTATTTTAATTTATAATTACGCCTTTCAAGATTACGCTTTCTTTTTTCCATATCAAACTTATTATTCTGCATGCTGTGTTTCTACTGTGAGTTTCTTTAAAAATCATATTCTGTGATCTGCATCAGAAGCAAACATAAAGGCAACAAGCGCCTAGGATGCATATGTTCGAGAGTAAAATCATGTGGAAAAGTCAAACAATTGAATGCAAAAGGGCAGAGTGTGCTGTATATGTTTAAACAGAGGGGACAATAATGGCCCAAAATCGATCCGTTGCTTCGTGATTTCTTCTCCGGACAGCGTTTGTTGATTTTCCATGTTTTTTTCTCTCTTGTGGTGCTTCAAAACCATTGCGACCGATCGATAATATTCTCCCGGCGTATCCTAGTAACTGTTCGGGGTTTGCTCATGGAAAACGCACCACCAAACGCTAGCCAATTTGGGGAGCAGCAACAAGAACGGATGGGCTTCTGTGTGCTGTGAAAACATACGCTACTGTTGTCCCACAAGACAACACCTATTACCATTGTCCTACCGCTGAAGGGTGCCACAGTCTCGCACCGTCTGAAGGGCTGAACGTTGAAACAACAAACGAAAATTCATCCCCCTATCTGGTTTGCCCGCGCATGGAAGACACGTGTGCATTAATCGATGGATGCGTCAGAGCGAATGTGTTATCCTTGCAAACAGTGAACAAGATGGCTCGCAGGGTTTGATAGAAATGCTCTTAGAGGCATCGATTTTTATCTACACCAATCGACGGCGATACGCATGCTGAGTAACAGCGTGTGTTAGTGGGGCGCAACTATAGCAACGACCTCGGCTACTGTTCGAACGAATGAAACCATTAAAAGACGCCGAACGCACGGGGTACCACCCTGGATGCTTTAATTGATGCTCTCCACAGCACAACATTGTTTTTCGTTCGCTCGTTGGTGGTATCAAATTTACCATTATTATACCTCTAGTTAGTAGTGGCACTTGGCGGGAAGAAAGTGTGGGAGAAAATGTGTTGCTTTTATCCTTTCGTTCAGATGATGGGAATGTTGCTAGATGCTGACAGATGCATTGTGCTGGCTGCTTGAACGCTTTAATCCTTGAAATCTTTTTAACTCAACTCACATGGTCGAACAGATTTGATCTATAGATTAACAAACTAAATAAGAAAAGAAACATTTCATTTAAATTCCTATAAAATTTAGTAAATATTTAGTTTGGTCATAGGCAGCAGTTTTGCTTTTCTAACCTAAATTCGTAGCATTTACAGCAACACAATTTAGCATTTACATTTACGTAGCATTTAAGTTAAGCACTGAATGTGTTAGGTATGATTTGAACTTGAGATTTTTATTTATTTTATTTATTTATTAATTTTTTTTACTTACTTACTATGCCTCTCTATGCACTAAAAATTAAACTAACTAACTAAGAACTAACTACAAGCTATCTTCAATAGTATCTCCTAATACACGAATGTATTCGTGGGGAGAATCTTTACATTTTTGTTTTATTTTATCGTTGATGGTTTTTATCAAATCATTAAAACATTGAACGCCTGTTTTATGGTACAAATAGGCGCACCTAGTGTACCTACTTTCCTCCAATATCATCATATCATATCCAATCAATATCTGAACTCTCCTTCTGTGTGTTTGTGTACAAGTCCCCCACACGGACCAAGCATAAGTAACCATTGGTGTAATAATTTGTTTAAACAAAGCCAGCTTATTCTGGAGTGAAAGTTTGGACTTGCGATTGATCAAAGGATACAGGCTCTTGACAAGGATGTGACCTTTGTTCAAAATGCTCTGTACATGGTCTCGAAAGAGCATCTTGCGATCAATCAGCAGGCCCAAGTATTTTATGGCCGTGGACCATTCAACAAAAATGCCGATTCGCCCTCCACATTCAATCTGCACCTTGGAGAAGGGTTTACAAGTTTAGCTTTAAATCGACGGCGAAGCAACATTGCTTGCGTTTTGGCAGTATTTATTTTAATCTTCCAATTTGAAGCATATTTGAGGAGCTTTTCCAGGCAGCGCTGAGCCCTACTCCTCAATTCAACCATATTTCTGCCCTTTACTGCAATGGCAGTGTCGTCTGCGGACAGAAACATTTGTCCATCACAGGGCATTATCGGCATTTCTGCTGTGTACAGAACGTACAATAACGGACCCAGCAGACTACCTTGTGGGACACCTGCCGGTATGGTTAATGGGTCAGACACTTCAGAGCTCAAAGCCACTCTGAACGTTCTATCATCGAAATAACTACTAATGATCTTGGTTAAGTACATAGTAAGTCTAAACGCGGCTAGTTTATGCATTAGTCCCCCATGCCAAACATTATCGAAAGCTTTTTCAATGTCTAGAAAGTCAACAGCGGTGGACTTTGTTGCTTTCTTGTTGTTTTCTATGACCCCCCTAAGCCTGAGCAACTGATGTGTAGTGGAATGGGCCGGACGAAAGCCAAATTGTGCTGTAGGAATGATCTCTAGTTCAGACACCCAGTCTTGGAGACGATCAAGGACCAATCTCTCAAAAAGTTTACCTGAGGCACATAGCAAACTGATTGGGCGGTAGCTCTCAGGACAGGTCGGATCTTTCACTGGTTTGAGGATGATAGTAAATATTGATATTAGCACGATTTGTATTGCTGCATTTTTTTGTTGGGCTGCTCCGAATCAATAGGTGTTAGGCTGATTTTCAATGGGCATCAACTAAATGATCCTTGAGTATTCTCTTAGATCGGCAACATCAGTCTCTCCTATGGATGCTTACGTCCAGTGGCGATGCTTCGATCATCAACTTAAATGCGATATTGCCACCCAACATTCACTCCGCTTAAGGACTTCGAGGGGCTAAATCTGCAACTCCTTATGTTGCTAGGGCTTCTGTTTCCTCCTGAAGCCTACAGGGACTTGATGCACCACTTTTTCGCCTTATCTAGATAGTACTTCTAGTGGTAAACGGACCTCTGGACCAAAGTTTCACAACGCTCAAACTACCAGGCTATAATGTGTCGAATTTTCTCATCCTTACCTGCTGCATTTGAAGATACATACAACACTGTTCGTTGATCAGAATTCGCTCCTGATTACATCCTACTGTCTTTTTCTTGTAATTCTGGAATACAAGCAGATGACTCACCAAACCATACGCATTTTATTCAACACTAGCAACATTCAGTTTAGCACTTCCCCACCATCTTCAGCATCGCGAGGAATGAAAAAAACATGCAATTTAGAATCAGTTCTTAAGCGAGAAACCATTTTAAGCTTCCCCTTTTCTAGTTTATAGCTCTCCCAGTAAGACTTCTGTTAAATCAGTGGAACCACATAAAATGGACGGATACATTTCCTTCAACGTTTTTTTTTTCGCCACGCCATAAAACATAAAATATCATCTTTAAAATCTATGGACTTAGCCACGTTGGTATTCTTTCGCCCAACATTACGTTCGCTGCCAACCTTTCCCAAGGCGAAACACACGTCCGATCGGAAGGTGGACAGTTGTAAAATCTAAAAAAAAACTGTTCTCTTTACGATCGACGAAACGAAACGTACGAGCACGGTGGATCCCGGTGCGCGCTCGTCTGGTGGTCTTGGCGTATAAAATCATCACGTTTTGTTTTGAGTTGTTTCCTTTTTATTTGTTCTTATTTTCACCCCTTTCCTGTCAGCCTTCTTTGCCAACAAACGGCCCTGCGACTGTGAAGATATCGATCGAGAAATTAACCATCGACACCTTTGGCAGTGGTGGACGCGTTTTAATTTCTGTCCTCCCAATGGAGCTGGACAGCACGCACGCCGGTCCCGACGATGCTCGTCGATGCTGTTGTGTCCGATTCGGTTCGATCGAATAAAAACAGGAATCTTCAGAACTTGGATGCTTTTGGGTGTGGGTTCAAGAAAAGGAGGATGGTGAAAATTTTACGCTGTATGCTACAGTGCGAACGAGGTGACGATCAACGACGACCACCTCAACCTCCCTACAAACCCATCGTACCCTCCAATAGCCAGATCGGTCACTCGTAGAACATAAGCACGATGGAGTGAAATGGGTAAAATATTTAAATTTATTATTAAATTTATTTTATGATATGTCTCATTATTGAATTAGATTGATGAGTCATGTGTGAAACCGGGGCGTGCTCAGTTTGGTTGGTGCGCGGGTTATCACGTCGCGCCCGTTTCTGGATCGCGTTTCGTTCGCATACGCGTCAAAATGTCACCGAAACGGTGAGAAACTTTCTCACCTTGCCAGTTGATCCGCGCGGGCACACGTCACGCTGCGCTGTGGGAGGAAGCGAGCTTGCCGTAGCTATGATTTGTTTAACGATTTGACCATGCTGCGGGGCAAGCTTGTGGAGAACAATCATATCGACTGTTGGCAAGCTTTTTTTTTGCGGCGGGCATGGTGATCATTTCATTTCTGGAGGATTGATTCGACGTCAACATTCGATGGTTCCAGGAATCTTGTGTAGCAAACCATCAGCGAACCACTTTGCCGAAGTCGAACAGAACCTCTTGATGTTCCGACAATTTGACGTGTACTTGCCGTTGCAGGAAAGGCTCTCCTTGCCTTGAATATATTACCTTAAGGCCGGGCTACATTGATCGTACTCGCAAGCGTAATTTTTATATTCACTAGCGCATCTGGCGGCGACCAGCGCAAGCTAGATGTGGGTATAATTTAAGTGCCAAAATTATTCATGCTTGGTGTCTCATCAATTTTCGACCAGGCTGTCTGTATGCCGTAACACGTGCTATTTTTATATTAAATGTATACAAATAGGCCGGTAAATTTTGCTTACAATTTTATAAAAAAAAAAGTTCTACCAAGCAATATGACAAAGCCGTTCCTCATGAATAAAAAAACTCGCTCTATACTAAAAACCGCTACAATACCAAAACGAACAACCAGTTTCACACACTCTGCAATGTAGTTTAAATGATGAAATAGATGGACAAACCCTACAACAAATTATTTAAGCACTTGTGAAACCTACAAACACTACATTTTTCAATAAAATGTTCAGCTCAATTGCGGCCCCGAGCCGAGCCGGCGATTCACAGACAACAGTTCACACACACACACACACACAATTTTCGTTAAAAACAGTTGTACTTACTATTTTTTCATTGCGTCCACTGCTTCCTGCTTGTTCCATGGCTAGAAATACAATATGTATGTTAAATTACCACATATTTTCAAAAAAACATACACGACAAAATATCGAACATACTCACCGAGCTGTTTGTTTACTGGTTTGTGATCAAAATTATAGGCTCCTCGACCCAAAACGCTTTTTGACAGATAAATTATACCAGCCTCTAGCTTCGACCCGCCGCCGCTAGATGGCGTATGCGTTCACAAAAATTACACTCAGGAGTACGATCAATGTAGCCCGGCCTTTATGCTCCAGACCTGAAACTAAACTGTTGCGAAACTGTTCCGGGAAGATCATCGGTAGATTGCGATGAGGTTTACAAGCAGACGAGGTTGACAACTGGATGGTTGGGGACCATACCGTTGCCGTCTGGCGCACGGTCTGGTTTTTTGCCGAACCGACAGTTCCTTGAAGAATATTCGCCGATTCCTGCAGCCGCACAATTGACAGCAAGGATCAACGGCGGCAGGACAGTGCCCTTCGAAAGGTCCAAAGAACGTGGCGTCCCTTGTTGCTTTCTTTTTTGGGTTTTGTAAATCACACATGTGCCCGCTTGGGCCCAATTAATTTACGCATGATTTGGCCCACTGTCAGTTCCAATTAGTTGTGGTTAAACATTTGCACCTTCCGTAGCATGTTCTGCGCCGTACGCTTATTTTGGTTTAGATAGGTTGCAGACTGTCCTGACTGCCGAAAGGAGCAACCGATTAGCGAACTTTGTGCATGAACAGTGGGAATAATACAATGTGGATAATGGGAAGGCGGGCAAAGAATTCTTCATCGTGAGGACATTATTTTGATTAGACAATTATAGCATTATGTTCAATATATGAAACGTATTGTAATGTCTTGTTCATAGATGTAAAATTGTTGGAGAATGTTTCATTATCTAAATTACACCCTTTTATCCCACTGTTTGTTCCTGCGCTGTGTGAGCTTCACTGGCGTCAAGATGCCATGCGAACCCAGAACATCCCGCTGACACCACCGTCGGCGAAAAGGTGGAACCTGTTTTCCGTGGTCCTCTACAAAAAAAAAAAAGTCAAAGCCCGGTATGCAATGTCCAGGACGAAGGAGCCATGTTCAACCTGTTGTGTGTGCGTGGTTATTTTTTGTTTTTTGCTTTGAATTTTCGTTAATTTTTCGCTGTAGACGATCGCGTACCACAGATGAAGAAGTTCCGCGAAGTCTTGCGTCTCGATCGGTTCTATCGAAGACAACCTGTGCGCCGAGACCACCGAGTGGAAAAGTGCGAGCAAAATGCCCGTGCAAAACCAGCTGGGTGATCGGTAGGAAGAGCTGCTGCTGTCTAAGATGTTACGAATTTCGTTTTCCTTATCTCACCCCAAGGATCAACCAAAATGACGACCAACTGGTGGATGCTGGCAACGTAAAAAACACACACACACACACTTCGATGACCATCAGCATCCGTGGTGGAAGAACAACCATTACCACCGGGAGGAGATGTGTGTTTAATTTATAGATCAGATGAATGCACACAGATAAGTGGCGTGAGGAATTGATAATTTACATAGATTCTGGCCAGCCCGTTTTGGGTGGAGTTTCTTCTTCTCCAGCACACGACGGTGGCTGTCTCTGGATATGGCGTTAGAGGATCGAAATCGATCGAACGCTTCCCTCGCTCGATGAGGCGTAAAACAAAAGAACACTACCATCAGACCAGATGGGAAACGATTAGAGGTCTTTGTGACAAATTTTTATTGTGCATCCTCCACGTCCTCCTCCTAGCTCTTCTCGAAGATCGCAAGAAAAGGCTAATAGTAGAATGCTTAGTGCAAATTTTCGACAGCATCGATTTGTTTAAAGTTCTTTTTGTGGGTTTATATATTTTATTTTCCTACCGACGTTGTTCGTCTGTATTGTAGGCATCTTCCAGCCCGAGAGACACCACGCAGTGTTACGGTATTCGGTGAACCGGGCCCCAATCCCGTTTCCCGGGGGTGATCAAATGGTTTATGAGATATTCGATCGAATCACACCGATAATGAAGGTTCGTCTGGGTGAACTGTGCGGCTTAACCATACGGAGGGTGGTGGTGGATGGGGCGGTTTGGGGCACAATTGAGTTATGATGTGGAGAGAGTAATATTTTCCTTCGCCCGTTGCATCGGTTCCGGCCAGCTGGAAAAGGGTAGGCAGATTTAATTAGTGAGTGTAATTTATTCGGCAAAATATGCGATGATTCAAATGCACGATAAAGCATTTAGGTGGTTTGTAATCGGGCTCCAATCTGCTGTGTGTGTGTATAGCTTTGGTGTGAAGGAATGTATTAAAATTTGAAATTAATAATTGGTAGATTGCAGATCGAATGCTGCTTCATATTCGATACAAATTGATCAATAATAATTATTATTGAGAATTGAGAAATGGAAGAGATCAGTAACAATTTTCTTCAAATATTGAAGTTAAACATACTGCAAAATTACTGACGAACCCTGCTTAAAATAAATCATCGTAAGTCCAAACAAAATTCTACCACCAATTCCAGCATGTTCCAAAGCTCATTTCCGACCCAACGCATGGGCAAGTGATATCGAAAGGATTCTCCCCCTTTCGCGTATCCAGACACATGTGCCCGGACACAAGTGAAACATTAGAAGTTGAGCTGTCCGTTTAGAGAGCATCAAGCCCTTACCATTTCCCACAACAACAGTAAAAAAAAACTTCCGATCAACCCAACGTTAACGTATGGGATCAAGTGCGTCGCAGAAGCATCACAACGGCACTGTGCGTTATTCTCGGCTGCCCAGAGTTTTCGGTACTTTCAAGGTTGCACTTTTCGCCATCGAACCGAAGTGGCCACAATTTTGAAGGGCACCATCACGGACCGACTGGTGTGGCCACTCAGGCAAGCGGCGTGAAACCCTTCAAAGACTTTGGGACTTAAGCGTTACGACCCCCGGGGGACATGTGGGTGCGGGTTTCCCGAAAGCCAAAACTAAGCCACAATCATTTGTGAACAGAAAGTGCTTCTCAACGTCCATCCAGCTTTGATTTTTTTTTTGTCTGTTGTGGCTATTTGAAAAAAAAAAAAAAAACAACGGAAGACACTTCATTGGGACTAATGTTGGATAGAACGTAACACCCGAAACCGTACCGAAATTATGCGAAATGTGAAGCATCTAAATATGTTTCGGATTATGCTGAAGTGAATGGACGTGGTGTGCCACAAAAAAAAAAAGGCACGCCACGTACACAAACACACAATAAGCTTATTGTACATTATGCTCGTGTTAATTCCTTCCTAACTGCTTCGAGCGGGTCACTACGATAGGTCTTACTGGAATATGAGGGAGGGTCTCTCCTGTCCAGACAAAACGGTTGATTTCCTCTGCTAGCAAACCAAATTGGCAAACAAGAAACAAGAGGCAACAAAACAGTCTGCACAAAAGGGGTTTTTTTTTGCTGTTTCTGGTAGCACTCTATATGTTTAATCATCACGCACGGTCTTACTTCAGCACGCAAGACGGCTGCGTGAGGTTTCGGTTGATATTTTACTGTCCAAAGAAGTCGACATTACGCATAATCCCTTTCGAAACCGGTAGCAGCTATCCTGGGGCTACCTTAAAGCTTTTGTTATTGTATGTTTGCTAACATTTTTTGCAAACACCTTTGATAAGCCGATCGAGGTTCGGTGGGCTTTTTTAAATGGCGGAAAGAAACAGATACTGAAGGAGGGCGAATTTACACGTAATGTACACCTTGCGAGGTATGTAGAAAAAGTATTTTATGCTGTTTGAGTTATTTACTCAAGGGTTACGTTTGAAATAGTTCACCTATATTGTGGAATTACTTTAGAAGAGGACTGATTATCCAGCGCCGGGTAAAATAAACTCCAAAGAACCTAAAATGGTAGGTTTACTAGTTGAACAAAAATCCTTTAATTAATTACTAAAAATTTTAGTTCTAGATTTTTGCATACGAATTGGATAAACATTTTCGAACGATAACGATACATTGGAAGAGTCTGATTGCCTGGTGGATATACTGATTTACGTACAATCTTAAATATATGGCATTCCCTCCTCAATCTCTCTAGGCGATGATGTGGCTGATACGCCCGCTGGCTGTAGTGAACTATTCGCGATACATTTTTCAGGCGTGTTCGTTGATCCATGTAGCAGCTACAGTGTCTCTCCCCGATGCTTTGGCCTACACGCCTAGTAACGTCATTAGCTGCAACACCGTAGAAATAGATGAAAATGCGGTTTCAAAAGCTCTAAAGAAACTAAAATTACCTTTCTTACCCGGGCCAGATGGCATACCATCATGTGTCTTGAAGAAACGTTCAATTTTCGTCCCAATTGTTTGTTTTGTCTTTTTTGAAGATCGCTCAAAGAGGGAAGTTTTCCAGTCGTCTGGAAAACGGCCTGGATCTGTCCGATTTTTAAAAAGGGAGATCGTTCAGTCGCGGCCAATTTCCGTGGTACTGCCATCCTCTGTGCTATGTCTAAAGTGTGTGAATCCCTTGTTCAATCCTTTATACTTCCTGTACTGTCTAATTACATTTCTCCGCACCAGCAAACGTTCTACTTCGACAAATCTTATGTGTTTTGTGTCTGTTATTATGTCCAACATTATTTTGTAAACGTCAAGTAGACACTATATATACTGACTTCAAAACAGCTTTTGATAGTTTGCCACATGACCTACTGCTTGCAAAATTGGAGAAACTTGGGTTTGGAGGACCAATCTTGTCCTGGATCGGGTCCTTTCTTACGAATCGATCTTATTCAGTCAGATTGGAACACTCGTTTTCATCTTCATTTGTGGGCTTGTCTATCGTTCCTCAGGGAAGTGCACTTAGTCCTATCCTTTTTACCCTATTCATCGAAGACTGTATCAATGTTCTTCCAACTGATGGACACCTTCTTTTTGCTGATGATATCAAAATCTTTCTCCCCGTGTCTTCGTATTTCGACTGTCGATCTCTACAACACATCTCTTAGTGACTTTTCTGTTTGGTGTTTGAACAATGGGTTGGTGCTCTGCCCCCGTAAATGTTGGGTCGTCTCTTTCGGGAGGCCTTCTGCTGATCGGCTGTTATGGAACTACTCCTTTTGCGGCACCCAAATAAGTAGAGTAACCACCGTTAAAGATCTTGGGGTCTTGTTGGATGAGGGACTCTCGTTCGATGAACACATTAACCATGTAGTTAATAAAGCTAATAGAGCACTAGGCCTAATTTTCCACATGGCTTCTGAGATCAGAGATCCTTTATGTTTAAAGTCACTGTACGGCTGCTGCCTGACCTGATATCCTGACAGTAGTCAAAGCCGGAAGGATACGTTGGCTGGGGCACGTGATGAGGATGCCGGACTCATGCCCCACGAAGAAGGTGCTCGTCAGCGACCTGTTCGGCACGAGGCGTAGGGGAGCACAGCGAGCTCGTTGGCTGGATCAAGTGGAGTCTAATCTGTCGGAGATCGGATGCAGCCGTGGATGAGGGACTGCAGCCCTAGATCGAGTTTCCTGGAAACTGATTGGTGACCTGGCCATGTCTACACGGCGTGCTCAAGCTTGAGCAGGCCAAAGAAGAAGACTGCTGCTGGGTTCGCTCCGTTCTGGATAATGCAAGCGTAGTGTGGACCCCAGCCGGAAAAACCGCTATGCAGAGACTAGAGAGGGTTCAGAGGGAGTTTACGCGCCTCGCTTAGCGCGCTCGTCTACACCGTTCCTATGCCCTAATATTTTTTCGCTGCCGTATGTTAAACCCAACAGAGATATTAGATCCCGCCATTCGCACGCGCATTCTTACTTCATGTATGCTTTCCTCTGAACACGACGTTTCTTCACTTCTATCTTCTATACCCCTGTATGTCCCTTCGAATGTCCCTTCGTTGACTTCGTGATAGACCGCCCATATTTATCCCTTCCCGTTGTTCGGTTTTCGGCCAGAATGATCCTTGGTTAAGATGTTGCATTTCTTTCAACAGAGATCACGAGCTGTTTGACTTTAACTTCCGAACTCGCCTTCTAGAGTCCACTACCTTTACTTCATAAAAATCCTTTACCTCTGATAACTCCTAATCATAATTTCGCCCCTACCATAGTTTAAGCATATAAATTGTGTAGCCTACAGAGGGAGACAATTTGAATTTAATAAATAAATAAATAAATAAGTAAATAAATAAAATATTGAATTTAATTGTTATGTATTTGACCCTTACACTTTGCCTGAGCGTTTTGGTGTTTACTTAGAATTATTATTGATATTAAAGTTTTGAGGGATTAGTCATGTGTACATTGTTGCTAAAATGATTGTAGTTCGAACAAACTAAACTCTGTTGTTATATTGTTACTATCAATTATTTTGTAACATCCCTTTTGCCAAAATCTGCCAACTAACGCACTAGTAAGGCAAAATTGTATTGAAAAATCACTTAAGCCGGTGGTTATTAATGCAATTTGGTCAATAGGGAAAACAGACGTGTGTTACTCTTAGTTTTTAATCTCAAATGGTATGCATATTGACCACATCAGAAAGAAAAAATGCGGCTAGCACCATACATCAAACTCCCAAACTCCTGAACCAAAAGAACTCCCGCCACGATGGTCCCGTCAATCAACGGGCGGAAGAACAACCAAAATCCTGACGGATCTCGGTACGCTTGAATTGCTCCGCGTGCTATAGGGTGCGTAAGTATCCCGGATGGGTTCAAGACCACAAGGGCCTAACCGCAAAAGGACCAGTGCCAGTACCAAAAATGGACTACGGACGATTAGCCAAACGGATTTGATTCTCGTTCCTCTGTTTCGTTTGTATTTGCCTTGTTGGGCTTTGGGCCACACAAACCTCACCTGAGCTTGAGGTAAAACCCGATCGAAACCATCGTGCATCGGTGGGTGATCTCGCCTTTGCCACGCATTCGCCGTGGGCTTTGATCCCTTCAGCAAGATCAACTTTCCGCTCAAGGGTGTGTTGCATCCTTTTTTTTTTGTTGATGGGGCACAAAATTCGGAAGCCAGATACTGTCATGCATCATTGAAATCGATTACATTTTCGGTTGAAGATTTCTAGGAAAATTTCATTAGCCATCCGCCTATCCGGCCGTATCGTGGCTTCGCGCTCGGTTTGTTCTCGTCTTCGATTAGGTGTGTGTGTGGTGTTTGGGCTCGGATCTCTCTCGTTGGTCTAGATAAGTTGATGCAACACAAGGTCCAGATTGCGGGTGCGTGTGTGTGTGTGTGTTTACTTGGAATTATCTTAGCCGGTGGGCTTCACCTATCGATGGATCATCGTCAGCAAAGCAGTAAGGGTGAAGAGCAATAGCTTTCTTCTGCGATGCGTTATGTAAACAAGAGTCAGCACTCCACTTTCTTTATCTTGTCAGCTTCTTGAGTGATATTCCTGCCCGAACCTGCTAGAAATCCGTGGGAAATATTTTTCTTTTGTCTAGGATAAAGTCAGAATGTCAGGTGCTTGGTACGGATTATAGAAGATGAGTCAAGAAGATTATAGAAGATGCGTCAATTGTATTTAGACTCAAGAGTTTGGTGGATGAGTCAATTAAACAGTAATAAAAGAATATGAGGGCCGGATAGTGAAGACTGACTATCCAACTGCTGCTGAAAATTAAGTCAACGAAAGTCAAAAACAGCAGACCAATCCCTGTGGATCTTGTAGTGCCACAGGAGGACAAGAAAAGTATCAACAACTAAGAAGATAACTTGAAGGCTCTTTGTGAATATTATTTGGAATTATCCACATTTTCTTTAAATAGAGCAATATCATGAAAACTTTACAAAAAGTTCGTTTATTTTTGTCTCGTACAGTTTCATTATTATTTTTTTTTTTTATGAACCAACATTGCAACAGCCTAATGATCTAATAAAAATGGCAAAACCTTCAAGATAAATGCTGCCCTAAAGAGCTCTGAAGGGAAATTGAAAAAACCCAATTCCAGTGGAATACAAAAAACTTCCACAGCACAGAGACGAAAGGGGCAAACCGGTACAAATAATAACGAAACACTTGTTGAAGAAATCCGACTCCCAGTTGCTCGTAGTAACAGTACGGTGGATGCAAGCGCGCCCCGTCTGCAACATGACACCGGATCGGATGTATGAAATATTCATTCAATTTTCGGTGTTAATTTGGCCCATTGGGAGCGTTATCACTCGGCACGATCGTTATCGGGCTGCTGTGAGCAGACGCTGTATCCTTACACATTCCCCCTGTTTGACATGAAAAACTCGGCCTCAGCCGCCCATGTTCTTGCACCCGTTTCACTTCACCCTGCTTTGGGTGCAAAAAGTGGGAGTTCAAACCCCTTGAGGCGTAGCATTCTCGCAGCACGAACGGCTAGCACGGAAGGGCTGATGATTTATAAGATCAGGAAGCCGCATATCAAAATCCACAAATGATGTGATTAAATTATTTGGCCACTTTATTACGGTGCAAGTTGGTGTATGAGGGTGTGTAGCTAACGATAGCCGTTGTATCCCCGACCGTTTCCGTTGGGTTTTCCCGGTGTGTGATGACAGGGGGTTTTGAAGGGGGAAGCCGTGTCCGTTAGGTTAGGATAATTTGCACGACAAACTTACTGTTTTTACCGCGGGACACAGGAACGTATGGTTTTGCACGTGTATGAGAAGAGAAAAATGTATATAATTAATTTTCCCACAACCCTTCGGGTTCTTTGGTTGTTTTGCCGAGCACGAATGTTAGGAAGCCAATGAGATTTGGCAGTAATTGACAGAACACATTGACAGGCGCGGCTTTCGGTTAGATATTAAATGCTTTGTACCGAAAAACAGATATATCATGATATTCAAAAATGAGTTGTGATAATAGTTTGAGTTTTAAGGAGGAAATGCCTTATAAATATGGTTAAAGAATTTGTTCAACACAAGCGGCGTTGACAGTACGGCACTGGACCGTAAAGGCCGGGCTACATTGATCGTACTCGCAAGCGTAATTTTTATATTCACTAGCGCATCTGGCGGCGACCAGCGCAAGCTAGATGTGGGTATAATTTAAGTGCCAAAATTATTCATGCTTGGTGTCTCATCAATTTTCGACCAGGCTGTCTGTATGCCGTTTGACATGTTGATCAAAATCAATAAATTGCTACAGGTCAGGACGCCGAGTACTGCGGGGCAAATCGTCATTTCATGATCCTGGAATGAAAAAGAAAATTCAGTTAAATACTTCCCTTTTTTAATTTAAATTAAAACAACAGAAAGGTCGACAATCGCGTGATAATTCGGTCATGCTAGCCGTCACACCGGAACCACAGTGATAATAATAACACGTGCTATTTTTATATTAAATGTATACAAATAGGCCGGTAAATTTTGCTTACAATTTTATAAAAAAAAAAGTTCTACCAAGCAATATGACAAAGCCGTTCCTCATGAATAAAAAAACTCGCTCTATACTAAAAACCGCTACAATACCAAAACGAACAACCAGTTTCACACACTCTGCAATGTAGTTTAAATGATGAAATAGATGGACAAACCCTACAACAAATTATTTAAGCACTTGTGAAACCTACAAACACTACATTTTTCAATAAAATGTTCAGCTCAATTGCGGCCCCGAGCCGAGCCGGCGATTCACAGACAACAGTTCACACACACACACACACACAATTTTCGTTAAAAACAGTTGTACTTACTATTTTTTCATTGCGTCCACTGCTTCCTGCTTGTTCCATGGCTAGAAATACAATATGTATGTTAAATTACCACATATTTTCAAAAAAACATACACGACAAAATATCGAACATACTCACCGAGCTGTTTGTTTACTGGTTTGTGATCAAAATTATAGGCTCCTCGACCCAAAACGCTTTTTGACAGATAAATTATACCAGCCTCTAGCTTCGACCCGCCGCCGCTAGATGGCGTATGCGTTCACAAAAATTACACTCAGGAGTACGATCAATGTAGCCCGGCCTTAATAATATATAAAATAAATAATAAATAAATAATAATAGTTTGAGTTTACGTACAGCTTTTTTCGTGACCGAGGCCGTGTAGCGCTGGCGATCTTCACACGACAAGACTGGATATCGAATCTTTGTTCGGGCTGATTATCCAGCCAGGGGTAAAATCATTTGAAAGACGCCAGAAATGGCAGGCCTCTAGCAACAATCGGCCAGTTGCTAGATTGCAAGCAGTTGACTGTTTTAATTTATATTCTAAATAGCCAAGACCAGTGAACTAAGTAGTAAAGTGGTTGTAAAACGATTCGTCATAAATAATACAGCGGCACAACTATACAAATAGTTAGTTATTTATTTACAATTGATTTTTACGGTCCAGTGCCGTATTGTCACAAATAGTTAGTTTTTTAAATAAAAATAAAAATTGGAATAGATTTAAAAAACACTGTTTTATTGAATGTAGCGAAAAAAGATCACGTCGTTTAATAATTTTTGCATAATTTTACACCTTTTCGCTACGAACCAAAGTCCTCCACACGTGAGGATATTTTGTTTTTTGAGAAACATAATTCTGGGTTTGTTTTGCAACAATACTAGAGGTTTGAAACAACCTTTATGAAAGTTCTATAAATTTCAATCGTTTGTACTGTTTTAATTCGCAGTTTTGATGTTTGAAAACGATGTGTTTTCAACGTTTGATTTTTAGTATCTTAGTATTAGCAGTTAGGTCTAAAAATATTTTTAAAAAATCCTTTGAAACTACTTGAATTTTGAAATAAAACCAGATCATTCGAATAAAGCAGGGTTTTTTTTTTATTATTCTGTCCAACCTGCAATAGCATTGTTTTAGCTTGTTCTAAGAGCTTTTATATGCTGTTTATGTACTTGTGTTAGAGGCTGTAACATTACAACTTATTGCATTGGGGTTTCTTGATATTAACAAACCATAATATAGATAATTAAATTCGCTGATTTCAACATTAATTTTCATTTTTTCTTTTAATATTGAACTACAACAACGTACAAATGCAATAAAATTTGGTTTCTACGCTCACGCTATCAATACAATGCTTTTTGCTTGTTTGTAATAAAAACAGGATAATCACACTTTTCTTTGATTTCCTTCGGTACCTATGTCCCTTATTGCCTCCAGTACGGTTCTAGCTGAAGAAAACCGGATTTAATCAAACACGAAAAAGGGGGAAACCGGGCACACTAACACCCAGCTCAGCTCGGTACAACGCTCGGAAAAGACACCCGTAATTTAAGGCATGCGAACATGACTCCCCGGCAGCATAATGCTCAACTACTGCTGTGCAATTATCCCGTGTAAGGTCGGTGTAGCGCGGTGCGTTACCACTGCCACCCCGGCTTGTTGCGCTTGTGTCATGGTTTTCCCTGCACACTCTCGCTCGCCAGTGCGCGATGGAAAATAAGTTTCCTTTGCTTTCGCTTTTCATCAGCCGATGTGCTAGAAAACTGAATTATATGTACAATAACAACGGGCTTAGCGAGATTTTCGT
This sequence comes from Anopheles maculipalpis, assembly GCF_943734695.1. Classification (NCBI taxonomy): domain Eukaryota; kingdom Metazoa; phylum Arthropoda; class Insecta; order Diptera; family Culicidae; genus Anopheles; species Anopheles maculipalpis. The sequence continues at coordinate 32,775,125 of NC_064872.1, forward strand.
AGGAGAGTATGGGTTGCGTTTTGTGGTGTGTCGTAGCAGTAATGCTTTGCTACGTTCACTTTTCGGCTTTGGGTGATTTAGTAACATTCGAAGAGCAAAAAAAAAAAACCAGCGTTGAACTTGCGTGTGCTCTGGATGAGCGAAGGATGATGGTGGCGAACATCCAATTTCCTTCCCTGCTGTTGATTTCCCATTCCTTGGTTCTTGGTTGAGTTTTGCGCAGCAGAGAGATGTCGACGTAATTTAAGGGGCGTTGCTATAACAACTTAACTTGCTGCTCTTATTTGATGCTATCGTGTTTGATTAGGATTTCCCGGGAGATGGGAAAAAATTTCTCCGGGAACCGGGGGTGGCCCAAGGAATCGCATTATCCTCTCAAGTACGGGAACACCTCGGCAGCACTCGACTGTGGTTCGTTTAAGACGGAAGCATATGCTTTTCCGTGTTCTGTTTTTGTTTATAACCTTCTTTTCCTTTGCTTTGGCTGATTGTGTTAATGATTGTGATGTTCTTTCGCAATAAATTAATTCACTCGAAGTGGTATTAAATTATATTACGATTATCAATGTGGCCTCAGTTTGGAAATCTAAGTAAATTTTCAGTTAATTATAACAATATAATTACGGTTTTCTTTTTAATTTTGGTGAGAGTTCTGAAACTATCTACTGTACTTACATACACAACATTTAAATTTCTTTGTATAACTTTTCTTCTCTACATCTACTCCTAATGATGCAATACCCTAACTGGAGGGTGTATTTCAAACAATTGTAACCCATCTTTATTTTAGCACCGACGTCCGTTGTCCATCATTATCCAATGAACGATGACAGACAAATTCTATTAACCAAGTACTAACCAGTTAATGTGAGGTGTGGTGGTTTGGCATGTGCTGCTGCTGGTAGCAACAACTTCCCCTTTGCTATCCGATCCCAATATCCGCGTGACGCATCCACCACCCGACCGTCGGTCGCTGTCAGTCTTCATGAGCTGGTCGGTTCCTGCTGCTCGAGAACCTGAGTGTTGCTGGTTTAAAATTGAGTGCAAATTTGCCGGCTTTCCCTTTTCTTTGCGGACTTCTGAAGCGAGCTACGGCACGTGTCCAGGATGTTCGGAATTAATTATGGTGCGATAATGTTGGTATGCTTGTGTTCTTTTTGATATGGCTTGTGATTTCCATGTGTATTTGAATGATGATGTGTTGCTGGCTGTGTTCTGACGTATGCTTGCTTTTTATTTATTTATTTTTCTTATCTGTTAGTTGCCGTGGGAAAATAGAAGTTAAAATCGGAAGAAGGAACGAACTTTTTTACTAATCAAAAAACATACATAATGGCTTACAATTTCTCATTCAAATATTGTTTTTTATAAATTTTTTCCCAAAAAGAATTGGATTAATTCACACACAACTTTGTGCTACGATTTTAAACTGAATCAATTGGGATAGTCGTAAAATATGTTTCGAAACATTTATCTACTTCTCTATACATTTTTGTGTGAAAAAGAGGCTTTTCTCACGAATTTGGAATCAAGAAGAAAAATTACTGCAGAAAGCTGTGCTGATTGAATAATAGAATCATTCTCCTTACTTAACCCTTTTTGATAAGACTTTCGATCGAACGGGTTGTCCTGGGAAGCGAAGAAGTTTCCCTTTGTGTTAGTTTGCCCTAACCTGGGGTATTCAAAATTTGGCCTTTAATTCCAATCGATTTCCCTTGCCATTCAATTGGTTTTTTCAATCGAACATTTTTATCCTAGAAAAAACCGTATTGAAAGGGTTGTTATCGCAGAATGTTTCAAGCAATTTTCTTGTCTTTGTCATGTTTCTAGTGAAGTTTGCTGATTTTTATATAGGAAACAAATTATGTTAGAAGAGGGATTCTGAGATTAGTGAATCATAAAAGTTAACTTTAGATTAAAATAATGTGTTAGAAATCCTTTTTTTCAGCGATGGTTTGTTTTTGTTTTGTATTGTTATATTTGATATTGACAATTTACATCATAAATTGTGTTTTTCGAAATATTATTGTATTACAAATATTGGTATATTATTAAAAAGCTTGAATAAAATTGAGACAATTTTTTTAATTTTTTTTTATTTACAAGCATGAAATACTTCGACATTTCTTCACTATTTTTATTTTGTATTAGTGGTTTTTATTTCCAAAATTATATGTATCTTTAATTTTCTGCCGTTTTTTAAAACATAAATTTTCCGACAAACAAGACTTAACTATTTAGTTTAAAAAGGTAAAAAAGCAGCAAACCCCTTGAAAAAGGGACAAAAATCATCGAATAAATTTTTTACCAGGCGCAGAGAAAATATTTGCTAGACCTTTGATCTTTTGTGCGTGTAAATAAACAAAGCGAACGGCAATAAAGTGCAATAAAGATTGCACCGGATGCATCAAATTCAATCGCTGCAATCAAGAGCCGTCTCTACATGCTAGTCGCAAGTTGGTAGTCAAAATTCTTTTTATTGCAAGAAGGCAATTGCAAGGGGACAGACTTATAATGCTGCGGACGCTGTGAAAAGGAGTAACGATTGCTTTCAAGAACGATCGAAAAACTTTCTTAACACGAAAAAGACATTTTTATCCCAAAATTCTCACCACCTTTTTTGAGGGTTCATTTTTTTAAATTTATTGACAATTTTGAACACCGAAAGGGATGCATTGTATCGTGCAACCAAGAGGAATCGTACATGGGGCGCACTTCATTTCGATTGACCTCACAATTAAGGGCACCTTTGCACCCAGAAGTTCAAAGCCATTAATGAAATTGGTTATTTGATACATTTTTTTTGTTTGTTCGGCTCACCTCTAGTCTAGTTTGGTGTTTTATTGGTGAACATTGTAGAAGAGATCCGGTTAAAGTAAAAAACCCTTCACGAACGACAAAAATTGGCAAAGGGTTTGCTGAAGGATGAAATATTCCTGCAACTTTGTATGATTTAATATTGGTTTACCGTGCGAGGAGAGGGAGAGGTCCGTAAATAGTTCCAATTATTGATGCCTGTAGGTCTTCGTAGTCGCATGGTTTGCTCGCCGTGTTACTATTACTGCTGGCCATAGCCTGTACGAACGCAAACCTCAACAAAAAAAGGTCCATCAAATGATTGTTCGTATTGATTGGACATCGATCCCAAGCAGTTCGACGCTTCGTTTGCTACCGGTACAGCGGGGCTGCCGCTTGGAAGGATTCGTTTATCCTTTTTTCCCGCTGCTGCTGCTGCTGCTGCTGCTTGCCATATGCTACCGGGCGTTTTGATTCCACTTTCCGTTACGTTAGCCTTTTCTTTCGAGACGACCCTAAATCTTCCCGTGGTCAGACGTATCGTACCGGGGCGAGAATGGGCAAAATGGCAATGGGTCGAAAAATTGGACTTGGAAAAATAAAATATCCATTTCCATTCGGCCATTTGCAACCTGGCCGGGACATGGGCTGTCAAGCCAGGGAACGTTTTGTTCATTTCTCAGGAAAACAATTATTATTTATGTGCCCGTAGAAGTTGGAGCGAGTGAGATCGATACCGCAAAACCGCGAGGACACAAAGTGATCGTCCTCCATGGGGAGAGTGTGTGTTTTCTTGTTACGTCTTTAACCGGAGCAGTTGATTGATTTTTTTTCTACCGAACAGAAACAGATTGATTTGGTGCGTTTTTGTTCAGTGTTTTTTCGGTATTCTCCATTCCGTGCGTTCTTTTCGACGCTGGAATTCTATTTCATTTCATATCGAGCTATCATTTTCATTGGTTATGCTACGACCATATCTCCTGCTGGTGGTTTGTTCATTGTTGTTCGTATTGTTTTCCTAGTTGACGGTACTCGAATTTGTGACCAGTTGCCATTTTGTGGTGGTCGTAAGGTCGAATGGCTTTGAGGTTTGAGGTTGTTCTTTTTTTTCTGTCTCTTTAGGATAGATCAATCCGTCAGCTTTGGTGGCGGATGATACAACCGAACGGATGGATCCAATTACCGAGCGCGATGAGGATTATGAAGAAATAGTAAATTCGATCGCCATATGCTGGTGATAATGAATTTTGATGCAGGCGTACCATAGAGAGTATGCTGTCAAGTTTATATCGAAACAAATTTATTGGACTTCAGTTCCGTATAATTCGATTTCAAAACATTCGCGGTTTATGCAAAGATGTTTGCCAAACCGTAACCGTAAAACATCGCCTTTTATATTCAAAATTTTAGTGTAATAGTGTTAATTCAATACGGGATGATTTAAGTATTTTTTAGACCTTAAAACTACTTTGCGGATGCTCAGCATAACAACAATCTAACGAATCTAAGTTGGTTAGAGCTTCTTATTGGTATTACCAACCATTGGGCGGCCTGGTGGTGTAGACGATGCCGGCGCCGGTCTTCGAACGGTAGGACCGGGCTTCAAATCCCATCAAGGACTGTCTCCTCGTAGCGAGAACTGACTATCCAACTACATGGTATCGGCAAGTCTAGTAAGTCATTTCGATGACCGGCGTGAACATACATACGGTCGTTAAGCCAAAAAGAAGTATTACTAACCGTATAGCGACGGACCTAGGCTTGAAAGGGCCTGAGATTTTTTTTCGTTTATTTATAGAGGCTCAAAGCCTTTTAGAGACTACATTCGGCTCTCTACTGTATAAAAAAGATGGTTTAATCTAATACAAAACTATCGTATATGTGGCTTTAATATTATGGAAAACTATTGCCTATAAAACTATAGAAACTATTATGGCATATGGTATCGGATAAGTTTAAACTATTGCTTAAATTTCTTTGTATAAATAATTGATGCGTAAAAATCTAATGAGGCGGTTCTGCTGGAGTTTGTCGGGTGATAGGATTGTCGTTAAATCAGTTTCTAGTTGACAGGTGGCTCGGTGTGTCTTGTATCCATGGCAATCGGTGAGGATGTGGTGAACGGTGATGTCAACAGCACAGAAGCTGCAGAGCGTAAGGCGGGTATGACTTATACGAAGGCGTGAAAAGACTCGTTGGATGTGGCTGGATTCGGTATCTTCCCATGAAGTGGTGTTGTGCTTGATAGGACGGAGTTTGTTGCTGAGGTCTACGTTGTGTCATGTGGAGTTCCAGTGTTGGGAGATGATCACGGCGTGAAAGGGTGTTGTATGGTTCGTCAGGACGGAGCCGACCATTGTTGGCAAGTTGGTCGGTTTTCTCGGTTGATTTCTTCGGTTGATTCCGGAATGACCCGGAATCCAACAGAAAACGATTGTCGGAGACGCAGGTATGGAGTCTACAAGCTGGATGTGGGGGTTTTTGGAGGTGCCGAGTTCCAGGGCAGCCAGAACACTGGCACTGTCGCTGAAGATGACGTTCGGTCGGTTAGTCTGTAGTCCTTCGTCGGCGGCTAGTTAAATTGCTATTGCTTCGGCAGAAAAGATGGAGGTGTGATTAGGAAGTTTGATGGCGCAGTTGTCCGTGGAAAGGGTCTGCGATTGGAACTGACTCTTGAATACACCCTTTAGTTGATGAAGTTTCTTGTCATTAGGATCGAAAAATCGATATTTGGTCTTCCTGTAGATGAGGCTAACCCGCTTAAGAGAGCTCTTCGTCGAACGAGTTTCCTTAAACGACCAGGTTTGATGAAAGATAAGGTTACTTGAATGACTCTGGGACGGTGAAGATGTCTGAGAATACATTATATCTCAAAGTTCTAGAGGTCTTTTGCAATTAAGGCGTCGTGGACGATAAAATTCCTTTCACCAATGAAGAATTTGGCCCTTTGCGGAATAGAAGTTGAGAGTCTCTACTAAATCGAAGTTTGGACTGCTTAGTCCGAGTCATTGTACCTAAGACGTGGAATACTCTTGATGAGTATTCCACAATGACTACTAAATGATTTATACAAGTTGATACTGTAGAATCATCTCTTTATAATATATTCGTCAGTTAAAAGCGTAGCTTGATAAATTAGTGAATGATCTACACTGTAACATCGAAGACAGCATTTATACCATGCTGCCTTCGATCAACGCATGATCGATCCGTTTCGTACACCGGTTTGAAGCATCTTGCCATTCCGAGAACGAAAAGTCCCAGACTTTTGCTTACATCCTACCGAAACACTCATTCGACAAAGTGCATGCACCGTCGAAAAACTGTTCAGAGAAAGAAAAAAGAAAAACCCGTCCCATCATCCCTCAACAACCAGGGTGCCAAATGCATGCTACCGCATGGTTCGATTCCTTCCCTCATGTTCTTCCCTCCATTTCTGATCCCATCCATGGCCAGCGATGCTGATGCGTGCCTCCCATTGTGGGTGCGTTCGTGCTGACTACTGACAGTCGGCGGTCGGTTCGAGATCAGCTACTGTTTGCGGCACTGTCCATAGCTCCCACCAGCCCAACAAGCGTCCGCGCACCCTTGGATCCACTCATCCGACACTTGCCATGGTCCTTGTTTGCTTCCTGCCGCGATTTTGACAGCAGCCAGGACTGGAACAACCGGGATTGTGGTATTCGAGATTCGATCTACGGAACGAGGGGGGGGGGGGGGGGGGGGCGATGGTATACGGTATCGCCGTAGTCCATGATCCGATCCGAACGCCCTGACGGGTCGGGAACGCACGTCATAATTATGTGGAAAACGCTTCGTGTATCTTATTCTTACGTCTGTCACTTTTGACAGTTGATAATTTTTAAACGAATCGCTGCTGCGTTTTGTGCTTTGCTGACCTTTTTTTTACTAAACCCTTTCGATGTTTTTTTGGGATTGTTTTGTTTCTTGTGCACATTGTTTCAAGGCGTATTTGTGGAGCTGTGTTGTGTTATTCACTTGCTCTATGGCAACATGTTTCTTATTAATCATAATGTTGTTGACTTAATTTATGATAACAAAACTAATTTAATTTTTATGAATAACGAGATGATAATGAGAACATCAGAAACATCCGATCATAGGAACTAGAACCTCAGATTCGTTATCACAATGCATAGAATCTTGATCGTTAGATCACTCGAAATCTGTGAATCCCAAAAACACAGCTTCTGGATTTTGTCTTTAAGATTGTGTGCTGGATTTTTTTTAATGTTTTTGCTCCCCTGCTTACACGCGCCATTCCCGTTTGATGTGCCGACGTCACGAATCGGGTACGTGTTGCTCGACGTTCACATTCTTCCTTTACTTCGATACTGATTGCTTCAGAAGGAATGAACGAGTTGGTTCGGTAAAACATACGGCCACCATGGCACGGTAAGAAGAAGTACGGGATCGTTATGAAGATTTTGTTTCCGTTTGTTTGCTTGGGACAGAGTATAATTACGTATACGCTTGGTGCGTTTTTTTTGCTTCTCCAGTCACAGTCATTCTCGTTCCAATATGTGTAACATCTTACTTGAGCAAGGTAAATGTTTCGAAAAGTGACATATTAACGTCGGCTGTCCGTCGTTGTTGATTGATATGGTTAAGAAGAAACAGGAGAGCAAGTTGTGCATTATGTCTTTGGGTCTTTGTTTCAGTGCTTGTTATTGAATCAAATGAAATGTTTGTGTTTTCCCTTGCGATAATCTTTAATTGTGTTTTATAATTTTGTTTTTTCGATTGCGACTTGTTTTCTGGCATCCGTGATTGTCCGAACTCTTCTCCAGGGGAGTCTTGATCTTTTAAGCGATTTAAGCGGGATTTTTCCAAGTGCAAAAGCACAAACAAGCGCTCTGTTGATGCGATTTGATAAACAGATTCAGGACTGTTCAGATGTAAAGAATTACAATCTGCAGCCACGGGTCAGCGCGAAGGATCATCGGAGGATTAAGGATTAAGAAATTGCAGCAGCATCTGTTGATAGGAATATGGGTGCGATTGCACTAGAGAACTAGTGCTTTATTATCCAAATTGTTAATGTTACGACACCATAAACAGATGTAAATTAAACAGATGCTTGGGGCCTTGGACTTTCATGGGGTTTCTTCTCACATGGGGCGACAAAGAGGTATCTTCCTATAAGGTCATTGGAGCCATGGGTATTTAACGAGCCCGTGGAAGGATATGTTCTATCGAAGGAAAAAAATCAAGATCAATCAATCTACCTAAGTCGCGCTTCAGATCATTTTCATTGGTGAATTCAAAAGAGTCCGCGGACACGGACAAAAGAGTTTATATCGTCGGTCACAAAAATGAAATATTTTCTGCACTCCTGACAAACGGTAAGACGCCCTTCAGTCACCTAATTCGATGAGGTAGTGGCCCCAACTTACATTTTGCTTGGCGCCTCCATGGGTCTTGATCCGCTACTGGTTGTAAGAGTATTCTTACTATCAACAAACATTCTGGCTCTGCGAAATTGCATCAACAGAATACAATGTGTCGCCTATCCAAGGCTACCGTTTTTCTGGTGTTTGCAAAATTTTATCACAGAATTATTGTCTTCGCATGTCATGATCAGATTGACAATACGGCACTGGACCGTCATATTCAATTGTAAATAAAATGTCATGATCAGATCGTCCGGATGGTTGGATATTCTTTCCAGTTTGCTAGAAGGGATGTTAGATGTAGGAAGATTAGATGCATTGTCCCGATAGAAAAATACATTTTACCTGAATATAACATTGAAAAACTGAAATAATTGAGCTTCTAAAAATATTTTTCTTCGTAGAAAATTCTTCTCACCGTGTGCGAAATGCGCAGGCCACTTGGCTTTCTTTACAGAGCCTTGAGATTTGAATTTGCAAAACTAGCTACACAAAATGATGCTGAATATAGGTTTGCTCACACAGTAGAGATGGATAGAATTGACAGTGTGCAGCAGTGTCGCCTTCAATGGGTGTGGATCAGTGTGCAGAAGATGCGCTTTCATTGCTACCACAATAAATCGTCGGCGAGCAGTGAGCAATCATCCCCTTCGAAATGCTCTGGTCTCCCTCTCCCTCTCTCTCTCTCACACACACACACACACTGTATATCGACAGGAGAGCATAAAGTGGGCGTGGTTAAAAGGATACACAGCAATACATAACCCGCACATAACATCACGCGTGGTTGATGTTGAACGATTTGGCGAAAGATTTTAGATCGCTTGTGTGGCGGTGTTGTTTTTTTTTCGCTCCGTGTTATTTGTAGAGTAAATTGTTCTTTTCGTCAACCATTTCGTCCAACGGGGCCTGTCATCATGCATTCAAAATGCTGCTTTGAAAACCACTTACAAAAGCTTCCGCAAAACATGGTACAAATATCCGCCACGACGTGTACGACCGGCCATCGACCATCGGCCATCAGTGCAGGTTTAGGCGATCAATTTAGCATTGAAGAGTTTGTCGTGTGAAGAAAATACATTGTACCGGTGTGGATGGGTGAGCGTGCATGTGTGGGGAAAACTGAATGAAAAATAGTGTTCAAACGCTAAGCAAACGCACACACAATCACACAGAGAGAGGATGATTTGATCGGGAAATCGAATTGCAAAGAGCAATTAGATAGGGAAATTTGATGCTACGATTATGGAACGTATACACAAAAATCAAGAACGATTTAATGCCTCAACATTCCAACAATGCAGTGTGATGCATCCATAGTTTGACGTTCAATCAAGTTGCATCGATTGAATTGCTTCGATTGGTGTGCTTTGTTTGCACGAAACATGCTTTTCCTGGTAGCGCTGTGTTCGTGTTTCGCATGCGATCAACAATATGCACGCTCCGAAAGGAAACATAATTATCAATGGATGTTTGATGTTTCTTTGCAGTACGAGTTGCCGTTGCAGACGGAGCGAAAGATGCGTTAAAAAGTTTCCACCGAGCATAAATTGTAGCCCTGTGCCAACATCGAGCAGTGCTCGCTCGAACCCCCCCAAAATGGGAAATGTTTTGCTTCCATTCATGCTACTGTTGCTATTCGATCGACGACGTACGTGATCGGTTTTGTTTTGTTTACGCAACAAAGCGCAATCAACATCCACCACTTGCAGAATGCACCGAATGCAAATGCAACAGTTGGGCCGGCAGTAACTGGCTGTGACTAAACATTATATTTCCCTTTTTTTTTTTTTAATGTTTGCCCCCAAGTGGTCAGCTCCAAGTGCAACGATCAATGCAAATCAATTAAGTTGTTATCCATCTGAGCCGAGCGAAGTTCATTGAAATCACGCTGGTCGTGTATGAATGAAGAACGTGATGTGTTTACGTTTTTCGGTTAACCCATAATAAGAAGAAAAAAACGTTGTGAAGCTGTGGGTGCAGCAAATCATCCCCTGAGCTACTGACCGATGCTTATGCAAAACTGCCAAGCCAAAAACCAAACAAAAGCAACTCAACTGGTGCCCTTAATTGTCAACAGACGGGATGGTGGGAGTTGCTTTTTTTTTCTCGCTGAAGAATTGTTTACACGAGACTGCATTGCGCTGATTGCTCTACATTCGTTTGGATTTTTGCAAATTGGTTCGATCCGAGTGAACAGAGTGAGCAAAGCGAAGGGGACAAAAAGTTGAAAAGAATTATGTTTAAGGATTAAGTAGTGCGCTTCAGTATGCAAACACTTGATAGATGTTAGAATAATAAGATATAAACAATAAGAAAATAAAATAGAAAGAAAGTGTAATAAGAGAGTGAATAGATAAAAATAATATTAATTTTCCTTTCCACACCGCTTTTCTACAAAATTTTGAAATGTATTTTATGAAACTATTTTATTTGCCATGGGAAAAAGCCTTTTTTTGCATAGCCGAAAGAAAATGAAGAATTTTTAATATGTTTTCTTTGAAATTTTATTTGACACATCTTTTTGAAGTATTTTTTAATTAAAAAAAAAAAAACAGAAATAAATCGCCAACGATTCTTCAAGAATAAATGCATTTTTGTTTATTCCTCTAACAAACGGCAACAATGGGCGCAAAATGCGCAACATACTTCCTGCCCTGCATAAGTTCTGCAAAATCGGGCACGCTCATTACCACCATGTAAAAAGGGACAATTTCGATTGCACTTTTCGCTTGTATGCATTGCCTTCTTTTTTTTTTTTGCACGAACAACGATCTTTAAACATGAGCTGGAAAGAAAAGAAAACAAACGTGAGAAGAAAGAAGCCCGAATCCATTGCTCGTTTTTCTGCTATGCAAACCTCCTCACAAAGAAAAGGCGAAGCGCCCGCTTGCTAGAGCCAAACGGTCTCGCAACCGTGTGCCGACAGCAACAACCAACACCAGGGGTGCAACATAAACCAGCAGCATAAGCATGCTCTACTGACAACACCATGACTGGGGCGTGCTCTTTCTCGCACACGCCGCGCACAATCACTTCTCGCGCGCTCGCACGGCACCCCGAACAAGACCATGCTCGCTCTCTCGCTCACGCTATGCTCTCTCTCCCGAGCATCAACTCCGCGTATGTTGAGGTTGAGATCAAAAAAAGGTGTGTGTGTGTTACAAAGTTAGTTTCCATTTAAATCTCCGTCCGAGTGGATCGTGCGTGGTGTTCCGCGTGCCCGTCGCTGTCTCGTCGTGTTTCGTGTGAAAAGTGTTCGATCACGGTACCAGAAACGGTCTCAAAAGTGGACGGAAAAATAAGGCACGGAAACCGTTGGTGGACTGGTTGTGGATGCCGGGTTTGATAAGCAAGTGGAATTTACTGCAAATCTTTCTAAATTTGTGTAAAGCTTCAAAAAAAACATGTTCATTTAAAATAAGGAGAAAAGTAAGTTTTGTGTGAGTGTGTGATTGTGTGCAATATAGTGGAAAATTGTATTATTTTAAATTTTAAGTGTGAGATGCCGAATTTCGAAAGTTTCGTCCTGGGTGCGACAGTGCTTTGAATGAAAAGGTGAATTGCTTTAATACATTTAAATGGACAACTTTTCCTAATACATTCACTACCACTGCGCCAGAGGCTGCTAGTTTCCACCGGCTAGAGGCTTTTTTGTACAAAGCGCGAAGGATTAACACCGGTTCTACACAGCGGACCGTCACCATAAGAACAGCCAAAGTGTACAATTACACCCAGCTTAATCTTCGCCCGCTTTTGCAGATGAATGTTTGTTTGTGTTTGAAATTGGGCGAATATGTGTGTGTGTGCATATGTGCGTTTTTTTGTTGGTGTGAGTTTTGTGTGTGTTTGCTTGTGAAAAGGACGAATTTATTATGCTACGGGTTTAGCAGCATAATAGAGTTTGATGGGCGGACCATTGTAACGTGTGTGACATACGAAACCGACGTGCAAAGAGGCATCCGGGGCATCCATGCTGGAAGATGGGCATGCAAAAGAAAACCACCGTGGAGTCTAGGGAAGCGAAGACCCACGGCAAAAAGGGTCCATTTCGTGGAAGAGAAAAAGATTATCCAAGCGTGAAAGAAAGTTGTACGATTGTTCGACGAGATGTGCAAAGCTTCCGAAGAAATTTGAAACGCACCAGGCAAAGGAAGAGGAAAGAAAATTTCACATTCCATCGGAAGTTGTGTGCGTTTGAGTTTGCAGTTTTGCGCTCGATTCAGCACAAACAGCTTTAATCGTTCAAAAAAATGTTGTTGATTAGTAATCCTTGCTCACTAGACTACATCGAATAGGGTGTGAAAGGAGTTTTGTTTGCAGACA